>NW_008804575.1:13404-18027 GCF_000145635.1 Gaeumannomyces tritici R3-111a-1
TAAGCTACCGGATATATAACGTATTCCCGGCAAATTTATTGCGGGCGTTTAAAAAAAAAGCCCGGCGAAAAACCAAAAAATAAAAAACCAAAAATCGAAAAAAAAGAAAAGGATTGTTTTAAAGTAAAAGCTTTGTTAAAATATAAAAGGCCTTTGCGAAAACGAAAATATTTGGTTAAATGAATAGGTTACAACAAATCGAAAAATTTGTAAATCCCAAAAAAGGATATTACGAAAAAAATTGTTTAAACGTATAAAGCAAGCTTATTAAAAACGAATTTATAAAATAAGGAAAATACCGGACCTTAACGGGTAAATACCCGGAAAGGACGGGGGTATTATAAAAAAAAATAATAAAAGCCAAAAAAATGGCCCAAAAAAATGTTTTAACGTACCGAACCGGTTAGTTACCGGGGAAAAACGTAAAAAAACCCGTAAACGGTTTGTAATAACCGTAAAATATCGTACTTTATAAACAAAAAGTTAAATGGGAACGGTATAGTACGGAAAACGCTTTAAATTAATAGTGCGATACATTTAAATTTCGAAAAATATGCAAAGTGTAACATACTTTAAAAAGCCCGTAAAAAGCATATTTAGCGCAATACGCCAAAGCAATTACCGCACTTTAAACGTACGTTATAATAAAAAATACCATTGCTTGCTCGAAAAAAAAATGAAAAATTTTTTAAATGGTATAACGAACGGGCTTAAGCGTTTAGGTAACGGCAAATGCATATCGGCGGTATTTAAACCCATTAAAGGGGCAAAAAAAAGCATTTTAAAATTATTTATTAAAATATTAAAGCTTAATTGGTAAATATGGATACCGGAATTTTGCAATGCTGCAAAAATAATATAACGAAAGGAAATTATGGTTTTAATTGTAATAAATTAACGAAAAAAATTTAAAATTAACCACTTTTCGAAAAGGGGATATTAATAATTAATTAGGAAAATATGTAAAAAAAATCGATTAAATACCGTATTTAAAAAAACCAAAATTTCCGGAAATTACGTCCTTTTCGCTAGCGCTACAATTATTGCCGCCAAAATTGTTAGCGCCGAAAGCGGTACTTCCTAGCGCTAATACGAACGCCGCACCTTTACAGGGAGCCGCGCAATTGTAAGCTTGGGTATCCAAATGCGCCGCAATCGTAACAAAGCTAACGGCAATGCTACCAAAGAAAGCAACCATACCTTTTTCGAA
This sequence comes from Gaeumannomyces tritici R3-111a-1, assembly GCF_000145635.1. Taxonomy (NCBI): domain Eukaryota; kingdom Fungi; phylum Ascomycota; class Sordariomycetes; order Magnaporthales; family Magnaporthaceae; genus Gaeumannomyces; species Gaeumannomyces tritici. The sequence goes on from NW_008804575.1 coordinate 14,615, forward strand.
ACGTTTAAAAAACGCCTTTACCTTGTTAAAAGAATTACCGATGCTAGCTAAAGCTTAAACTTGCTTTTTCGTTTAAACGGCAATAGCGTAAAGTTATTGGAAAATGTTTTGGGTAGTTTTTAATGTTGTAGCGCTAGCAATTTTGCGCTGGATGCGCTTTTGGATAACGGTTTAACGTTCGTAGCGCGCAAATTGTTCGGCCAATATGGTATAAAAGGATTTGGCTTTTTAAATAATTTTGCGAGCGCGAAATTGGGCTTTGGTAAGTTTTTCGAAAAGCTTTGGTATCGCTTTAAACAATCGTTTGTAAACGGTATTTAAAATTTTGTAAAGGTTTTGGGCCATTTTTTAAAACCATTCGGGAAGCTTAACGCAAGCTTTGTATTAGGGGTTAATCGGTGCAAAAGCGGGTAATTACCGGGTTACGGGCCGGATACGGTGTTTCCTTTGTTAAACTTCCGTAAATTTCTTACCAAAAGTGCTATCGCTAACAAAAATTGTTCCTTTTTTAACCTTCCCCTTTTTTGTACCTTTTCGGGCACCCGGGGTCGATCTTTTAAATTTTCCGCGTTTTAAACGCTTTCGTGCAATTTAAACTTTACTTTATTTTTTAACTTCGCCATTATGCTTTAGCCGCAATACCGGTAATTTGCCGGCATATTCCCGGGGGGTTCGTGCCCGGCTAATTGCTAGCGCCCCTTTTTTTTTTTTGTTAAGCGGTTTCGCCCGTGCATTTAACGCTTTCCGTTTTTTGCCAAACGGTTTCGCCCGTATTTTTAACATATTGCCCTTTCCCAATACGGCTTATTTTAAGCCGTTTGTACCGCGCGTGCGACCCCGTAAGTAACCGGTAGCTTACGGTATCCCGTTAAACCGCCCCAATGCCCGGCAACGCTTAAAAAAACCGGTTATAAAGCTTTATAGCATTCGGAAAAATGGGTTCGTACCGGTATATAAAAGGCTTTTTTTCCCGTTTAAAATTACGAACCCTTTTTTTTCCTTTTTGTACACCCAATAATTATTTTAATAATTTTAACGATTGTAACCGTAAATAATCGGTATTTAACCGTTTTTTTAAATATTTGGACCTAACCGGTAGCTGCAAATGTTATTTTTTATACCTAATTACGTAAAAAAGGTAATATTTTTTCGGGTATTCGCTTTGGGTTTTTCGGTCCTAACCGGCTCGCTGGCCTTTCCTAACAACCCTTTGGTATTTTTTCCAATTATTGTAATTTAATCGAATTTGGATTCGGTTTCGCCAAAGCTTCCAATCTTTTAAATCCTTAACGATCGCTTTACCGGTAACCTTTCGGTAAGCTTTTTAAATGTCGCGGGTTTATCGGGCCCTTTTACGCTTGCAACCTTTTAAAGCTTCCGCAAACGTTTTACCGGTAACCCCCCGGCGGGCTTTAACCGCCGCGGCAAAAAAACCTCCGCCGAAAAAAAGCGTAAAGCGCGCAACGAACGCCGCCGTAACGTTTTTAATTCCAATAAACCTGCCCCCAAAACGGACATTGCTTTTTTTTCGCTTTATATAAGTATCCGCAACGCGCTCCCGTTGCGGGAAGTTATCGATTTCCAATAAAGCAATAATTAGGACTTTATTTATTTGCCTTTTTTTAAAAACAATTATACGGAACGTGCGATGTTTTGTAACCGCTATTTTGGTTATTAAGCATATTAAAACTATACCGTTAACCCCCGTATGCCGATATGCTTCGATAATTGTACGGGGTCCTTTAAATATATTTATTGCAAAAACGTAATCGGTAACAAGGTTTGCGTTAAGCTTTTCGAATGGTTTTGGAAAATGGCCCAAAACCTTTACAAAATTTTAAATACCGTTTATAAGCAATTGCTTAAAACAATACCAAAGCTTTTCGAAAAGCTTACCAAAGCCCAATTTCGCGCCCGCAAAGTTATTTAAAAAGCCAAATCCTTCCATACTATGTCGGCCGAGCAATTTGCGCGCTACAAACGTTAAACCGTTATTTAAAAGCGCATTTAATGCAAAATTGCTAGCGCTGCAACATTAAAAGCTATTTAAAACATTTTTTAATAATTTTACGCTATCGCCGTTTAAACGAAAAGGCAGGTTTAAGCTTTAGCTAGCATCGGTAACTTTTTTAACAAGGTAAAAGCGTTTTTTAAGCGTTTCGAAAAAGGTATAATTGCTTTTTTTGGTAGTATTGCCGTTAATTTTGCTACGATTGCGGCGCATTCGGATACCCAAATTTACAACCGCGCGGTTTCCCGTAAAAGTGCGGCGTCCGTATTGGCGCCGGGAAGTACCGCCTTCGGCGCTAACAATTTTAGCGGTAACGATTGTAACGTTAGCAAAAAAAACGTAGTTTTTAAAGGTTTTGGTTTTTTTAAATACGGCATTTAATCGATTTTTTTTACATATTTTCCTAATTAATTATTGGTATCCTTTTTTTAAAAAGTAATTAATTTTAAATCTTTTTCGTTAATTTGTTACAATTAAAACCATAATTTCCTTTTGTTATATTGCTTTTGCAATATTGCGAAATCCCGGTATCCATATTTACTAGCTAAGCTTTAATGCTTTAATAAATAATTTTAAAATGCTTTTTTTTTGCCCCTTTAATGGGTTTAAATACCGCCGATATGCATTTGCCGCTATTCGAACGTTTAAGCCCGTTCGCTATGCCATTCGAAAATTTTTCCATTTCTTTTTTGGGCAAGCAATAATGTTTTTTATTACAACGTACGTTTAAAGTACGGTAATTGCTTTAGCGTATCGCGCTAAGCATGCTTTTTACGGGCTTTCCAAAATATGTTATATTTTATATGTCCTTCGGAATTTAAATATATTGCATTATTAATTTAAAACGTTTTTTGTATTATACCGTCCTTATTTAACTTTTTGTTTATAAAGCACGATATTTTACGGTTATTACAAACCGTTTATAAATTTTTTACGTTTTTTCCCGGTGGCTAACCGGTTTGGTACGTTTAAAACATTTTTTTGGGCCATTCCTTTGGCTTTTATTACTTTTTTCCTGTAATACCCCCGTCCTTTCCGGGTATTTACCCGTTAAAGTTCGGTATTTTCCTTATCTTATAAGCTTATTTACAATAAGTTTGCTTTATACGCTTAAATAATTTTTTTCGTAATATCCTTTTTTAAAATTTACAAATTTTCCGATTCGTTATAATTTATCCATTTAACCAAATATTTTCGTTTCCGCAAAAGCTTTTTATATTCCAACAAAGCCTTTACTTCGAAACGATCCTTTTTTTTTTTCGATTTTTGGTTTTTTATTTTTTGGTTTTTCGCTGGGCCTTTTTTTAAACGCCCGCAATAAATTTGCCGGGAATACGTTATATATCCGGTAATTTACCAAAAGCTTTAACCGAAACGCTAAACCGGCTAACCCAACCATTTT
>NW_008804576.1:0-5514 GCF_000145635.1 Gaeumannomyces tritici R3-111a-1
CCCCCTCCCCCCCCCCCCCAAGATTCGGCTTTTGGCTTTGTTCTAATGTGGCTTGCGTTCTCGGGGCTGCGTTGGCGCGTAAAGGAAAGCGTCGAGGTGCTGGGCACGACAGGCCGAGAACCGCGATGCACAACATTACGCAGCATGGCCGGAGAGATGCATTTGGACGCACCACCGAGCGGCTTCCAGGCATGGACGTATGCTGTTGTCGAGACAGGGTAAGTTCTGAGTGAGGGCCGAGATGATGGTCGGATGTAGTTATGTTCTGTTGGTTTTCTGGTCCACGCAATGGCACATAGACAAACTCCCTCGACTTGCGCCGCACCAATTCGGTGTCTCAGACAGCTTTGACTGAAAAGTCCCCGTTCGGGAAACAGTGGGCCTGAGCGCCTAGAATCATTGATGAGACCTGCTATCGATCGGACTTGGGCTCTGTGACATTTGATGGTATTAATGTCCGGGCTGGGGGGTTGACTTATTGACCACAAAGCATAGAACAGCACAGCGCAGCTGGACCGGCGACGTCATGCGTCCATTGTTGGGAGCAGGCTTGGGTGAAATTGCGGGTGCACAAGCCGGGAAAACAGAAGACCAGCCAGCACAAGGCAGTCTACAGGATCCCAGCCCGTCAGCTCAGGTCCTGGCGTGAGCAAGCAGCAGCAAGCTGGGTCCTGGGCCCCACCAGCGCTGAGCTTGCTTTTCTGTTTGGGGTTGGGTGTTTATTGGGTCCAATTTCAAAGTACCCCTGGCGGGCCGAAGAGAAGACAAGACAGCACGAGAAGGAAAAAAAAAAAGGTGCCCGCCCGCACACCCCAGCCGGCGATGGAGCCCTAGCCAGCCCAGTCAGCCAGCCCAGTCAGCCAGTGGGTAGCGAGCGACCTTGAACCTGGCCGGCGCGGGCGGGCGGCGCGTGCGAGTGGCTGGGTCTCAGACATTTGACCAAGCCGATCCGCTGCTGCTGCTGCCGCTGCTTTGCTTGTCCACCCCCTCCCAAAACCTGCAGACACTTTGAGACCTCGGCACTGCGCACGCTGCCTGCTGCACCGCGCGCTGCCGCCACCGAATTGGCGAATCATCGTTGCCCGTCCGCCTGCCGCCAATTGGATCCCCCCGACTGTGCTCTCCGCAGCCCGGACGGAGAGGCCCTTTTTTATTTTTATTTTTTATTCCTAGCCGGCGACGACGGAGCCTGTTCGTGCTGGCAAAGGCGCGCGCTTGGCTGCCTAGACGGGTCAGGCCAAGGTTGGGTCAGGCCAGCCCGCCCATTGAGGCCACGGCCAGGTCGTCACAGGCCCACAGCCAGACGTGGGAAACGAGGTCGAAGTAGCAGCCACCTAAACGCTCACGACATCCGAGAGATGGGTGCCTGAATCTTGAGACCATCGACCGAGACGACTGGCCAAGTCACCTTGCAGAATCCACACCTTGTCTGCAGCCCTCCAACGAGCGGCCTTCCATTCGCTTGTCTGCGGCTTGGGCCCTGGCACGCTCAAAGTACCCAGCCCTTTTCCTTGCGTCTTTTCCCCTGTGATACTTTTTTTTATCATTTTTTGATCGCACCGTACCGGCCATCCTCCGGGACCCGCTGTCACATCCCCCTCCGTTCCGGCGCTTCTGCAAGTCCCACCCTCTTGAAAGGTGGGTGCTGTCGAAAAGCGCAGCAGAGGGCAGAGGCATTAGAGGCTCAAGCTGCAGTCCAACCCGTTCCTGGTGTGGTTTGATGGGCGGCCTGCAGCAACCTGCAGTCTCTTTCCCCCTCCCCCCTTACTGCGCGGCACCACACTGCACCTCACGCACATTGCATACCTCACACCCCCCAGACTGGCGCAGGAGTCCCTGCCCAGGCGACCCCTCTGCTGGGAAAGCAGGCATCCCAGTGCAGAGCGGAAACTGACGCAGAAGCGCGGGCGGCACCCCCGGGGCCACTCGTCGTCTGCCTCCTGTCACATCACCCTTCGTCCCAAGTGTACACGAGGGCGCGCGCTGCGCGACTCCTGATCATCACGACCTCTTGGCTCGAGATCAAAAGGGCTAAAGGGGGAGGGCAAACGTAAACATACACACATGCTGTCGGTCGTCGCCCCTCGTCCATTTCCATTTCTGCCATTCGCTGCCACCCTTTTCATTGCTTGACTATCCTGCACTCCAACCAACCCCTTCATCCTCACAGGCCCCAGTCATCCATCGCATCTCAGCATCACTGTTCGCGGATAAAAGTTGAGACCTAGCGAGGATCCTAACAATTCCATGTTTAGCTTTTAAAAAACATCCTAGTACCTGATAGAGTCTATCTCGCCTGGAGCTCAAAGGCCCTCCTTGCTCCCGCGACCCGGGGTTCTTGGTCCTTGCGGCTGTCCCGAGATCTCACCCTTGGCTTGGATCGGGTTAAAAACTGGAGCCGCAGCTGCTGTGGTGGCACCCGCACTTCACCGCCTCTCAGGAGCACCCTCGCCCCTGTCGAGTGACCGTCCCTGCGAGCCCGCTCGAATCCCACAAAAACACGCTGCCCTCCGGAGGTTCCACGGGCTCCAGGTTTACGGCCTGCGCGTGGGGGAACTTGTCCTAGTCATTACAGCTCTTGGCGGTTTCCTGTCCGGCTCGATCGAGGCCGGCCAGGCTCGTCCGACCCGCAGGCGGCCCAGCGCTGGCCCGAGATCTACACTGGTTGGCGGCACGCGGCGAGATCGATGACATCCTCCCCCCAGCCATGATCTATTGCAGCCCAGTCGCCACTCCCAACCTGAGCCGCAAAGCAGAACTTGAGTGCCTTTGTTGCCACACCACCTCAAGCTCCGCCCTGCGCGCACCCACTTCCTCCTAACCTTGCAGAACGCACCCGCGCCTGGCCCTATCCCCATTGGGCCCCTGGGAAACCGGATATCCAGTCCCCGCAAGACGTCGCTGTATAATATTGGTCAGTACTGCTCCAATGAAGCCACGCCGGGTCCGCCTGCCTTGGTGGCCGTTTGTGCTCGCAGCGTGCGTAGTCTCTGTGTCTAACTAGCTCGACCGCCCGGCACAGCCCTGCTGTAATTACGTTTTGGAGGCCAGCCCAACGGCCGGGAGGTCATTGTTTTGGTCCAACGGCCTCGGCCCACTCGCAGCCACCTGTTCGTAGCCTAGTCTTGGGCACTCCCCATCTGAGGCGCTCGCTGGCGGCCTCTGAAACTGCTCGCATCCAATACGCCGGCGCCTCATGATATGATTCGATTTGAGAATACCCACCCCCGCCATCCTTCTACCTGCAGCGTATCTTGTTGTTTCGGTGCCTCGGAATCAGCACCTGCTCGAGCCAGCCCGCCTCATCAAGTTTTGTCTGGTTTCGCCCACGCAGACCAGCACCCACCCACGCCCCCTTGGTCAGGCATCGCCCTCGCGTCCATTGGCGGCTACCACCCATACAAGACAGGCGCCGTCCCACTCAAGACGCGCGCCGTCACTGTCGGTCGCCTGCACTATCCTGCGTGCTCGCGTCTTAGCACATTACCCATCCCACGGCACTTGCCCTGGAGAACCATTCGATCAAGGTTTGTTTTTCTTCTCACATTCTCTTTACTCTTTGGCACTTTCTCAACGGAGCGCCCACAGGCTTTGCCTTGCGTGGGCTAGACCCGCCCATTCGAAGCGCTCGCTGGTCCCGTGGCGTTTTGCAAGGTCGCAGTCTGCTTTGGAATACCACCCACCCATAACTTGCGCCTGCGCTAACCTCGCGAAGCTACAAATCACCACAACACCTGGATAAGAGCCATCGCGATAGGGTCGCGCTGACTCTCCATGGCTTCTTCCGAGGTGGACCAAAAATTTCTTGGCATATTTGCCAGGAATGTCGAGCCCGACAATCCTCTGCTCGCGCAGATGCTGTTCAAGCTGCTTGGGCTTTCGGTCAAGCTTTCGCCACAGCTCGTCAGCGCTCGCAAACAGCGCAAGCTCAACAGCGCTTCCCAGACACCTTCGGCTGAGACGCTCGAACTTTACTTTCACATAATATGGCTCTCAAGAGAGGGCCTATACATGCTGGAGAACTATGTGCTCCCCATGGTCGGCAACTACGCCGAACTCAAGGTCCTTGCGTACAAGCTCAGGGCTTCATTCTATCACATATTTGTGCTTTTCCACAACCAGCCGCCCGTCTCCTCGGCATATCCCTCGACGCCCGAGATTGCCACATCCGCCACCATGCCCTCGGCGGTACCCCCAAGTCTAAGCAAAGGAAAGGATGTTGCGCGCCCCGAAAACGATATTAGGGACAGGCTCGGCAGGTCCTCCTCTGTTCAGCCCACCCACCCGCTTGAGGGGGGGCCAGTCGGTCCCCCGCCGGGTTTTGGCCCCAGCGCGCCAGCCACTTTCCTCCTCGAGCCCACAAACTACCTCCCAGTAGCACACAACTACTTCAAAGAGGCGGTGGCGCTCGCGGAGGAGCTTCTATGGGGGTCCCACTCGCTGCGGCTATCCGTCAAGACCGAATACGTCGCATTCTTGTACGACTGTGTCCACGATCATCAGGGCAGCCGCAAGGTGGCCCAGGACACCATCACCGAGGTTTACGACGCCAACGAGGGCATCGACAACGACATGTTCAGCGACGCGTGCGAGCTCGTCACGGTGCTGGGCAGGATGGTGAAGCGCGGCCTTGCCCCATCGGGTGCTCCGAAAAAAAGGTCACACGAAGGCCCTGCGCCGTCAGGAGCCTCTGCAACGACGAATGGGCCACAAACCACGGCCCCACTAATGCTGCCCACGACATCCTCGGCCCCGGCGGGGTTCATATGACGACGGCGGGCCGCATGTTGGTCGAGCCAGCGGCTTACTCTCGTAATCTCTTCTGGGTTGGATACTGCACGCCACACTGGCCCGAGAATCCGCGTGGCCAAGTTCTACTTGCGAATCTTGATAAAATGCTGTCATCTACGAGGCTACAATGTTTCGAGGCGAATACACAAGATACAGACAGAAAAGCGACTGCGTTCTGCATGCGTATTCCAGCGAGAGCGCGTTCCGTCACCAACCCAACTATTCCGGTCCATCAAACTACCGACACATCTGTATAATACATAATAACCCTGTTCCGCGGCTTCGCACAGTCGATACGCGCTTTCTCGTTTGCGCAATGGCATACACCCTGACGGCCGGGAGAGATCTAGCTCATTGCTCATAATGGCGGCTTTGTGCGTCATGCTTTGGTTGTATACTTGGGGAGTACTTTTTTTTTTTCGTTGGTCACATCCCCCGATTCGTCGCATTATTACGCGACTTGTCATTTGGCTTTTTTTTCATGTTCTCTGGACCAAAATCAGCATACGGCACATCGACTCTCCTTGTTCTTTGTCGACTTTATTTTGATACCCTTGGGCCAAGCCATATTTGCGCAGAGAGGACCTTGGCCATTTTTAGTTGTCATTTGCTCTTCATTTGATTGCCTCGACTACTTGGAGTCACAAGCTTCGAAGAGAGCGTTCTGAAATTTTCGGCCGACGATGCTTTGCTAGCCCGTGTGACCTCCTGCCGTCTTTGACT
>NW_008804576.1:5728-13400 GCF_000145635.1 Gaeumannomyces tritici R3-111a-1
AAACCAATGTATCGCCGAAAAAGGTAATAAGCCGCCCACCACTTTTTGCACGGTGTACAAAAAAGTTAAAAGTAAAAGGCGTAGATTAAATTGAGCAAAAAATAAAGTTATTTAAAGCAAATCCGTACCGGTTAAATTAACAACCGGTTTGTAATTTGGATTTACTTTTTTTTCGTTATTCGTAATTTTCGGTAACGAAACTTCGTACTTTTCCGCAATATATTTGCCTGGAAAAAAGACGGTTAAAGCAAAATTAAAGCCGTATTTTACTTTCCAATAATTTTGCATAACTTTTTAAACCGTACCTTCGTTTTTAGCAATTATTTGCTAAAGCGTATAAAAAAAAATATTTCGGTAAATTGCCAATCGGGAAAAAAAAAACGTTATTTTTTTGCTTGCTAAATTGTTTGCGGGCAAAAAGCAAAACCTTTTTGCGAAAAGCATGGAATTGTTAAAAGCACGGGCGAAACCGCCCGGCAAAAAAGGAAGAAGGGGGCGCTGGCAGCCAGCCGGGCACGGACCCCCCGGGGATATGCCGGCGAGCTACCGGTATCGCGGCCAAAGCATAACGGCAAAGTTAAAAAATAGGGTAAAGCTTAAATTGCACGAAAGCGCATGGAACGCGAAGGATTTATAAAACCAACCCCGCGTGCTCGAAAGGGCACGAAAAAAAGGGGGGTTAAAAAGGAATAATTTTTATTGGCGATAGCACTTTTGGTAAAAAATTTACGGAAGTTTAATAAAAAAAATACCGTATCCGGCCCGTAACCCGGTAATTACCCGCTTTTGCATTAATTAACCTTTAATATATTGTTTTTTTTTTATACCTTTTTTATTTAAAGAGCAAGCCCGGGTAATTACCGAAAAGGATCGAACAAATTTAAAAAGGGCATTTGCAATTTTGTACCGTTTATAATAATGCCCGACGTTACGTTAAGCACGTTGGAAAAGGCCGTTAAATTACCGGAATAAAATATTAAAAAAACCCCGCAAATTTTTAACGATTTCGAAAACCTTTTCGTAAAAAAATTGTAAAAAATAAACGACGCGCTAAAAGTTTAAAGCAAACGCGTTCGCTTAATTTAAAAAATCCAAAACAAAAGGTTAAAGCATGCGCATAAAGGTTTAAACGAAAATAAAAAAAATATTTTTAAGCAACGAAAAGGTTTTACGTAAAGCAAAGTTACTTTTAAGCTTTTTATGTTTAAAAAATTAGCAATTTAGCAAAACATTGCCCATTATATTAGCAATTACAAATTTATTTTCGAAAGCAAAAAGGAACGTTACGGTAAGGACCGTATAAAAGTTTAAATAGCTTCCAGCACTTTCGATTATTATTAACGGGTATAATAAACAAAATATAAGCAAATGTATTATTTAAATACCGGGGTATCGTTTATTTAGGCCGATTTTTTGCGGTAACTTTAAATAAAATCGAAAAACCCCGATTTGCAAATATAGCTAGCAATTAAAAAGCTTGCGGGGGATACCGTTATTAAACAAAAAAATTATAAATCGTTTAAAACGTTTCGGATTTGTTAGGATTTGGTAAAAAACGACCTTTCCGAATTAGCACCCAAATAAATAAAAATAACATTGCTTTTTAACCAATTCCGCCCCGAAATCCAAAAACGGGTAACATTTAAAAGCTTTTTTTACATTATAAAAAAATTGTAAATTAAAGCTTTTAAAGCAAAAATAATATTGGGATTGTACAAAGGAATGCCGGGGGATACAAGTGTTTTAGCCTTTAAAAAGCTGGTTATTTGTTTTAAATGCGGGCAATTGGGCCATATTATTGCAGCATGCAAAATACGGACAAACAATTTGGAAACCCCGTTAGCCCCAGCAACCATATAAAAGGCGAAAGGGAAAAAACCCGAAGTACGGTATTACGGGTATAGGGAATTGGGTTATATTCGGCCGGCGTGCTTTAAAAAAAGCAAAATATTGTTACCCAATTGTTAGGAGCACGGGCGAAACCGCCCGGCAAAAAGCGGGGAGCGTTAAATGCACGGGCGAAACCGCCCGGTAAAAAAGGAGGAAAGGGGCGCTGGCAGCCAGCTGGGCACGGACCCCCCCGGGGACATGCCGGCGAATTACCGGTGTTGCGGCCAAAGCATAATGGCGAAGCTAAAAAATAAAGTAAAGCTTAAATTGCACGAAAGCGCTTAAAACGCGGAAAACTTAAAGGACCGACCCCGGGTGCCCGAAAGGGCACAAAAGAAAGGAAGGTTAAAAAAGGAACAATCTTTGTTGGCGATAGCACCTTTGGTAAGAAATTTACGGAAGCTTAACAAAGGAAATACCGTATCCGGCCCGTAACCCGGTAACCACCCGCCTTTGCACCGATTAACCCCTAACAATCCGCAAATCGGAGTCCTTTAATTTTGCTTAAAGTTACCGCAAAAAATCGGCCTAAATAAATAATACCCCGGTATTTAAGTAATGCATTTATTTATATTTTATTTATTATGCCCGTTAACGATAATCGAAAGTGTATTAAAAGCACGGGCGAAACCGCCCGGCAAAAAACGGGGAGCGTTAAATGCACGGGCGAAACCGCCCGGCAAAAAAGGAAAAAGGGGGCGCTGGCAACCAACCGGGCACGGACCCCCCGGGGATATGCCGGCGAATTACCGGTATCGCGGCCAAAGCATAATGGCAAAATTAAAAAATAAAATAAAGTTTAAATTGCACGAAAGCGTTTGGAGCGCGGAAAATTTAAAAAACCAACCCCGGGTACCCAAAAAAGCACGAAAAAAGGAAAAGTTAAAAAAAAACAATTTTTGTTAACGATAGCACTTTTGGTAAAAAATTTACGGAAGCTTAATAAAAAAAATACCGTATCCGGCCCGTAACCCGGTAACCACCCGCTTTTGCACCGATTAACCTTTAATATATTATTCTTTTTTTTATACCTTTTTTATTTGGGAAATAAGCCCAGGTAATTACCGGAAAGGATTAAACAAATTTGAAAAGGGCATTTGCAATTTCGCACCGTTTATAATAACGCTTAACGTTACGTCGAGCACGTTGGAAAAAGCCGTTGGGCTACCGGAACAAAATACCAAAAAAACCCCGCAAATTCCCAACGATTTCGAAAACCTTTCCGTAAAAAAATTGCAAAAAATAAACGACGCGTTAAAGGCTTAAAGCAAACGCGCCCGTTTAATTTAAAAAATTTAAAACAAAGGGTCGAAGCATACGCATAAAGGCTTAAACGAAAATAAAAAAAATACTTTTAAACGACGGAAAGGTTTTACGTAAAGCAAAGTTACTTTTAAACCTTTTATGTTTAAAAAATCGGCAATTTGGCAAAATATCGCCCATTATATTAACGATTACAAATTTATTTTCGAAAGCGAAAAAGAACGTTACGGTAAGGACCGTATAAAGGTTTAAATAGCTTTTAACATTTTTAACCATTATTAGCGGGCATAATGGATAAAATATAAACAAATGCATTACTTAAATACCGGGGTATCGTTTATTTAAGCCAATTTTTTGCGGTAGCTTTAAGCAAGGTTAAAAAACCCCGATTTGCAAATATAGCTAGCGATTAAAAAGTTTGCGGGAAATATCGCTATTAAATAAAGGAATTACGAATCGTTTAAAGCGTTCCGGATTCGTTAGGATTTAATAAAGGATAATTTTTCCGAATTAGCACCCAAATAAATAAAAACGATATTGCTTTTTAACCGATTCCGCCCCGAAATCCAAAAACGGGTAATATTTAAAAGCTTTTTTTACACCATGGAAAAATTGCAAGCCAAAGCTTTTAAAGCAAAAATAATATTAAAACCGCATAAAAGGACCCCGGGGGATATAAGTATTTTAGCTTTTAAAAAGCCGGTTATTTGCTTTAAATGCGGGCAGTTAGGCCATATCGCTGCAGCATGCAAAATATGGACGGATAACCCGAAAACCCCGTTAGCTTTAGCGACCATACAAAAGGCAAAAGGGAAAAGGCCCGAAGTACGGTATTACGGGTATAAAGAACTGGGCTATATCCGGCCGGCGTGCCCCAAAAAAAGCAAAATATCGCTACTTAATTCGATACCGCTATTTGGCCGTTTAAGCACCGGGGCTTAAGGGTGCGCCTTAGCGGCCAAAACGCGTTAAAAAACCGAAATGTATTTACGGATTAACGGTTGCCGGGTAAAGTTAAAAGCGCTGGTTAATAATGGAAGCAACGTTAATTTATTGCATAACCGTTTTTTAATGGAAGCAAAAAAAATACCGGTGCTAAACGGGGGCCATTTGGCGTAGCTCGATACCAAAAAACGCATGCTTACGCTAAAGGTAAAGGAATACAAAATTCGGGTAACGAATAGCTAGGGAATAACCCGAAAATTAATAATGTTTTACGTAATGGTGCCCCGGGCCGGGTACAACATTACGTTAAGCATGTTTTGGTTTTAACAAAAAAATATTAGGATCCGGTTTGGGGATATAAGGTAAAGGTTTCCGGTAACCATTAAAAAGGTTAAAATAATTTCGTCGGAAATAGCTAAAAAATTAATCCAATCGGGACAAGCAATAGCCGTACTAACGGTTGCACGCCCGGAAACCCCGGAAAACCCCGGAAAAAGGCTAAAAGCTTTTTCGGAATGGGTTAAAAGGATAATTACAAAACATGCGCAGCTTTATAAATTAAACCCTTTGCTAAAATATATAAGCTGGAATTACGCGATCGAATTGGAAAAAAAAACGATGCCGCTTTACAAAAGCATTTATTTTTTATTTAAAAAGGAATTAAAAACTTTTCGGGGGTATTTCGATAAGGCTATAGCAAAAGGTTGGATCCGGCATTTAACCAGCCCCGCCGGCGCCGGAATTTTGTTCGTTTTAAAAAAGGACGGAAAGTTCCGCTTTTGTATCGATTATCGGGGTTTTAATAAGGTTACTAAAAAAAACCGGCTAGCATTTTCGCTAATTTACGAAATATTTAACCGGGTATTTAAAAACTAGTACTTTACCAAGCTAAATTTAAAAAACGCTTATTACAGGATACGAATTTAATAAAAAAACGAATAAAAAATTGCTTTCCGTTGCAAATATAAACATTATAAATACTTAATAATGCCTTTCGGTTTAGCCAACGCTTTAATAACGTTCCAAAGCTTTATTAATATAACGCTTGGGAAATTAATTAATAGCAATTGCATCGTATATTTGGATAATATCCTTATTTTTTCGAAAATATAAAAAAAGCACCGCGAAGCAATAAAAACGGTGCTAAAGCGATTTAAACGGTTTAAGCTTTACGTTAGCCCGGCTAAATGCAAATTCGAAACGGATAGTATCGATTTTTTAAGGTTTAAAATAACCAAATTCGGGGTTAAAATTTTACCGGACAAAGTTATTGCGATTTTAAAATAAAAAATACCGAAAAGCGTTAAAAATATTTAGGTATTCCTAAGCTTTACGGGGTATTATCGGAAATTCGTAAAAGGCTATGCGAAAATTATTGTGCTTTTAACGGATTTCTTTAGCAAAAATACCGTATTTTACTTGGGGAATGTTGCGAAAAAGGCTTTTTGCAAATTAAAATTATTATTTACGAAAGTTCCGGTATTAATGCATTTCGACCTTTTAAAGCCGTTGTACGTGCGGACCAACGCTTTGGCTTTTACGATAAAAGCGGTATTGCTGCAATTGCAAAACGGCCGGTAGCACCCGATAGCTTATATATCGAAAAAGTTGCAATAAAAAAAGCTGCGTTATGCAATCTTTAATTTAAAACTGCTAGCGATCGTAAAAGCTTTTAAAAAGTAGCGGTATTATTTAGCTTATTTACAAAAAATTGTTAGGGTAATTACCGACCATTTAAATTATACCCATATTTTAATAAAGGAAAAAGTAATAAAGCGCTAAGCAAAATGGTTCGAAGATTTAGCAAAGTACGATTTTACGATTAAATGGAAGCCAAAATACCGGAACCCCGCGAATGGTTTGTTAAAACGTTTTTAAAATATATTAATGGACGGGAAGGCCAATATGGTAAGGGAAGAATTCCGAAGCGATTTGCTAGCCAAATTCCGAAAAGCAGCTTACGTAAGGACGATTATTATTAAAAAGGATATTAAAACGATATTAAAGCGCATTTTTAAAATATAAGCAAAAAACGATTTCGTTTAAAGCGGCATTTAAAAAAACAAGCTTAACGTTTAAAAAATTAATAACGGTTTATTTAAGCATAAAAAAAAATTTAAATTCCAAATTTAGCACCGTTTAAACGGATAATGCTTTAAAAACAATACAATAACCCAACGGGGGGTTATAAAAGCATGGCTAAAATTTTAAAAAAGTTTAAACGGCAATTTAAATGGCCGGGTATGGCTAAAAACGTACGCAAATACGTACGGACGTATTAAATATGCCAGCAAACGAAACCGAAAATACAAGCACTTTACGGGTTGCTAGCATTTTTGCCCGTACCAAATCGCTCGGGACAAAAGTTATTAATGGATTTTATCGAAAAATTTTTAACGTTAATGGATAAAGCCGGCAAAAAACGCGACGCAATATTGGTAATGGTTGACCGGTTTACTAAATATAACTTTTTTATTTTAACGTTTACGAAATTAATTAATAAAAGATTGGGAAACCTTTTATTTGCATACGTTTAAGGGTTGTTAAAAACGCTCGAAAGGATTGTATCGAACCGGAATAAGCTATTTATAAACGGGTTTTAAATAACCTTTGCCGGATACTTAAAGGTTGCAAAAAAGCTATCGATAGCATACCACTTTTAAACCGACGGGCAAACGGAACGAACAAACCAAATAGTAAAGCATTACCTCCGGTGCTTTTATTGCGAAAAGCAAAACGATTAAGCGTTGTTATTGCACTTAGCAACGTAAATGCACAATACGAACGTGCATTTGGGGTTGCAAAAAACCCCGGCGTTTTTGCTAATAAGGTTTTATTTACGAAAACTTTATAACTTTTAAATAATTAAAAAAAAACCTTTGGTAACGGTTAAAATTAAGGCAAAGGTTTTAAAAGCAATTAGGAAGCAAACCAAAAAATTGCTAAAAAAAGCGAATAATATGTACAAAAAGTATTATAATAAAAGCAAAACCCCGGTGCTTTTCGGGGTAAACGATTAGGTATTGCTAAATACGGCGAATATTAAAATAAAAAGGCCGTTAAAAAAGTTATCGAATAAATGGTTAAAACCTTTCCAAATTTTAAAAATGGTTAGGTTAGCCGGTTTGGCGTTCCGGTTAAAGCTCCCGGTAAGTTACCGGATATACGACGTATTTCCGGCAAATTTGTTGCGGGCGTTTAAAAAAAGGCCCGGCGAAAAAACCAAAAAACAAAAAACCAAAAATCGAAAAAAAAAAGGATCGTTTTAAAGTAAAGGCTTTGTTAAAATACAAAAGGCCTTTACGGAAACGAAAATACTTGGTTAAATGGATAAGTTATAACAAATTGGAAAATTTGTAAATTTTAAAAAGAAATATTACGAAAAAAAATTGTTTAAGCGTATAAAGCAAATTTATTGGAAACGAATTTATAGGATAGGGAAAATACCGGACTTTAACGGGTAAATACCCGGAAGGAACGGGGGTATTACAGGAAAGGAATAACAAAAGCCAAAAAAATAAGCCCAAAGGAATGTTTTAACGTACCGAACCGGCTGGCCACCGAAAAGGAACGT
>NW_008804576.1:13431-17965 GCF_000145635.1 Gaeumannomyces tritici R3-111a-1
GGCAAATTTGTTGCGGGCGTTTAAAAAAAGGCCCGGCGAAAAACCAAAAAACAAAAAACCAAAAATCGAAAAAAAAAAGGATCGTTTTAAAGTAAAGGCTTTGTTAAAATACAAAAGGCCTTTACGGAAACGAAAATACTTGGTTAAATGGATAAGTTATAACAAATTGGAAAATTTGTAAATTTTAAAAAGAAATATTACGAAAAAAATTGTTTAAGCGTATAAAGCAAATTTATTGGAAACGAATTTATAGGATAGGGAAAATACCGGACTTTAACGGGTAAATACCCGGAAGGAACGGGGGTATTACAGGAAAGGAATAACAAAAGCCAAAAAAATAGCCCAAAGGAATGTTTTAACGTACCGAACCGGCTGGCCACCGAAAAGGAACGTAAAAAAACCCGTAAGCGGTTTGTAATAGCCGTAAAATATCGTGCTTTATAAACAAAAAGTTAAATGGGAACGGTATAATACGGGGAATGCCCCAAATTAATAATGCGATACATTTAAATCCCGAAAAACATGCAAAGTATAACATACTTCGGAAAGCCCGTAAAGGGCATGCTTGGCGCAATACGCTAAAGCAATTACCGCATTTTAAACGTACGTTATAATAAAAAATACCATTGCTTGCCCAAAAAGGAAATAAAAAAACCTCCAAATAATACGGCGGACGGGCTTAAGCGTTCGGGTAGCGGTAAATGCATATTAACGGTATTTAAACCCATTAAAGGGCGAAAAAAAAGCATTTTAAAATTATTTATTAAAGCATTAAAACCTAATTGGTAATTAAGGACATTAAAATTTCGCAATGTTATAAAAGCAATATAACGAAAGGAAATTATGGTTTTAATTGTAACAAATTAACGAAAAAAATTTAAAATTAACCATTTTTCGAAAAAAAATACCAATAATTAATTAGGAAAATATGTAAAAAAAATCGATTAAATGCCGTATTTAAAGGAACCAAAATTTCCGAAAACTACGTTTTTTTCGCTAGCGCTACAATCGTTGCCGCTAAAGTTATTGGCGCCGAAAGCGGTACTTCCCGGCGCTAATACGAACGTTGCACCTTTACGGGAAACCGCGCGGCTATAAGCCTGGGTATTTAAATGCGCCGCAATCGTAATAAAGCTAGCGGCAATATTATTAAAAAAAGCAATTATACCTTTTTCGAAACGCTTAAAAAACGCTTTTATTTCGTTAAAGGAATTACCGATGCTAGCCAAAGCTTAAGCTTGCCTTTTCGTTTAAACGGCAATAGCGTAAAGCTATTGGGAAATGTTTTAAATAGTTTTTAATATCGTAGCGCTAGCAATTTTGCGCTAAATGCGTTTTTAAATAACGGCTTAACGTTCGTAACGCGCAAATTGCTCGGCCGATATGGTATAAAAGGATTTGGCTTTTTGGATAGCTTTGCGGGCGCGAAATTAAACTTTGGTAAACTTTTCGAAAAGTTCCGGTATTGCTTTAAGCAATCGTTTGTAAACGGTATTTAAAATTTTGTAAAGGTTTTGGGCCATTTTTTAAAACCATTTAGGAAATTTAACGCAAATTTTATTGCTAACCACGTCCTTGCAATAAATACATTTAAAAAACCCCGTACAATTATCGAAGCATATCGGCATACAAGGGTTAACGGCATAATTTTAATATGCTTAATAACCAAAATAACGGTTACAAAATACCGTACGTTCCGTATAATTGTTTTTAAAAAGGGGCAAATAAATAAGGTTTTAATTATCGCTTTATTGGAAATCGATAACCTTTTGCAACGGAAGCGCGTTGCAAATATTTATATAAAATAAAAAAAAGCAATATCCGTTTTGGGGGCAAATTTATTAAAATTAAAAGCGTTGCGGCGGCGTTTGTCGCGCGCTTTACGCTTTTTTTTAGCGAAAATCTTTTTGCCGCGGCGGTTAAAGCCCGTTAGGGGGTTACCGGCAGGACGTTTGCGGGAGTCCTAAAAGGCTGCAAGCGCAAAAGGGCCCGATAAACCCGCGATATTTAAAAGGTTTACCAAAAGGTTACCGGCAAAGCAATCGTTGGGGATTTAAAAGATTAAAAATTCCGGCAAAACCGAATCCAAATTCGATTAAACCACGATAGCTAGGAAAAATACCGGGGGGTTGCTAAAAGGGGCCAGCGAGCCGGTTAGGACCGAAAAACCCGAAACAAATACTTAAAAAAATATTACCTTTTTTACGTAATTGGGTATAAAGGATAACATTTGCAGCTACCGGTTAAATCCAGGTATTTAAAAAAAGCAATTAAATACCGATTATTTACGGTTACGATCGTCGAAGTTATTAAAATGGTTGTTAAATGTACAAAAAGGAAAAAAAAGGGCTCGTAATTTCGAACGGGAAAAAAAGCTTTTTATATGCCGGTACGGACCCATTTTTCCGGATGTTACAAAGCTTTACAGCCGGTTTTTTTAAGCGTTGCCGGGCATTGGGGCGGCTTGGCGAAATACCGTAGGCTACCGGTTACTTACGGGGTCGTACGCGCGGTACAAACGGCTTAAAATAAGCCGTATCGGGAAGGGGCAATATGTTAAAAGCACGGGCGAAACCGCCCAATAAAAAGCAAGGAGCGTTAAATGCACGGGCGAAACCGCCCGGCAAAAAAAAAAAAAGGGGCGCTAGCAACCAGCCGGGCACGGACCCCCCGGGGATATGCCGGCGAGTTACCGGTATCGCGGCCAAAGCATAATAACAAAGCTAAAAAATAAAGTAAAGTTTAAATTGTACGAAAGCGTTTAAAGCGCGAAAAATTTAAAAAACCGACCCCGGGTGCCCGAAAGGGTACGAAGGAAGGGAAGGTTAAAAAAGGAACAATTTTTGTTAGCGATAGCACTTTTGGTAAAAGATTTACGGAAGCTTAACAAAAAAAACACCGTATTCGGCCCGTAACCCGGTAACCACCCGCCTTTGCACCGATTAACCCCTAACAAAATGCTAAAAGCTATTTAAACCTTTATACGATCCTTACCGTAACGTTCCCTTTCGTTTTCGAAAATAAATTCGTAATTGCTAATATAGTAAGCAATATTTTGCTAAATTGCCGATTTTTTAAGCATAAAAGGTTTAAAAGTAACTTTGCTTTACGTAAAACCCTTCCGTTGCTTAAAAGTATTTCTTTTATTTTTATTTAAACCTTTATGCGCATGCTTTAACCTTTTGTTTTAAATTTTTTAAATTAAACGGGCGCGTTTGCTTTGGGCTTTTAACGCGTTATTTATTTTTTGTAACTTTTTTACAAAAAGGTTTTCGAAATTGTTAAAAATTTGCGGGGTTTTTTTAATATTTTGTTCCGGTAGCTTAACGGCCCTTTCCAACGTGCTCGACGTAGCGTCGGGCGTTATTATAAGCGATGCAAAATCGCAAATGCCCTTTTTAAATTTGTTCGATCCCTTTCGGTAATTACCCGGGCCTATTCCTTAAATAAAAAAGGTATAAAAAAAGGAATAATATGTTAAAAATTAATCGGTGCAAAAACGGGTAATTACCGGGTTACGGGCCGAATACGGTATTTTTTTTATCAAACTTCCGTAAATTTCTTACCAAAAGTATTATCGCTAATAAAAATTGTTTTTTTTTAACCTTCCCTTTTTTCGTACCCTTTTGGGCACCCGGGGTCGGTTTTTTAAATCCTTTGCGCTTTAAGCGCTTTCGTGCAATTTAAACTTTACCTTATTTTTTAGCTTCGCCATTATGCTTTGGCCGCAATACCGGTAATTTGCCGGCATATCCCCGGGGGGTTCGTGCCCGGCTGGCTGCTAGCGCCCCCTTTTTCCTTTTTTGCCGGGCGGTTTCGCCCGTACATTTAACGCTCCCCGCTTTTTACCGGGCGGTTTCGCCCGTGCTCCTAACATATATTAAATCGGAACAAGCTATTTATAAACGGGTTTTAAACAACCTTTGCCGGACATTTAAAGGTTGCAAAAAAGCTATTAACAATATACCACTTTTAAACCAACGGGCAAACGGAACGAACAAACCAAGCAATAAAGCATTATTTCCGGTGCTTTTGCTGCAAAAAGCAAAACGATTGGGCGTTATTGTTGCATTTGGCAACGTAAATGCACAATACGAGCGTGCATTTGGGGTTGCAAAAAACCCCGGCGTTTTTATTAATAAAGTTTTACTTACAAAAGTTTTATAATTTTCGGGTAATTAAAAAAAAACCTTTGGCAATGGCCAAAATTAAAGCGGGGGCTTTGGAAACAATTAGGAAGCAAGCCAAAAAATTGCTAAAAAAAGCGAATAATACGTACAAAAAGTATTATAATAAAAGCAAAACCCCGGTGCTTTTCGGGGTAAGCAATTGGGTATTGCTAAATACGGCGAATATTAAAATAAAAAAGCCGTTAAAAAAATTATTAAACAAATAGTTAAAACCTTTTCAAATTTTAAAAATGGTTGGGTTAACCGGTTTAACGTTCCGGTTAAAACTTTCGGTAAATTACCGGATATATAACGTATTTCCGGCAAATTTGTTGCGGGCGTTTAAAAAAAAGCCCGGCGAAAAA
>NW_008804577.1:0-12539 GCF_000145635.1 Gaeumannomyces tritici R3-111a-1
GGGAGAAAGAAGTCTTTCTGCCAACAATAGGTACCGAGAGGTTTCGAAGGTTGCGGAGGCATTATTACCCACCTTTTCAGCAGCCAAAATTCGCCTTTCGCACCTCACCATCAACCATAAGCGCACGAGAGCGGGTGACCAAGGGACCCACGAGATAAGTGGCAGACCAAGACGCCGGAAGTGGCTTTTTTGGTAGCCAGAAAGGACGGCCCAGAGCCAGAGACCCCGATGGGCATAATCGTAGGGAGTGCAGACCGGATGCGACACGGAAATTGGACCGGCCAGCGTTGCAGGTCCCTTTCCAAAGTATCCTTAGACAAACAAGGACAGGTTTCAAGACGGAGCCAGTCTTGGGACAGCAGTCTGCGGACGGGTCTCGAGACAAAGCCAGTCTTGGGACAGCAGTTTGCGGACAGGTTTTAAATGGAGCCAGTCTTGGGACATACAGGTCTCAAGACAGAGCCAGTCTTGGGACAGCAGTTTGCGGACAGGTTTTAAAACAGAGCCAGTCTTGGGACAGACAGGTTTTAAGACAAAGCCCGGTCCCATGTCCGCGGACTGCTGTCCCAAAACTGGCTTTGTTTTAAAACCTGTCTGTCCCAAGACCGGCTTTGTCTTAAGACCCGTCCGCAGACTGCTGTCCCAAGACTGGCTCTGTCTTGAGACCTGTCCCTATCTTAAAATTGTTTGTCTTAAGACAAATCGGCCAGTCTTCAGACCTATCCGGGTCGAAAACTAGAAACTTACTGGGAGGATGAACAAAAGACTTGCCCATGAGCTTGCTGCTCGTCATACTCTTGCTCCAGTTCGGCCATTTGGCGATCTTCTTGATTCTCTCGTTGCGGCGCCCGCTTCCGTAGGGGCTGTCTGGCTTGGCATTGTGTCTGCCCGCTCGCAGCATTCAAAGGAACGCGACACGATCTACTGTGGTTACGGTAGTGACGACGTCAGCCGAGAGAGATTCGATCGACCCGACTACCCTCCCCTCTCTTTCCCTAGTTCTTAGAAAGGCAACGGGAAACAATTGCACTCCCGCACTCTCTCCCCTACAAGCGTTTTCAGGAGCCCAGCGGGTAAGAATACATCATGTCATAGCTGTTAGGGGACGTTACGTGACCCCGCGCCCTACGCACGCTTTCCTAGATAGTCGTGCCCCGCGATCCAGCCCTACGGGCCTCCCTCGCACGAGAATTCATCCTTTTACACACCACTTCTATTGCACCCCTCCGGTCCGTGACACATCATATGTGCAGACCCTGCCTCAGATAAGCTGTGCAGACGAGCGATCCAAGCAGTGGCTTGGATTGATGACCATTGTGGAGTATTGGCGCAGTGGCATAATGTCACGGCTACCAAGGGGTGCAGCGACCACGTGATTAGCACGTGGCTTTACCCCGCCGTGGATAGATATCCCCGCCTCGCGAGGAGGCCCGCAGGGCAGATTCCTTCAATCAACAACCTTCCGCACCACTAGTTTATTGACCCCCATCTGGCTCCGATACATAAGGCTCGCACCACTGTTCGTTACAATTATCCAAGCCACTACCAGTTGGAGCTTCAGGTTCGATTCTAGCTGCGTGCACATGTTAGACGCTGCACTTTGTGCGGAGGTGCGGGGAATCGAACTGGGGTAGCCGGCTGACAGTGTCTAGTCCTATTTCTGTCGAAAAACTGCTCTTCGCTCCCTCTTTGTTCGAAAAGGATTACGGTTCCAGTACATATACACAGTATGTGGTACGTGCACTCGTTCAGCACGTGCTCGTATGCCACCTAGAATCTTCTAGATCGTCCACACGGTACCATCGAGTACCCTCGTTTTGACAGCAGGGATGGGTAGGGGCGTGGTAGAGTCGTTATCGGAGACGTTCCACACTAGCAGCGGGTTCATTGTTCGCGGCCCACGACAGCGGCGTTAAGACAGCGGCGTCCGCCCGTAGTTGTCCTTCCTGTCGACGTCGACCTTGCCTGTGGCGAGCAGCAGTTTGACCACGGCCTCGTGCCCGTTCGGCCGACGTGCGCGCGCGCGTCGCGGACCAGGACGTGTCGGAGCGGTACCGGTACGGCGAGATCCGTCTAACCCGCTTGGACTTCTACGCGCGCCTCCTGGTCGGCCTCCACACCCGGTACCAGTCCCTCGAGCCGCAGTACTCGGACTACTTTGCGCGCATTTACGGCCCGATCCTGTTCTGCATCGGCATCCTGTCGCTGGTGCTGAGCAGCCTGTATTAGGGATCTTCACTGTCACGGCCAGTAGGGCCCTCGTAAAAAGTAGGAGGCACGCGGCTCTCGGAAACCCGCAGCCCTTATCTAGATAAGGGCGAGCCCCACCAAGTGGGCCCCCACACGGAATTGGGCATATCCCAATTCTGTGCAGGCCGGGCCCTCCGGGCCTCCCTCTCTTCAACAACTAATCTACTTTACTGCTCACGTTTACTTTGCCTGCCCTGGCAGCTCTGATATAGAGAATCATATCCGCAGCTTGACTTTATCGTCTCTGGCGTGGTAGCACTGCTTTTCGAAGAAGCAAACCACGCCAGCAGCCCAAAGTAGGAGCGGAGCAGGGGTACCTTTGGATCCACGTAACGTCATTGGCCGTGCACACAACGTCAGCGGGCCATAGAAGTGGAGTCTGGTCGGCGGGCGAAGTCACATGATTAAGCGTGACTAAATTCGAAGCAACCCGATGATGTTTCATTCTCTACCATTGTCGACATCCTTGCATGGGGTGACAGCCCCGCGCCACCATATCCGGATCCGATGCAGGCTAGATGGAAAAAAAAATTAAAAGGAGGGGCTAGCTCGGGGGAAGCCGACGTCGACGCCTACCAATTATGCCACCAAGGTAAAGGATCCGGTGTGGAAGCGCGTCGTGGCAGCTAAGGAACTGGTCCGGCCCCTGGACGACGGGCCGCGTTCGAGCGGGAGGCCAGGCAGGCCTTCCAGCCTGGAGCATCCTTCACCCTTCGAGCCCACTCGATCTTGCAGCCTGTATGGCATTGAAGAGCGGGCGAGAGCAGACGTGATAGCCCGGCACGAGGACTACCGAGCGCGGCGTTTTGCTGCAGAAAGGAGGCGCACCTGCCTAGGTCCCTTCCTGCCAGGGGATTCTTCGTCGTAATTTCGTCGTCTCAGCCACAAAAGGTGAGCCAAACGCAATCTCCATGCATGATCTGCTATCGCAAGTGTGCCAGGGCCGAGCTGGAAGACATTGATTGGGATCAGTGGACGGCTAGTCTTATCACGAAGTCAGACGGCTCGCCTTTCCAGTGTCGCGAATGCTTCCCCGCAGGGGAGAAGATTTCGGGGTGTAAAGATTGCCTAAGGCAAATGGGGAATAGTGTGTTGTCTCCTGCAGGCCAGCTCCACAGCCGCCTAGGTTGCGAGCACATGTTTCCGGACGAGTTGAAGGGCCTTACGCCAGTTGAGGAGAAGCTCATTGCGCTGAACTCGTGTTATGGGTTCATCACCAAGTACAGTTTGCCGGAGGGGCGTAGACAGAGCGCGAGATATCCGAAGCACGTTAAGGGGCACATTACAGTATTCCCCAATAACGTACAGGACCTCGTCAGCAATGTCCTCCCCCATCCGCTGGTAAAGGTTATGGATGAGATCCATGTCTCTTGGCAGGGGCCGGAGAAACCGGCACCGGGTGACCTATCAGCACTGCTATCAGTGAGGCGCCGTGTCGTCGAAAAGGCGCTGGTGTGGCTTAAGAGGAATAATCCGCTGTACGCGACGATCCACATCGACACGGCCGACATGGACACCTGGGAAGCGCCGTCACACGGTGTGCCCTCTCAAGTCTACGCGCGTCTGGAGCGGAACGAGCCGTCGGCGTGGGAGAAGGCGCGAACGGGACAGGTCGTGCCACCTACGGAGCGCGGCCTAGAAGAAGGGGAACTGAGGGATGTCCGAGAGATTCTTGCAGCGCTAGAGCGGGGAGACGATGTCGGGGGCGGCGAGGCGTGAGTAGGCAGGGGAGCAGACTCGGAGGGCGAAGACGGGGGCGAGGGGGCGGTGGTAGAGCCGGAGGGTGCAGCGGCTGGGATCCACGAGATTAGCTCGTCGGGGGATGTTCGCTCTCGACGTGGGACCGGATGTTGCCGACGTTGAGAAGCTGCGGTACGTCTGCGACGCGCTGGGCCGTAGGGTCGCTGGCGGGAACGAGTCGATCGGGGCACCTGCTCCTGCAAGAGACCCAAGACGCCTGAACACATCGTCTACTGCCGTAAAACCACGCGGTTCCGTAACAAATGGCCAACCTTCAAGCTCACCCCTCGGACACCGCAAGAGTACTGGCTCCGCCTAAGCTCAGGCCCGAAAGATTTCGCAAGCTTCTTGCAAACCACACGCTTTTACGAGTTAACTTGCCCACAGAGACCGAAAACGCACCAATAAACCACAGAACCACTCCCACGACAAAACCCCATCCCCTTCCTTCCTACAATTACACCACTAGTACCTCCCGGAATCTAAGCCAAGGGGGTCGAGATAACCACACTCCCCGATTCCTCCAACCTACCCAATCTCATCAGAGTTTAGGTTAGTATTACAGGCGGAAACGCCTGCAACTACGACTTCCCTTCCATAACCGAACACGAGCTCAAACGGCGGAGCCAACGGGCGCGGTACATTTTTTCCATGTTGTCATTGGGCTTGATTTGCAGGATATTCTGGACGCCAGTGCCTTAGCTTCGTGCACAAGCAGACGAGACAGTGCAAGCAGTGTTGCAGCCCCGTTATATAATGCGTCTGTTGCCAATAAAGGCAGATAAGGTATGGAGATGGGCCGCATACAAGTCAGAATCAAACCCCCACAAATCGGGTGCTGCCTCAGCCTGCCCTGAAGTGATGGAAGCGCCGGCCGTACAAGAAACACCCACGTAGCAGGGTCCAGATACGGCATTACCGCCGTCCAGCCTGGTCAAGATTTCTTCGAGTGCAGTGGAACGACCGGTGCAATCCTATCGGGACACGACTTCATATCGCCAACCGAACTACCTCAGACAATCTCCTGCATGGAGGAGGATTGTTGCTGCATCCAATAGTTACCCTGCTAACTGCGCACAAAACGCGCAGATCGCTACCAACCCTCCCGTGCCTTCCCCTCCAGTGCATTCATTCCCAGCCTCACTGCTTCTGCGTCAACCGCGATTGGGACTCGTCTGCCCCTCGCCAACCCCACCTGCGGCTGCATACTCGCCGGGCATGCGTGCTGCTGCACGTTCCTTCGTTCGCGGCCCCCAACCCATATTGGCACTTCATGTTCACTTTATGTTGAATTGGTGGTAAGCATCAGCACAGACTTTCCTCCCAAAAGCCTAGCGCGACCGCCCGTTTGCCAAGACCGAGGTCAGGCTGGCTACCACATGTGCGCCATCCAGCCCATCTCGCCTCCGTCCTTTTGTTCCACCGCCAACGAGTCTGGCTGGTGTGGACTCTATTGCCACTCGACCCAACCTGAAAGAGATTTTTCATACTTCCCGCCCGCCTCTGGGCTCCCTTCCCTCCCACGCGATCCGTTCCAGCCCGGCTCCTCGCAGCCTCTGTCCTGCTGTTTATCGGCTCCCTCAAGTCAAGTTTTGGGCGTTCGCCGTCACGCAGACTCACCTCACAAGTGGGCGCTTGAGATTTGTCTCGAGAGTGGCGGAGAAACACTTCCATGGTTTGGCTCCCCGGTGGCATGGGTATTGGTCTCTGAGCGCAGCCAAGAGCTTCAAGTCCGCCCCCAGTCCCGGCCTCGCCCCCGGCCCCGACCGCTGGGTTGGATCCGGAGCCCCGACCTCGCCCTCAGGCTCGACCACCAGACTGAGTTTATCGGCCCGAATAGGCGCTGCTCGTCGGTTCCTCGTTGATCGACGGCGTCGAGTGCTCCCGCTTGACGCTGCTACTCTTTCCGCCCTCCTGGCTGCAGACCTGGGTGAATTCGTCGAGAACCGCCTATAGGGGGTGGGTTTAGAAATGGCAGGCATGTTAATATGAAACCAAAAAGGCCGATCGGAAAGGACAGAACGGAAAGAAACTTCTCGAGCCGGAGATCCCTACGTTGAAGTTGTGGCCCACCAGCGACCCAAACACACGATTCTTACTGATCTTTATCCGTATTGTGCGCGGGGTGAAGATGCCAAACGCGACCCTGGTCAGGAACAAGGGGTCATCGCGGTCCGGGATGACGCCGAGGGTCTCCATGAGCAGGTTAAGGTCGACCGGAGCCCGGGGCGGCGCCTCGGGCATGACAACAGCGACACCTGTCTCGCAGAAGCCGCAGTGGCCGCAGCGCTTCTTGTCGCCTGGCAGGTTCATGCCGAAGTGCAAGGCAAGTGCGTAGGCAAAGCACTGCTTTCCCGTCACCAGCCCTATTACCTGTTCGATCCGATGGACTGCGTCGGATTCACGCCCCTTTAAACCGGCGAAGATCTCGTCGGCAAGAGTGCCGATCTCGGCAGGCGTCTGAGGCAGCTTCTTGGATGTGACCTGATACCGGTTTTCCTGCCCCGAGACCACCAAATTGATCAAGCCCTTGTCATGCAGTTCGTTGATCTTCCTGACAATCGCCCGCCGGTTGAGGTTCAGGATCCTAGCGGCGGTCCGAACATCTATGCTGTAAATGCTGCCTCCCACCGGCTTAGAGAATCGAATGATAGCTTGTGCTGCGGGCGACTGGTCTTTCAAGATTGTGGCGACATCGTACTCAGTTTGAGCATCGAATTTGTACTCGCCATACTCGGAGGTGGTGGCGCGGATCAACCCGAATCGCATTTCCAGCATCCCATAGATAATCGACAGAGGGCTAGCACAGATGTCGTACTCAGTCATCTGGGCATAGTGGTTGCGTCTGAAAATACCTTCGACAGGAAGCGCCGTGACCTCGTCGTCAAAAATATTCTGCAGCACTGAAACCACGTCGTCCCGCGTTGGAGTACCACCATAGGCGAGCGACGAGCGAATACCCTCGTCCTCGGGGCAGAGGTAGAACATGCAGGTGCTGGGCTTTCCGTCTCGACCGGCGCGGCCAACCTGTTGACTATACTCCTCGACCGAGCCTGGAATGCCGTAGTTGACCACATTTCGGATGTTGGGCTTGTCGATTCCCATACCAAACGCGATCGTGGCGACAACAATATCGACCTCGTCAGCCATAAACTTGTCTTGGGTAGCTTCCTTGTCTTCCGTTTGCATCCCTGCGTGGAACGGGAGAGCGCACAGCCCAGCATTGACTAGCTCCTTCGCCAACTGAACCGTTTGCCTCCGGGTTGTAACGTAGATCAGCGTTGGGCCCTTGTGTTCCTCCAAAAACGAAAGGAGTTCCTCCAGCTTATCACTAGCGCACTCCACGGGTCTCGCAAGAAGCCGCAAGTTGGGACGATAGAGTGCGGTGCGGAAGACATCGGTCTTGGCGATATTGAAGTCTTTGCAAATGTCGTGAATGACGTTGGTCGTGGCCGTGGCCGTGAGGCAGATAGCCCGCTCGGCCTTAACCTCCTGGATAAACCGGGCGACCTTTAAGTAGTCCGGTCTGAACTGGTGACCCCATTCGAAAATGCAGTGAGCCTCATCGACGGCGACGAGCCGGACCCCACCGGCCACATCCTTAAGACACTTGATAAAGTTCTGGTTGATGAGTCGCTCCGGAGGGCAATATAGGAGACGCAGCGTCCCGTTTCGCATCTTAGCATTGATTTCCTTTTGTTGCCCCCAAGTCTTGGTCGAGTCAAGGCTGTCGACAGGAATGCCCTTGCGCTTGAGCACCTCGACCTGGTCCCTTATGAGAGAAAGAAGGGGGGAGACGACGATGGTGATGCCGTGACCACGCCTAGCGCCACTGGCACGGTCAAGTTCCTCAAAAGCGATTGCCGGCACCTGTGATATATGGCGTTAGTAAGCCAGGGTAATGTCGTTCTTTTTGATCCACGTGCAAGCAATAGTTGAGATGGGAGGTGGCCGGTCCATGTGTCTGGGAGGACTATAATGAGGTATGCTACGCTGACTGACCTGATAGCACAAACTTTTACCTCCTCCCGTTGGCAGCACGACCATGGCATTCCTGCCATAAAGGATGCTGGATATGGCAGCTTCCTGCTCCGGGCGAAATCCATCGTGGCCAAATGTCTGGCGGAGGATCTTCCGCGCCAGCTCGGTTCTAGAAGGGCACGGCGCAGCGTCGTCGGCTTCGAGCTTGATCCGTGGCTTCTTGGCATCTTCTATCGCCGCGAACCCCTCAGCAAGAAAATCGTCGAACTCATCCTCCTCACCCTCGAACTTGCGCTTCAAAGGGTCTTGAGGCGAAGGGCGGGGAGCCTGTGCCTGGCCGGAGACCGCGTGTTCCGGGACGGCGCCTGCCTCGTCCCCGTCGAACAGGTCGTCGACAGATCCGCAGTCGCTCGCAGCGCTCGCAGGTCCAGATGCGGGAATTATCAGGCGGCAGTGGAATGCTGAGGAAATGAGCGAACGGGGTTTCGGGAAAGGCTGGTGAGGTTGAGGACGGTCACGCCACGACTTGACACCCGACAGACGCGTGCGCTGCAAGCTATCGAAACGCGCTGTCACGTGGAGAGAAGGACCTCTCCACCAACCGACACAGGGAAATGCCGCAGCACGCATTGTGTCTACATCGAAATCCTGGTTTTTAATCCTCATGCAGCGCTAAAAGGATTAAACGAAGGTACTTACCTCACTAGGGTTGCTTTGAAACCGGATTTGGTTAAAATTTCCCAAGTTGCGCTTCTACAGTGGGGCAGCCCCAGCTGTCACAGACCTTTTCGCGATGTCGAAAACCGAAGACGTTTCTCAGGTCGTTATTGTCTTCGAGTGCGTAGCAATTCGAGGCTCCCGGACCGTCCAAGGTGCGGGCAGAGCAAGGTAGTGTCCAAGGGTTTGAAAAACCGCCCCTTCGGCACTATCCAAGGCTAATAAATGGAGACCGTTTCCACCGAGTCCAGCCTGCCCTTTGGCCAATTCTGTCGTGCTCGGCCGTTCACATGCGCATCCATAAGGCCCCCGACATCAACGGGGGCCTCTTGCAGTAGTGGGAGTCATCATGCAGTGGGAGTCCTACGCGGCAGTGTGTACCATCATGGAGTAGTGGGAGACCTCGTGCAGCAGCCGGGTAGGCCCAGCCAATGTTGTGATCCAGCGGCTTGGATTGATTACCTGACAGCCAATTGGCTGTTTTCATTCTGTTGGGCGGTGCACAGAGATTTTGCAGGGCGGTCCTCAGGGTCTAGAGCTACAAAGGTGGGGCATTGCGGCGCTCGAGACACCACTCACACATCCGCAAAGCCCCGCCTCTGCTTCCTCGGTGATGTCATCGCGTTTGCGCACGATCGCAGGCAAAGCTGGCCTGTGTTGCGCTGCTCTTGTATACCCTCCGAACGCAGATTTCCCGGAATCGAGTCTGCCCGTGGTTCTTGATCCCTCATATTAAAGCGATAGTGACGAGCTTGAAGGTAGGGAAGCCTTTTATGATGAATCTGGAATCTGTCGCTTTCCTCTGCGGAAGTTATCCAACATCAGGCATTCTCGCTACGCCCTCTCTTGCACACTATATGGAATTTGGGGCCGCCATGGCAAACCCGGGCGAGCATCATAAAGGTAAAGCCCAATGCAAAGAATACACCATACATGCAGATGGTTAACGAAATATTATAGAAGCCATTGGAGAAGGCCCTGGCCTGCAGCGAGATGACTGGTTTCGCGAGGCAGGGCACGGCCGAGTCATTTTCCCACACGCGGCGGCGTATAGCAGTGACACCGGTATGGCGCTCCATTCCAATCCGTGCACGGGAGATGGCATTGCTTAGCGCTAACGAATTTATTCCTGCGCTTGGAGATACCTGGATTCCAGTTGCCTCTGAAGCCCCGGGCCTCAACGAGCTTCCGAGTAGCCATCAGTACCCAGCACAGCGACTTCTGGAGCAACCATCGGAGAGTGCGCCAGAGGCCTATGTCTGGTCGGCCGGACAAGCGAGTTTCAACAGCCAATATTTATCTAGAACCGGCCTCTACCTTGACCATTCACATCCGTTCCCCGGTGCCAACGAGAACCAGGGTCAAGACGCTTGGGGCCTTGACCTGATGCAGTCGGCCGGCTTCTCCACAGTTCCAGCTGCGCTGTTTGGTTCCTCTGTACCACTCGACGAACCCTTGAACGCTTCGGTCCTTTCGACCGAACCCGATTCTGGCATTGGTACAGACGCTCTGTGCACCTCCCGTCAAGTCGCTGATCTTCCGCAGTGCTCTATATCATCAAACGCCCGCGCTGCCCCCACAAAATATCATTGCCAATGGCGTAACTGTTCTATGCAATTCGATCTGCCAAGCCTACTTACGTACGTTCTACCTCAGCCTTACTTCTATCATACTTCTAACAAGCTGCTAGCAAGCACGTCCATACCCACACGAAGCCAAAACAGTGCCCATTTGCCCCATTCAACTGCTCTTGGTGGGGAACTGCTGCGCAACGCGAACTTGACAGCCACATCAAAATTCACCATGGACGTAGAGGGAAAGATAGGTTCAAATGTGGCTGTGGCAAAGGATACACTCTGCAGGAGAACTTGGTTCGCCATCAGACCAGGAAAGGCTGTGCAAAGGATACTGACGAACGAACGGAGATGTTACCTTCCAGTTAAGCCAAGCCTTTCTTGCTATCGACAAACATGCCCGCTCCCACGACGACCGTCGGTGGAGAAGCTTCGAGTCTTCCTCTCCTCGATTTCCCATCGAAGCACACTGTATCTAGATCTCGAGGGGAGGAACCTTAGCCGCAACGGGACGCTCGATATTCTCACCGCCCTCGTCCGCCCCACGAAAAAGACAAGCCTTATCGACGTCCACACCCTCGGCGACGCCGCCTTCACCACCGCAAACGGAGCCGGCAGGACGCTCAAGGGAATCCTCGAGGATCCGGACGTCCCAAAGTACTTCTGGGACGTGCGCAACGACGCCAACGCGCTCTGGTCGCACCACCGGGTTCGCCTCGCGGGCGTGACCGACGTGCAGCTGCTCGAGAATGCCGCGCGGCGGGGCAACAAGACGCGCCTTTGGGGGCTCAGCGCGGCTGTCGAGCGCCACCTGAACCCGCCCCAAGAGCTGCTGAGTCCCTGGCTCCAGAACAAGAAGGAAATTGCCGGCCTCATGCGAGCGGGCGAGGACGTCTTCTCGTGCCGGCCCCTGACCGATAGGATTGTCTGGTACTGCGCTGGCGACGTCGCGCACCTGCCCGCGCTGCGGGGCCTGTACGCCGGTAGGCTCAACGCCCGGCGGCTGGAGCGGGTGCGCGTCGAGAGCGTCAGGCGCGTCGACGAGGCCTGCGGCCCGGACTACGAGCCGCAGTCCGAGGACAAGACGTTCGGCCCTTGGGGCTCGAGGAAGACTAGGCCGTCCGCCGCGAGACCGATCGCAAGGTTTGTTCACCACCATGCCCGTTTTCCCCTGCTTTTTTTTTACAGCTCCACTTCTGATAGAGACTTAAAAACAGTGTGACTTACGAAAATAACATTGTAGTAACTGCATGACCTCAGGGAGAAGCTGCTGCCGTAAGACAGTTACCCTCGGCATCACTGCCCTCACTTTGCTCGTGGGCGTCTGGAACGTTTGGTAGGGGGCCTGTTGTTATCGAAAGAACCACAGAGATACCCCTCGTAGAATCACGCGTCTATCACTTACATCTCCAAAAGAAGAAGTGACCAGGATACTCCGTTACGGCGCATCATGTCGTTCAGGACAGAGCAGAGGCGGCAGCACGACATGTTTTCGTCCCACGAGATGGCCTCACTGGGGAGGAGAATCGACCGCTCCTGGACGGGGCGGAACTGGCGAAAATCCCCGCAAAAAAAGGACGATTGGTATACCGCCGAAATCTTCTGCGCATCCGCGGAGCCTGCAAAGCTGCTCGTTCACTGCGTGCAGCGTCCGCGCGCCGAGCATGCTGACCTCGTCGATGATCAGCAAATACTTCTCCTGCCAGTCCATCCGGATTTGGCCGTCGACTCGCAAATCTGCTGCGCTCGAACGCCTGGTGCCGTCTTCGGTCTTGTTGGGTCCTCCCCGTGTTCCGTCTTTTGAAAAACTGCAGGCCGAGTGAATCGTCACTCCTTCGATCCGTGCAGCCGCTGTCCCCGACGTTGCCGTCACTAACAGACGATGCCCTATCCCCTTGCTTGCAAACAGCGCTGCGACGGCCTCGATTACGCGCGACTTTCCCGTTCCGCCCTCGCCGCCGACAAACAGGCACAGCTGGGAAGTTCCCCGCTCGTCGAGACGAATTCGATCCAACTGTCTGCATACTAGCTGCACGGCAATGCTCTGTCTTCCATTGAGCGTCAAGGACTCCGCGAGTCGCCTTCCCGCCTCGGCGAACGACGTGGCCGCGCCGAATTGGATTCTTGTCGACGGTCCCCCGGCTCCCGCCAAACGCTCCGAGTCTGCCTCCGTAAGCTGGACGTCTTGCTCGCCGAAACCACTCAGGACGCTGTACACGGCCGCGGCGTGGCCCGTTATGTCATCATCAGCTCGGCTCTGTATGCCCTGGATCATCC
>NW_008804577.1:12559-13520 GCF_000145635.1 Gaeumannomyces tritici R3-111a-1
TCCCCGTATTCCGTCTTTTGAAAACTGCAGGCCGAGTGAATCGTCACTCCTTCGATCCGTGCAGCCGCTGTCCCCGACGTTGCCGTCACTAACAGGCGATGCCCTATCCCCTTGCTTGCAAACAGCGCTGCGACGGCCTCGATTACGCGCGACTTTCCCGTTCCGCCCTCGCCGCCGACAAACAGGCACAGCTGGGAAGTTCCCCGCTCGTCGAGACGAATTCGATCCAACTGCCTGCATACTAGCTGCACGGCGATGCTCTGTTTTCCATTGAGCGTCAAGGACTCCGCGAGTCGCCTTCCCGCCTCGGCGAACGACGTGGCCGCGCCGAATTGGATTCTTGTCGACGGTCCCCCGGCTCCCGCCAAACGCTCCGAGTCTGCCTCCGTAAGCTGGACGTCTTGCTCGCCGAAACCACTCAAGACGCTGTACACGGCCGCGGCGTGGCCCATTATGTCATCATAGCTCGGCTCTGTATGCCCTGGATCATCCTTTCCCTCTCTCGGGACACGCTCCTCTGCTGCGACTTGATGGACCTCAGCTGTTCCTGACCGGGGAGCCCTGTCCTCGGCGCCGCCTCGAAGGCGGCCGTGGCGCGCAGCTCGTCCAGGGATCCCAGCGCCGCTTGCTGGAACCGGTAAAGCTGTCGCACCATCTCCGAGATTTCGCTTGAGCAGGCCGTAACCTGCTTTCCCGCCAGCATGTTTCTCAACACGTCAATAAGTCGTGTCGCACTGCCAATATCGCCCGAGCGGTACACCACCTCTCCACCCTCTTCTTCTTCGCCTGGCCCCGGCTCGACCGTGTCGGCCGCCGCAGGATCAGCCTCCCCGGATATGGCGGCCCATTGCCTGGCGTCGCGCCTCGCATCTTCGGCGGACCGGCGAAGGAGCTGGATGTTATCTACGTAGTTTGACATCCTCCGAGACAGGGCCCGTTTTCGCGCTTGCCAAATGTCGTT
>NW_008804577.1:15413-17673 GCF_000145635.1 Gaeumannomyces tritici R3-111a-1
CGAAGCGACCGCCGTGTCG
Organism: Gaeumannomyces tritici R3-111a-1; assembly: GCF_000145635.1. Lineage (NCBI taxonomy): Eukaryota > Fungi > Ascomycota > Sordariomycetes > Magnaporthales > Magnaporthaceae > Gaeumannomyces > Gaeumannomyces tritici. The sequence goes on from NW_008804577.1 coordinate 15,433, forward strand.
TTGTAGCACCACCCTGGCCCACTTTTCTAGGCTCATGTTCCTCGACGCTATGAGACCCCGCGCCGTGGCCGCGTGCGTGCCTCCTCCTGTCCCTTCTTCCTCGACACGCTCTTCCGCCTGTCGCGGGCCTCCGCCTCCCGTCGGAAACAACGTCGGAAAGGCCTTAGCGAAGAACCGCGCGTCCAACGAGTCGGCAAAGTCCTCCCCGCGGGATACTCCGATATACGGCTCGGACGCTCCTCCAGCCCGCCGCCCCTCGCTTGGTCCCACCCAGGTTGCGCCGATCGACTCGTTCCCGCCAGCGGCCCGACGACCCAGCGCGTCGCAGACGTACCGCAGCTTCTCAGCATCGGCAACATCCGGTCCCACGTCGAGAGCGAACATCCCAGACGAACTGATCTCGTGGATCGCAGCCACTGCACTCTCCGGCTCTACCGCCGCCTCCTCGCCCCCGTTTTCGCCCTCCGAGTCTGCTCCCCCGCCTACACACGCCTCGCCGCCGCCTCCGACATCGAACCCCCGCTCTAGCGCTGCAAGAACCTCTCGGACATCCCTCGATTCCCCTGCTTCTAGGCCGCGCTCCGTAAGTGGTACGACCTGCCCCGTTCGCGCCTTTTCCCACGCCGACGGCTCGTTCCGCTCCAAACGCGAGTAGACTTGAGGGGGCACACCGTGCGGCGGCGCTTTCCAAGTGTCCATTTCGGCCGTATCGATGTGGATCTTCGCATATAGCGGGTTATTCCTTTTCAGCCACACCAGCGCCCTTTCAACGACACGGCGCCTCACCGACAAAAGTGCCGATAGGTCACGCGGTGCCGGTTTCTCCCGCCCCTGCCAAGAGACATGGATCTCATCCATCACCTTCAACAGCGGGTGGGGGAGAACATTGCTGACGAGGTCCTGTACGTTATTGGGAAATACTGTAATATGCCCCTTAACGTGCTTCGGATATCTCGCGCTCTGTTTACACCCCTCCGGCAAGCTGTACTTGGTGATGAACCCATAACATGAGTTCAACGCAATGAGCTTCTCCTCAACTGGCGTAAGGCCCTTCAACTCATCCGGGAACATATGCTCGCAACCCAGGCGGCTGTGGAGCTGGCCTGCAGGAGACAACACACCACTCCCCATCTGCTTCAGGCAATCTGTACACCCCGAAACCTTCTCCCCCGCGGGGAAGCATTCGCGACATTTAAAAGGCGAGCCGTCTGACTTCGCGATAAGACTAGCCGTCCACAAATCCCAATCAATTTCTTCCAGCTCGGTCCTGGCGCATTTGCGATAGCAGACCATGCATGTATGTATCGGCAGCGTACGCTTGTCGTGGAACGCTTTGTAAAACTCCTGGACGGTAGACACCTTTCTGCTGTCGGGGATAGCCGCACACCACGCCCCCGCGTGGGACAGTCGCTCCTTCTCGGCAAATTCTTCATCTAAGCTGCGAAGGATGCTGGCAAGATCTCGCCTCTTTTCGTCGTCGCTCCTCTCTAGACGCAGCGCCGTCCGGGCCCGTTTTGACTGCGGCTGACCGACGCTATTCGGACCTCGTCTCTTCCTCGACTCCTGAGGTTCGTTGCCCGGTCTGGAAACACCACCTCCCACATTCGCCCTGCTCTCTCGACCGCCGGTTGGTTGTTGTGGGGGGCATTGCCCAGCACGATCGTCGAGCCACTCCGTCATCGGTACGGTACCCTGGCTTTCGGCTGGGCTCTCTTTCGACGGTCCACCTTTCCGGCTTTGACCGCGACGCCGCCCTTGACTGCGCCTCTCTTCCAACATGACCCGGTCAAAATTAAATTGCGCAGCCTGGAACAGGTCTGCTGGGGTTTGAATGCCGGGACCCGCACGCTCTAGGCTCTCCCGATCGCATGCGTTAGGATGCATCCCTGCCTCGGCCCTTCTGACCTCGTTCTGCGCAGCCTCGAATGCCCGAAATAAGTCCCCCGGCTTAGCAACCGGTTTGTATGCGGACGGATCTTTCCTCGGCCTTCCAGCTTTAACCCGCTGGCGGTTTTTATCCGCCCCGACCTGTTCGTCACCCGTATGTCCCGTGTTCCGCCGGGCCTGCCTCTCCGTCCTAGCCGCTTCATGCTGCCTTTGGCCCTCTTCGAAGATGTCAGCGGACGTCCGGATATTTAATCCGGCGTACGCCACGTTCTCGCGATTGCGCGCGTCGAGGCGATGGAATCGGTTGAGTGGACTCTCCGTCTCCTTTCTCGGCCCCTGAGGTGGCTGGCTCGG
>NW_008804578.1:0-17437 GCF_000145635.1 Gaeumannomyces tritici R3-111a-1
GAAGACTATACTAGTCCCGTCGTCTCTCTCTCTCTCTCTCTCTCTCTCTCTCTCTCTCTCTCTGGAGAGAATTGTTATTTCATTTCCGACTGCGGTCGAGCACACACATTCTTGGCACACAAACAAACGCTCTTGGTCATGGGCTACCAGGCGCCGCCCTCGTGCGACTAGAACCTTATACTTTGCGTAGATTTCAACATGTTCCATGGTCCAAACATGCAAGCTGATGGACGAAGTGTATGCCTATTACTCTATACAAGTCGTCTGCGAGAAAGAAAACGGTATAGTTCGCACCACTTTGTGCGCAAGACGAACGCCAGACAGAAGGAAGACCGAGTATAAAAAGAGACGCTGACCTTTCCGCAGTTGGTATAACTTTGCATGCCTCGTCCAAGTGAAGATTGTGTGCGCGTTGTCGACATTGTGAATAGCGAATAAATCATCAACCCACTGCGCCTCACACTCCCCCCCGATCCGCCCAAATTCCAAGCCACATACATACATACACCCCCTTTTCCGATAGAGACGAGGGGAAAATAGAAAAAGGTAAAAATAAAAATAAATAGAAAGGCTCATCACTCACCAGGCCCACAGCACCTTGTGGTGCAACACCCTCGCGTCTAGCCTCTCAACCTCGTGCGGCGTTATCCACGAGTCGTTGGTGGGCAGCTTCGCAAAGACGCTGGCGCCCTTCCAGACGACGACCTGCTCGTCCATGTCGCGGGCGCTGCGGCTGACGAGGATGCGGTCCGTCAGGTCCGGACGGCGGGCCTTGAGCTTCTCCTCGAGGACGGGGGCGAAGTTTGCCACCTTTGCGCCGCCGCCGATGACCATGATGGAGCCGAGCAGGTCGCGCAGCTTCTTGTCCTCGCCCTTGGCCGCGTTCTGGATCGACATCATGATGGCCATGTCGAGCGGCACCACGGGCAGCACCGAGTCGCGCTCCACCGCGAGCGCCTTTTGCGTCCGCGCCAGGTTCTCGATGAACATGACGGGCGGGTGCGCCTGCTGTTGTTGCTGCTGCTGCTGCTGCTGCGCCGGCCCGCCGTTGGCGAAGCCCGCCGCGCCGCCTCCAAACGACGGCGCGGGGGTGCCGCCGCTCCTGCCGTTCGGGGCCGGGCTGCTGGTGCCGTTGGTATCCTTGCCGCCGGTGAAGACAAAGGGCGCGGGGACGGGGGTGCTGGCGCCCTCCGGGGCTGGCGATGGCGCGTTGGACCCCAGCGGCGTCCCGTTGGCGTCGGCGCCGCGGTTGAGGTAGTTGAACGGCTGAGCCTTCTCCTTGCCCGGCGTCGGCATCTCCTGCGAGACCCCGTTGGCCGTGGCCGCCCCGATCGTGGGCTTGACGTGGGCCAGGGCGGCGAACTGGGCCGCCGACGTCGGGTCGTCGGGGTACTCGACATCGTAGGCGTTGTAAGATCGGTCGATGAGCTTCCTCCGTCCACGAAGCTTGGTGCTGCCGTCAAAGATTGTCGGGTCGAAGACGCCCATTGATGCCAGGAGACCTTGGTCGTACAGCTTAAAACTGTACTTCTGGGTCGGCTGGTTGGGCGCGCGCACGTGGAATGTATTCTCGACAACCTTGATGTTCTCCTGTGACAGCGTCGCGTACTTGATCTTGAGCTCCTCGGCCAGCAAAAAGTCGTAGCGCCGCCGCAAGTTGATGTCCTCGTAGGGCAGGTTGTCATATAGCATCATCTTGATGAATGTCTCGGTCACATCGTAGCCGCCAAATTTGAGGTTTACGCGCGAGTCCTCGACACAAAGGCCGTCCTCGACGCACGTAATGGACGTCTTCTGCGCGCCCACATCGACGACGCAGGCCTGGGTGTAGCCGGCGCCAAAGGTGGCCGCCATGCTCTCCTGGATGAAGCACACCTTGTTGAACTCGAACCACTTCATGCACGACCGCAACGCCGCCTCGACGTACTTCTTGTCGTAGAGATCTGGGATGACAAAGACGCACGAGTACTGCGGCCATGTGCTGTTGCGCGTCAGCCCTAGCTCCTGGCGGATAGCCCTGTCCAGGATGGTCTCGAAGTCGTCGTAGAGCCGCTCGGCCGACGTGTACTCGTCCTCGTTCAGCCATCCTGACTGTATCGGCCACCAGAGCTTGAACTTGGGTGCCGAGTCGTTGGGAATCAACTGTGCTTGCTGTCCAATAAAGCAGGATGCGACAGATGATGGGTCCTCGCCCGAGTTCACGTCGGTCCACTCGACCTCGATGGGGTCGTTGTGTTTCTTGATCGTCTCGGCCTTGGTGCGGCGGTTGAAGTTCTGGACAAGCTCCTTGGAGTTGGGCAGGACCTTGCGCTTGTTTGCGCGCATGTCGACCTTGAGGTCGTTACTGATCTTCAGGTACTTCTTGGACCACTCCTCGCCGTACATCTGCTCCTGGGTCGAGGCCTCGAACTGGCGGCGAGGCAGCGCCTCGTGCTCCTCATCCTCAGTCTGGGGCCACTTTGTGGCGACCACCATGGGGACCGTCTTGGGCAGGGCGTCGCTGGCAAAACCGATGCGCAGGTTCTGGCTGCCGGGGTGGATGACGATGATCTTGGATGGGTCGAGAGCGGCTGGAGTCGGGGCGGGGCCGTCGTCGGCCTGCATGTCGGGCACGGGCAGCGGGAGGTCGCCATGTTGGTTGAGGGCGCGATCGCGATCCTTTGCGTTCTGCACGAGCCTATCGCGCGTCGCATCGCCCTGGAGACGGAGGGCCAGGACCTGGTCATCGCGCTTCATGTACTCTCTTCCAGGCTGTCAGCAGCGAAACGGTTTGGAAACGGCGGCGGCGGAGGCGGAGGCGGCGTACGTGTAGTAGTTTTTTTGGTTGATTTGCGGGACGTCGGGCCAGCTCGACTGCTTCATGCCATTGTCGGTGCGCTCCAGTCCTGTGAAGGATGCTCGTCAGCCAAGGAACGAGCTGGAGCGACAAAGGAGCAGCACGGCGCGGCTTGCGCGACAACTTACCTTCCCGAAGGAGGACGCGCTCGCTGACTTTGCCAACCATCTTGACAGCTCCGTGACGATGCTGTCTCGCGGTCAAGTGGCGGCTAGCGGATGCAGTGGATGGGCAGGGCGATGGGTTTGTTGCATGGGCGTCTGGGTTTGGTTCGAGAATGGGAAGCGGAGTTTGTCGCGTGGTGGGCAATTTTGAGGCTCCAACTCCGCTCAATTGCACTCAACTCAACTATGTTCTGCTTCCGTCGTCGCACAGCTTGAGAGGAGCTGGACAAAATAATGGACCCTGTATGCCGCGGAAATCATCTCCAGTTTAGTCCCTATTCGTTCTAGCTCGCGGTTTGAGGCCCCGCCAGCCAGCGGGTTGTGGGTCTCAGCCTTCGTGGAGAAGAGCTCTAACAGACTGTACTCGACCACAATGAACCCAAGCAGAAAACGTTCCCGCGATAAAGCTTTATATAAATGGGTATTTACACCTGCCTAGACAGAGACATGTAAGAGCTGGAGACGAGATTGAACGACCCGTAAGGCACGTCCGAGGGCTTCACCTCACTATTCTAGGCGCTACTTGCTTGAGCTGATATTCTGTGTTGGTTGTTGGAAATCAAAGACTCGATGTCCCACACCGACAGGAAGCATTTGTTAAAGGGAAGGCGCTTGTAGCTATTATTCATGTCATATATCGACAGCTCAATCACAAAAGCTCGCACGGAGACAATCCAGCAGGACTGGATCAAAAGCAAGACTGTATCTCCGTATCGAGCAGCGGGGGAAGCTCGGATGAGATTGGCTACACGACAAATGACACAAAAACAGCAATCGGTTCCTTTCTCATGGCCATTTCATCACTCGACGATTTACACGAGGTCTCAGCCCAGCGGCGTCATCTAATGCGTGCCGCCATCGCGGGCGGTTTTACCGACTCGAATCACCTAACCCTACGCCGCGGAAAGGATCTTTGGCTGGAATCAACCTACCGTTGCCCTGGTTTCTGCTAAATAAGGTTGCACCAAAAATACTGCAACCCGGATAGTAGGCAACTTATTCCAAGACCATAAATACCTACCGAGATGCCCATAAACATCCCAGGCAGTTGATGTCATTGGCGCCATCTGGGGGTTACAAACTGAACAAGTATCGGATACAGACCGCGTGGGTGCATGAGTACCATAATACTTGATGGTCTGGTCACATTGTCGGCAGAAGTGCATGTACATGGCGAACGATGGTCCAAGGTTGCACACACATCTTTCTAAGCCAGACTTCTGTCAGTTTTCTCTATACCAGAAACGGATAGGCGATGCAGCTATCGCCCTGCTGAGTGATAGCGCCCGAGTGTTTCCGGCGAGCGGCTGTCTGTTTTGTGCGTGTGTAAGTGCCGGTGTTGAGTGCAAATATTGCGCATAGACGACTTTATTGACGGCGAGGCAATGTAATGCTGAACGAGAGCCATCAGCGACCAAAGCATAGACGAGATGGAGGTGGTGCTGATCCTGTCGAAAGCATGACGGGAGGGAAGCGAACACGGATGTGTCATTCAGTTGCATGTCGTGGCTGAGAACACCAGGCAAAGCTACGTGCTCGACATCGGAGTCCGGGCCGAACCCCCATCAAAGGCATTGATGCGTCTGCGCGGATTCCGTACATACAGGTACGGCGTCTGGAGGCTGAAAGGGCCGAAGCCGAAGCGAGTGCGTTCAGACAAAGAAAGCCATGGGTCAATCTCGCCCACCCTTACACGCGGGGTCACCTGACGGACACGCAAAGCTTACCGATGACGTATGCGCGGCCTGACGAGGCAACCACGGACTTTCTCACAAGCGAACACGCTCACCATACCTCACATCGTGGCACCTATGTGTCCTCTCTCCCACATACGAGCCGAAGGATTGCGCCAAGAAGGCACCCCTAAAACACTACAGCCGTACCCGGGTTTCTCTCGAGTTGAAACATTCGCCCTCCCCTCTCGCAGATCATCACAATCAGGCCTAGCCGCCTCGAAATAGACCGCATAAGCATCATCGTCCAGGACACCATGCCGCCGATCCCCATATACACAAAGAGCCCCATAAACGCCAACAAGGCGTCCGGGGTCACACCGCAGACTGCCTCTAGTGAGGCTGAGAAGCAGCCTGCAGCCCAGGCGCCGCCCGCGACGACGACGGCAGCGGCCAGCGGCCAGCCCACCCGCACCTCCCAGTACCCGCCAGCGCAGCCGGGCGCGGTGCCGTCCGTCCCAGCCCCCACGGGCTCCCTCACAGGACTAGCTGGACCACCGCCGGCACAGCCGGGAGCAGTGCCGCCTCCCCCCAGGGCCGGCGAGGCGTACCAACCACCGGCGCCGCCGGAGCCGGCTGCTGCCCCGCAATACCCGCCGCCGCCACCGCAAGTATCCATCCCCAGCCCGGTAGCCCCTCTTCACTACGGCGGCACCGCGACCGCCACTGGGCCACTGCCTGGAAGGGGAAATACTGGCGTCACGCAACTGCCGGGCAGCAGCGGAGCCGCGGGCACGGGCACGGGCATTTACCCGAACCCCAACAATGCCATCTCATCTCCCTACGCGGGTCAGTACCAAGCCTACGGGGCCGGCACGGCCGACCCAAGCGACGACGACCAGGGCGAGGGGGTGTGGGACTCGGCAAAGAAGTACATGCAGGCCGCCGGCAGCAAGCTCTCTGCAGCCGAGTCGGAAGTTTGGAAGAGGATCAACAAGCAGTAGGTGGTAGCCGACGAGGGGGCTGACTTGCCCGCGCGGGACGAGAACGGAAATCAAAGGGGAGCGCGCACAGGAGACTCGGCATACGGCAAGTCTAGGCTTGGGGGAGTGGCAAATGCGTGAGGTCGAGCTCAGGGAGCCGCATGACGGAAATGGCCACGATGTCGCCATCAGGGTTGCAATGTCATTTCAAAAGAGCCCAGCTTGCCCAAGCTCAGCCCCACGGTTCGATGGGCCGACTCCTCCAGCTCCCGTCAGCCCCTTTGTTTCCCAGAAGGTGAGCCTCAGGAGGCGAGTGGGCGAATACACCACTGTGCGGCATCTGGAATTTGGTTGGCTGTGCCCCTTGAGCCAATGAATGTGGAAGGGAGACTGGGCTGAGCTACGACATCAAACACGCTGATAAGACCCTAGGCTTCCAATGGGGAGAAAGTGAGAAAAGCGATAAATGACAAAAAAAAAAAATCATTAACAAATAAACGGCGCCTCGACGCATCAACAATCCTACGCTGGAGGTTTCGTTTGTGGGCTCGCCTAGACATGGACCGGAAAATAGGGAGATGGTTGTAGGGGGGTAAATCCTCCCGAGAAACCAAACAGTTTGTCGGGCTTTTTTCGTCTTCGCAAGCGCGCTTCCCCCAGAGTCGGAACCGCCGATCCAAGATTCAAGGAGATTAACCCGGGAAACAAGAAGAAAAAAAACGCAATAGAAACAGGGGCGAGGCAAGCGCAAGCATGATGCCATCTCCACCGGGAGGGCTGGCCAAGTCGGCCGCTAGAAGCCCAAAGAACAAGATACGAGCAAGGCAGCCGGGGGGTTGCTCTTTCGACTTGCCTATTACGAAATGGCGCCTCCTCCAGAGGGGAGCTGGGCGGCATATCCGGTTCAGGAACCTGTGGGAGGAGTTTACGATTCGATCCCAAGATGGAGCCGCGCCGCCATCGGGGAGGGTGAAGGCGATAGCGGCTGCCTTCTCTCCCCGATGTCAACGTGTGTGCTCGCGTGTGTGTGTGTGTGTGTGTGTGTGTGTGTGTATGCCGGATCCTACCTCTGGCCCATGCCCTGTCGGCTCCGCCTCCCTCTCCAACACCTGCCTATGGGGGATTTGTCGCGTCATCGACTGGGGACGCAAAGGCGCGGCGGCCGGGGCAGACACAAGGCAGGGCAGCCAACCACACACGATGGCTCCTCCTCCTCCTCCAACTCCTCATTCGGCGGTGCGGCCAGCGGAGCAGCGACAATTTCCCAAAACGGCGAGCGTTGTAATGCGTCCGAAACGCCCTGCTTCCTTGTCACGGGATGTCCGGACAAGGAGGAAGCGGCGGCGAGCCCCACAGAACAAGTCGTGGAACGCGCGTAGAAGCACTTCAACATTTTTTTGGTCCTTGTGGTTTTTTGCCTGCTTGAGCGCCCCGGTCTGGCAGGCTGAGCCTCTCCCCGACCATCCATCACTGCAACCTTCCCAAGACGGGTCGTTCGGGGGCATGGAGAGGTGGGAAAGGGGATTACCGGATAGGATGAGGGGGATGTCTGCATGCAGTAGCTGCGAGGCGATGGCGTGGGCGCAGAGGCCAATCGACCTGGACAAAAGCTTCCAAGTTCGAGGTCGCCGTTTGCTCGTGAACGCCGCAACCCAACATGAGTCGCATATCCGCGGGGGAGAAGGGCCCCGCAACGGTGGGCATTCTCCGTTTTTTTTTTGGGGTCTCTTTTTGTTTTCTCCTTTTTCTTTTATTCCCGTCACAGGTGAAGAAGGGTGAAGGAAGAGGTGTGCGTCGGTTGGGTTGCAGCCAATCCCACACTGGTAGTGAGACGTGGTAGTCCCACCCCCCTTGGGACAGGGACAGGAAACGGGAGGAGAAACGAGACGAGGTGTTTTCAAAACCGCGTACGCTACAACTCTAAAGATAGAACCGAGAGATCGAGACGGGACGAGGTCGAGTGCACCCAAAAAAAAAAAAAAAAAAAACGAAGAGGGAAAGAGTCGAGATCTCCATGGGATGGTGGGGTCTTGTCTCTAGGCTGCTAACTGACGTTTGTCTAATCGAGCCACAGCAAGCTGGACCATCTCGATTTGCTGTGAGCAAGGGGTGGGAGGACAACACCCTTGTGCCCGGGCAGCCCACAGCCAGCCAGACTTGTGCGCCGCGAAAGCCGTCGATTCTCTTGAGATGGACGCAGGTACCGAACAGGCACCGACAAACCCCCTGCGCCTCTTGGTGTTCTGATGTTCTGCAGGTGAGCTGGAGCGCGTTGGACACCTCTCCAAGAAAAATGCATGTCCCTCCCTATTCGCGAATTCGCAATGCCCCTCCCCTGGTCTAGCAGGCAGGCCCTTCGCCACCCGTCCGTAATGTCGTCAACGATCCATGCGCTGCTGGCGATCACTACTACTACTGTACGGCCGAGCACCAAGGAGGCTTTTGCAAGCCACCAGGCAAGGGATCGACTTCAGGCGCAGCACAGGCAAGCAGAAGAAAAAAGACCTCGGCCCACTTTTGCATCAGTCGTCTTGCGGCCCAGTGGGCGGTCCCAAGCCCGATCGGTTCGTTCAACGGTGAGGCTGGCGTGGCTGGCTAGCGCAAGCGCGGGCCCCGGAAAAACCTTTGTTGGCAAAGAGCATCGCATTACGGCAATAATTAACGTGCGTCCGTGGGAGGTACATGGGGGGGATATAAGATGAGAATTAATATGGACCATCAAGCGCAGCGCAGCGCCAGCTTGCTGCACTCGGATCACGAGCGTGTCTGTGTCTGTGACTGGCTGGCCCGAGGACGTTGCCGCCCGGGACCCAGGCATTAACCTGGCGCAGATATCGGGCAGGGATTTAGATGGGATGGCCTCACCAACGAAGCCCGGCCGGCTCCCCATTTTGCCAAGGAAGAGGAGGGGGAGAGACGCGTAGCCTAGGTGGCTACCTAGTGCCTAGGCACGACGGGTCTCGGAAAGGACAGCTAACGCAAAGAACCGGATGCGGGATGCAGAGACGCCACATGCAAGGCGCGACTGACTGACGGACTGACTGCAGGGAGACGGGATGCAGGTAATGAAGCTGTGTCCCGGCAGCCGGTAACCTATCGCCCTAGTCTAGCACGTTCCGCAAATAAAGGTCCGACGTCCTCATGCGTAGAATCATTGACTGCGGCAATACAGAGAAATATAGTGATAGGAAAAACACGAGTCGTGCAAGAAGGCAGAGTTGGAAATGATATGAAAAGACAAGACATGGTTGGAAAATGGCGCTTCTAGTTGGCTTTTTCGGACCTGTGTGTATATTTTTGTGTACCTATTTCTATCCGAGCGTCGTGTCCTTGACCAACCGGGGTCTCTGCTGCGAGCAGAACTGGGCTGAATCATCAAAGCGCAGCCGGTTCTTCTCTGCCGCCCGCCAGCTTTTGAGCTGCAATGTGGACCAAAAAAAGAAAAACGTTCCCAGGCGTCTGTGTGTCGACTACGTTGCATCAGGCACTGGCTGCCCTCTTTTTTCTTCTTCTTTTTTTCCCCCGTGTGCTTCTTTTCATTTTCATACGTTTTGATGGTGTGGTTTTCAGCATGGATGGGGCACACTGTTCCAGCCGTCAGCCAACATACAGTTTTGGCAGTTTTAGCAGCCGCGTCATCCATTGTTTTTGGAATGTCGAACCCTCGCTAGTGTCGCCGTTGTAGGCAAGGCGGGCTGGAGTCGGAAACTCGCAAAACCTGGATCGACAGCCTCCTGACGTTTTGGTTGCGGGGCAAACAACTTTTTTTTCTTTCCTTGTCGCTGACGCCAGCAACGTGATTGCGTCCAAGGCGGCGACGAGGCCAGCGAGTTGCAGAGGAATTACAAAACAATCCGGTGGATCGCTGGGCCCGTCAAACAAAGCCAAGTGGGAAAAGGACAGGAGATCAGGACGCCATGGGTTTGTTGGGGCGAGCATGTGGCTCGCGCGCGACCAGCGGGAAACAACCTGACCCCATACGCAACTGAAGGGCAATCAGGAGCGGCTCAGGAGTTGGTTGGGCTGCCCGGGTGGTTCGAGACTCGAGATTGTGTGGCACAGGGTTTAAACAACCGCCCGTTGAACCGTCCCAATGTTGGCGGCGACTAGGGTGCAGAAAACAGACGTTGTGAATCCGTGACAAAAAGAAGAGTTGACACCGCCCCTCTTTTTCTTTCCCTCTCTCTTCTCTTTCTCTTTGCGTGGTTAGGGCCAGCCTGCGACGTCGGGGGAAGGGCTGAGAAGGGACAAAACCAGATGCCGTCTCCGCACCCAGGCTGGACACCGATACCACCCAGGCAGGAGAATCCGGATACCACCCAGCCCAGACAGACCGCCGGTTGCTAGGTAGATGCTGGACCGTGGCGACCGTCAAATATCAACAAGGCTCACGCTGTCCGTTGGCCAGACGTCGCAGCCGAGAGAAACCAAGCTCCTCCCCATCGCGACATCAGTTCTTGGGCGGCGGTGGGCCACCGTCGTGGCACGTGTGGGCGCGGGGTTTGGCGACGGGGCTTTTTATGGTTTCCTTCGCCTGCCTGGGCTGGGGCGGCCGGGCGTGGGCAGCGCGGGTGTCACCTGATGGCGCCTGTGGCCCGTCCAGGCCAAGGCGTTGTAGCGTAGCGAGCGAGGGTCGGAGCGAGAAGGTCGGGCGGACGGTTAGCTAGGGCGGCATGCTGCTGCGTATTGACGTGGTGACGGCAGGGCCTGTGGCCCGACAGGGATGGCGGGCCCTTCTGTAACAGATCTGAGACGGAACGGAGGGCCCTGTCAGCCCACCCCTGCCTGTATGTACACCCCCTTGGGCCAAACCATGATGGGCTGCAGCAGCCCTCTTGGTGGGCTCGCCCTTTCCCGCCTCCACTCGCCCCGGGCCTCGTCGGACCAACCAGTTGCGCGAACGAGAACGAGGGACGCGACGGAGGGCCCTCTGCCTTCCTCTCTCCCCCACCTCCGCAGAGCTGCAGCTCGCTCTGCAGGTGCTGCCAGCCGAATGGGAGGGTTGCACTGGCAGGAACCCCCTGCGTCGTCGCCCGGCACTGCCCAATCAGAGCCGCCACGGCCGAGAGCTAAAAGTTGACCTCAAACGAAACCCGCTTTTCTTTTTCAACGACAGGCCATCCAAACCACGCCGCTCAACAACACCACGGCCCTAGGTCGGTGGTAGGCAGTGAGTAGGTAGGTATATGCCCTTTTTATCCCTTCCATATACCCTCTCTAGTCTGCCCCCCCCTTCATCTGTCCGCTGCACAACTCAACTGCCCTGCTGCCCCCAGCTGCAGCTGCCGTTGGTGGGACAGCTTGTGCGGAGAGCCAGTCGACCCGCGCGCTGTGCAGGGGGAGGAGGATGGGAAGGAAAAGCAAGACAAGGGCGGACGAATCGAATACTCGACAGGCCCCCAGCTTCGGCCGCCACACGCACGCACACTGCCAACGCCGGCCGGCCTGTCATCCAGTCGTCGGCCTGGAACGAGCCTCCAATACTGGTTGGTTCTTCCCACCTCGGCCGGGTAAATTCAGACCGAATTTGTAAGGACCTCGCGGCGCGCGGGGGGAGGAGGTTTGCGATAGAGAGCCGGGGCCCGCCCTGCGCGTGTCGTATGAGCCGACTTTGTCTCTCCTCCACCTCGACGTCGCTACGATGATCAGATGACGGATGATAGCAGGCATCGTTGACAACAGCTGCGTCCGCCTTGCGCGCGCGCGCGTTGCATTCGGGACTTGACATGTCTGTGTGTGAATGCTTAAAAGACATGAGGCCAAAAAAAAAAAAAAAAAAAAAAAAAAAAAGGGAGCCAAGCGAGCACGACGACGGGCTTTCCATATCGGGATGGATGGATCTCGGATCCCAAGACATTCGGAACAGGGCTGCGCCTTGATCACCCGCGCTTGACGTGTTCATCCTGTGGAGAATCCGCCGCAGCAGAAAAGAAAATCTCGACGGGGTTGCCCCCTGCTTTTGCGCCGAGGAGGGGGGCGAATACGCGCGCGCACAAACGCACACACACACACACACACACACACACACACACACACACTCGCTCACTCACTCACTCACTCACACGCTTGGATGCAGGTGGCACACACACTCGCGAGAACGTGCAGACATAGCCGGCGAAGCCTAGACCTGTAATATCAAGAACCGCGCCGTGAATGTTGGTTGGGCGGAGGCCGCCCGCATGGATCAATTTTGTTTCTCCCTCCGCCTTCTTCCCCCTTTTATTTTCCGTTTGTCGCCAGTCACAGCTCAACTTCTTATCGAGGAGGGAAACGTGACGCCATGTCAACCAAGGTAAATGTCGGACCGGCTCTTCCACCAGGGGCTTTTTTTTTTTTTTTTTTTTTTTTTTTGGTGACAAAACGAACAGCCAGGGAGTTTGTGCAAAAACCCCACTGTTTCTGGCGTCGGTCTGTTTCCGTGTCCGGCAAATAACCTTTGGAAGGATTTGCAGCGCATCTTGCGAGGGCAGGTCGACCCCCATCTGGGCGTAGTCGGCTCCATTTTGTGTTTTCATTTTTTTCTCTCTTTTTCTGTCGTCCGTCGGATGTTCCGCAGGACGAGACAGTGGTGGGGATTGGGGGTAACTCTGGGACCCAGCCAGTCTCCACATGACCCTCGCCCGAGAACCCCAGCACGGCCGAACACGGCCAAGGGAGGGATGTGGCCCTCGCCATTTTCGGTCTCCTCGTCGCCAACCCTGCTCGACCCTGCTGGTGCGGCGGTGCCTCGACCTTCTTGTTGCTGCCCTGCTCGTCAGGCCAAGGTCCAGCGCCCTCGCCCAGCCCCAGCCCAGCAAGCTCCCCGGGTGAGACAAGCCACCGCCTGCTACAAGTCGTAGGGACGGCGACGAACCCGCCTGCGCCAAACTCGGCATTTCCATGTGCCTCCTCGGCTGCTCCCACCGCAAGCCCGAGAGCACGACGACCCCTGCCGATGGCGACTGGCTCTCCTCGCAATGGAGCGGGCATGGGGATGGGTGGTGGTGGTTGCTGCTGCTGCTGGCAGCTTCAGCTTCAGCTGCAGAGAGCCTCCTTCGTTTCGCGACTGGCCACCCTATCCAAAAAGGCAAAAAAAAAAAAAGGGCTGGCTGGTTGGTCTGATGCGATCGAGGCGGGTCCTCTCTTCTCATCGTCTTTAGTCTGTCTCCCTGGCCATCGGACGACAATGAGTGGCTGCGCTCACTCGGTATTTGCTTTCTAGGAAAAAAAAAAAAAAAAAAGGAATGCCCTCCTTAACCCTTTTCATCACCTTCTCAAGTTCGGGAGGGGTTTTTTTTTATCCTTGTCGTTGGCTGCATCCGTGCGACCTCCACGTGTGAATGGCTCTCATCTCATGGCTAGTCTTTTTTGCTACCTCCTTTTTATTCCCTTCTGAGCTCTATCCGTCTCCTCGCCTGTGCCGAATACGTGAGCGCCCTAGTCCGGGCCCTGGCCATGGCTGAGCTCGAGTGAGATCTCTGGGGTCTGTGGGCAGCCTGTCAGACCTGTTTTATCCTTGTCTCCTCTCCTTCCAAAAGCAGCCGCGTCTGGGACTCTGGGTCCGTCCCTGGTCCAGCGGCACCTCAGTCGTCCCCTGCACCCCGTCATCCCACAGCCAGATGCAACCCTGTCGGCCCTGTACGGCGAATCCCTACCCCCATCAACACCCCCGTCGCAGGCCAAGGACTTTCACCCACACCCACCTCCTCTCCAGTCCACCAGCACCGGCCATGCTTGTATCAGGGAATCCGGCTGGACTCCTACCGGCGTTCCGGGCAAGACCGTGCTGTGCTGCTCGCCTCCTCCATGGGTGATGCCTCATCGGTCCACCCTCCTTCTCTTATACCTCCCGGTCTCCTGCACCGCCCCTCTTCCAGCTGGCTTTGTCTTGCTTCCCCTTTCGCATCCGTCCCGCTCACCGGCCAGTACCATCTTCAATTTACTAGTCACTTCCTTTTTTTTTTTTTTCCACCCCTAGCTTTAGAATTTGCAGCGGTAACCCTCTCTGTCTCTCCTTGTTTCTCAGACACCCCCTCTCCCTGCCCCGCCGATAACCCATCTGCTGGTCTATATTACACCAAGAGCTGGCTCTCTTTCCCTTCCCGGCCGCCAGCCGCCAGTGCGATTATCTACCGAGCCCCGACTCCCCTCGCCACGGCTCAACCACGCTCCTTCTCTCACATACTTCCAACAAGCGTATCACTGCTGCCATCCATCACCAACACGATCGCCGCTCTCACGCTCTACCGAACACGACTTTCATAATACGTCGACGAAGCCGGACCACACTCTCTCTTGGACGCGAGGGCATTACAATCATTATATAACACCAGGCCAGCCACACTACGCCATATACCAGACCAGACTCGCAGTAGAGCCGCTCAGCCCAACGCAAAAAGAAAAACATCACGCATCTTTCACAGCCGGTCCCGAGAACGAGAGGGAGCCACCCAGCCTACTAGCCACGACCGGAGCAACTAGCGCAGTCCTTACCACCTGATACTCACCCCTCGGTGTCACATCCCGGCTCGCCACTTACTCGACTCGCGGCCTCCCCCTCCCAGGGAGCAGATTTTTTTGGGGCGGCACTTTTTTGCTGGCCTCTGCGTCCGCCGCGCACCCCAGGTACGTCCCCCAAGATGGCCTGACGGGCTCTTGAACCACCCCCCCCTCGCCCGCGTGTCCGCCGATGCAACATGCCCCTGTAGAGCCGCCCATCCTGCTCTCGCTGGCCCGCCATGTTAGGTCGCCTTTTCCGTCTCTGGGCTTTATGCTAACAGCCAGCTGCGGGTTCAGCTTCAGGCACATAATAGATTAACTGCACACTCCCTTGTAAAGAGACCTGTATGCCATGGACTCAGGTCAGGCACAGCTGTATGCCGTCCCAACTCCCACTAACACTACACCAACCGCAACCGGAGTGATCATCGACCGTCGTCGGCAAGACACTTCCTTTTGAGGCATCTCAACTCACATATAATATCTCGTCCCACAGAGGCCAACAGATACCCGACCATTCCTTCATTCCAGCCAGCGCCGTCTCAACAGACAGCAGGCTCAGAGGAGACTCTTCTACCCCCAGACCACCGACCACCGCCAGCATGAGTGGAAGCGAGATGCCCAAGACGGAGCCCATGAGCCAGCCACAGGGAGTCTGGTCGACGCCAGTATCCCAGGGTATGCGCCCACGGCCCGCAACCATCCACGAGGGCTTCTCGTACTGCATGGGAGAGGGATACGATGGCCTCCCGGCTTGGGATTCGTCGACGTTGCCGCTGCAGCAGACCCCGAGCGACATCTCGTCCAGGCCCATCTCTGTCCACCAGGACTTCTATCCTCCCACAACCATGGAGGCCAGTAAGTCTCTAGCATTTTCTATGCCTGTCTTGGCGCCCTCCCCCTTGGGCTCCCCTTGGGCTCCCCCTTGGGAGGCTTCGTGCTTGTTTGAGACCACGACTGACAGCTCGGACCAGACTCTTGGGTGCAAAAGCCGTGTGGGGATGAAAACATGGACATCCAGGGGATAGAGGGCGACATGATCGGCCAGGCTTACACAGCAGACGAGGCGATACCGATCCTGGACCTCCGCTACCCCAACTCCCACATGGAGGGAGACTCGATGAGCTTCGACCACGCCATGAACGCGCGAAGGATGTCGGGCTCATCTTTTACCATGTCGACCACGGGAATCTCGGAGATGACTTCGTACGAGGACTTCTCGGCGGCCATGTCGGACGCCCCATCCTTCACTTCCGACTATCCTCCGCCGTCCAACAGGAACTCCTTAATGTCGTCGACCCAGCTTTCACCAGTCGCGTCCCCGCGGATGACACCACAGAGCCGATCGGAGCTGGTGAGGACGCAGAGCCGAGGGAGGGCATCGCCTTCGCCCAGGCCCGGCATGCGCTCGGCACCGTACAGCGTCGAGCGTGGGCAGAACAAGAGGTGGTCGACGGGCTCGTACGGCACCACGCCCAACCGGAGGCCATCCCCCTTCGTCTACCACCACCCCCACGACGCATACGGGCCCCGCATGTCGTCCCGACACTCATCGCCGACGATTGCGCACACCCAGGTGCCGCTCAACATGGGCAACCTGCAGTCGATGCAGCAGCAGCCGCCACCGCCCTTCTTCATGCCCCCGAACCCCGCGTTCCCGAGGCACAGCATGCTCCTGCCGTCGCAGCTGCCGTCCAACGCCTTCCACCACGACCCTCACCACCAGTTCGACAACCCGCCGCCGCTCATGTCGCACGGGCTCTTCCGAATGCTGCAGAGCAACGCCGACCCCCACTCCCTCCACGGCCACTACCATGACCTGTCGGACCCGCCGGACCTGTACGCCTCGCTGCACGAGGAGCAGATCCCGCCGCCCCCCGAGGACATGAACCCGTCCGATCCCGACCTAATCCCCCACGAGCAGGAGCTGAGGTTCGACGGCGACCTGTACACGCCCAGGTGGGTGCGCGGGCACGGCAACAAGAGGGAGGGCTGGTGCGGCATCTGCAAGCCCGGCAGGTGGCTCGTCCTGAAGAACTCGGCATTTTGGTACGACAAGAGCTTCACGCACGGCATCAGCGCCGCCACGGGCAGCCCCTTCCAGGAGCCTCAGGAGACGAGGCGGATGGACGGCAACCCGGACGTGTGGGAGGGGCTGTGCGGGAGCTGCAACGACTGGATCGCGCTCGTCAGCAGCAAAAAGAAGGGCACGACCTGGTTCAGGCACGCATACAAGGTACGTCGACGTCGTCGATGGGAGTTGGCGGCCATGACTGGTGTGGTGGTCATGACCCCCCGAGTTTTTATGCGCGACCGCTGACTTTTTAAACGCAAATATAGTGCCATACGCACCCCAAGATCAAGGACGCCCCCAAGCGGAGGCGGGAAAGCAGCCACACCCGCCTGGCCGCGTCCAACATGGCCAAGCCCAAGACGGAGCCCCAGGCGCCCATAACGCCCCAGATGACGCCCGGGTCGGTGACCGTGTCCATGGTCAACACGCCGACGGTGCCGGCCATGCCCCATCTCTCCCACCAGCAGATGCAGCAGTTCCAGACGCCCCAGCAGCAGCAGCAGCAGATGCAGACGCCCCAGCACCACCACCACCACCAGCACAACAATATGGTGGCGCCCATGTCGTCGCCCATACACCCGCAGGACCAGGCCGCCGCCATGATGCAGCCGCCCACGCCGCGCCACCACCTGCACCCGACCAGCCAGCCCATGCACGCGCCCCCGCCCGCCCACCCGCAGATGCACATCCAGGTCGCCCAGGCGCCCCCGCAGCACCCGCAGCCCAGGCCCACGAACCTGCACAACGCGCTGGACGACCTGGCAAACATGATCTGATCTGACCCATGTCGTTCTGTCTACTCTGTGGTGCCCCAAGAGGGAGGGGGTAGGCACAATACGTCAGGCGACACCATGAAAACAACAATACCCTAAACATTTTCTTTTCTTTTGTGGGGATACCATCTCATCTCTTATCTCTACAAATCGATACGCGTCATGACCCGTTTTCCTTTCCATCATCTCCTCCTTTTCTTCTTTTTCTTCCTCTTCTTCCTTATATACTTGCCTCTTACCTCTTTTTTTTGGGGGTGCCTTGGCCTCTTATTTATACCTCGGGAGATGCGACGACGAAAGGCTTTCGTTTTTTTGGGCGGGAATACCTGGAGAGCATGGAGAGTTGGATGCCGGGGCTGTCTATACAAACCCCCCTTCACAGGGGGCTCAACACGGGGGCTGAACCTGCATAATAGCAGCAAAGCTTTGTTATTTCCTTTTTTTTTTTTNTTTTTT
>NW_008804579.1:0-2229 GCF_000145635.1 Gaeumannomyces tritici R3-111a-1
CCATGCCTTTGCCGGCGTTCGNAGGCTTTGCGTTCGTAAATGTCGAAGTGGCGCGCCCGTGCCCGTCGCTGGAATGCTCGGAATCCGTTCCAGTCTTCGAGTTGACAGCGAAGCGGCAGTTCGCCCCTGCATGGGAATGACTCCCAGTAGTCGATAATCTCGTGGCATTCCTCGGGCAGATCCGGCTTCTCATACATGTAATTACCGGGCGGGTAGCACGGGGGACAGCCGTCGGCCTCCAGCTCTTGGCGCGCCTCGTCTTCCAGCCGGCGAGTTAACTCGTTTTCTTCCTCTGGGTCCAAGGGCGGCGTCACGTCTCTGGAGTAGCAGTATCGCGATGTCAGCGCGAGAGGAAAGCAAAGCGTGGGGGAAAATCGCTTGCCTCAGTGCCGCATCAAGGCCATCGATATCAAGCGAATTCGCCGCCTGCAATTGCCGTGCTCTAGCCAGAATCTGATTCATTTCCTGCAGCGATAGGTGTTCGGCACCCGGAATCGTAACGAGGCTTTGTGAAACCCGGATGGGCGAACCTCAGCGTCAGCGGTGGTCAAATGCAATTCCACAAGGGTAAAAAAAGCCAAGTACCTCATATCTCCATCGTCGTCGATTTTCGTCTGCAGGGCCAGCTCATCCAGATGAGATTCGACAGGAGTGCCCATCGTGGAAGCAGAGTCGTCGCAAATGCGTTGTTTGCCGACTAGGTGTGTCGCTGTCAGAGGCGCGAGATTGGGAGAGGGTGGTGGGATCGCGATAACGCAGCGATTTTGCCGCCAAATCACGTGCCGACGCGAGGTTTCAACGCCCCCCGCCGCTCCTCATCCAACCATTTTCTCAACGCGTTGAAACTATGAGACTTGGCAAACCCTGGCGCACTGCAGCATTGCAAGCGGCAACCAATGACCATCAAAATACGACTGTGCCGCTTGCTGCAGGCCGCTGTTGTTGGCCATTGCAGTTTTAGGTGGTGGAAAGGGCCTGTTCCGTTTGCCACCTAGGTGGTATATACCAGCCATGGGCGTCCTCCCCCGTTTCGCCCGGGCTGGGTTCAGTTTTCCTCCTGGAAAGTGCCAAAAACCAGCATCTTATTATTAAGTGTTTCGCCAAAACCTTGTCCTCCCACCATGTACGACCATGACGTCTTCGCCGTTCTGATTCCCTATGATACGAGGAACAAGGCCAATAGCGCTTTCAAGCTAGCCCACAATGTCAAATGGTTCCAGCCCGCGGTCGGGGGCGTGGCCCAATCGGCCACTATTGAAAGCCGAGAGCCTACGCCGGCCCGGGACTCTCAGCTAGAAGAGGAGGAGAAAGAAAGCGGCGGTGCCGTTGACCGCCTGGTCCTGACTTTTTCTAAACTCATGCAGCTCGAAGGTCTCAGAGACGGGGTGCAGGCGGGGACGAGCACGGCGACGTCCCATATCCTGCTGGGCCATCGAGGGACCCGCGGCGTCAGCGCCCGCCACTACCGCATCGCTGTCGACGACGAAATGCGCATCTGGCTGCACGACCATTCGATGCATGGAACTGCGGTTGGATATGGCGGGCAAAATATGGACCAGGTGCGGGTGGGTGAGACATGGTTGCTGGCGGATGCACCCGGCACTGCGAATATCTTCAGCCCCACCACCATCGACTCGGGTGGTCTTATCGTCGCCATCGACTTTCCCAATCACCAGGGGCGAGACGCACAGTACCTGGAGAACCTGTGCGCCCTCATCGAAAAGTCCAAGGAGAACGAGGTCCCGGGCGTTCAGGGGCTCGGCCTGGACAGCCAGCCCACGACCGAGCCGCCCAGCGAAGCCCAGACTGTCTCTGATCGCCTTATTTACTTCAAACACCGCGAAATCGGAAGCGGCGCCTTCGGCCGGGTATTCAAAATCATCAGGGCCCGCGACGGCAAGGTGCTCGCCGGCAAAGTAGTCACGCCACCGCCGACCAACAGCCAGAAGAGACGCCGCGGCGAGGTCGACCCTGCATGGCTCCTCGACATTCGGCGAGAATATACCATCATGAAGGACAACCCCCACGTACGTTCTCTTTCCTGCCTTTTTGGTCGTTCAAGCTCCGATGCTAAAGTGCTCTACCCCTTCGCGTCCCCCAGCCCAACATTGTACAGGTGTTCGGGATGCGCGAGTGGCCCGAAATCATGATCGTCATGCCCTACTTCCCAAGCGGCAATATAGCGCAGGCTGGGGTCAGCGACGAGTCCAAGTTGGTGACAGCCTTTGG
>NW_008804579.1:2590-5480 GCF_000145635.1 Gaeumannomyces tritici R3-111a-1
AGGGCAGCACAGAAGAATGTATCGCCGGGCCAGTGGCGCACTTGGGCCGAGACCTGGGTCGACATGCTCATTATGCAGCTAGACGACCAAGAGGAAGGGACGGATATCGACCTGCTGCAGGGCATGTTTGCCATCAACCAGGAAAGGCGGCTGACGGCTCGCAAGGGCCTAATGAAGGGCCTTAAGGACGGCCTGTTTACGCGGCGGGCCGTCGACGGACTTGTCGCGTGCGCGGTGGGCGGCCAAGAAGAAGAAGAAGAAAAGGCCGCCAACGTGGCTGGCGGGGTCGAGCCACCTACAGCCACGCAACGGGCGGACGCCGAAGACGACCCTGATGCCACCATCCTACTGAGTCGATTGGGTGGTGGCGTGCCGGACAGCAGTGGGGAATTAGTGTGATTACCTGCAGCGAGTTGAATAATAACCGTATGAAATGTCTGCCTCCACCCACCACCAGGTCAAAATGGGATATGCTCGTGTCATTCATATCATGGGGGAGTGGTGCTACAGCTGCTCGGAGTAGAACACGGATGACTATCCGGAGGAAGCTTTATCAACCGTCGACTGGAAACATCTTCAGGGTAATACTAGTCGCTCCTCCTCCGCCCTCCTCCGCCCTCGGCGGTGCTGGGTGTCCCATTTGGGCCCCGTTGGCGGCATTACTGAAGTTACCTGAATCACGGTTCCGGGGCCGTCGCAGCCAGTATGGTGCAATAGGGTTGGATACACTGCCGTGCGGTGGCAGCCCCCGCAGCTGCGCGTTTAGATTGACCTTCAGGCGCTGACTAGCTACTTCGTTGGAGGCATGTATCACGATTGGTAAAGCGCTTCCCGTAGTAGAGCTGAAGACATGTGCTGTGCAGTATCTCGGGTTAAAACTGCTGACGTCTCCATCTCGAACAGCTTCGTTCGATTCTGTTCGGCCGGTGGCCCGCGGTGCTGAGCATCCAAACCACACGCCGTCGGGAGATGGTTTCACGTGACAAGGATATGCTTAAGTCGCAAACGACAGCCATGCCTAACCGTTGTCGTCGTCGGCAAGCGCCACCATAGACGTCCCTACCTGACCGAGGAGTCAGGCAGGCCGCTCAGGTAACACTAAGACGGGTACTGCGGTCGATTTCATTCAGCAAGCGCACGAGATCTTCCGTCCTCGGCATCGCACCATTAAGTTTCCCGACAAGCAGAGCGCAGCGGACGAACCGCAGGATCTGACCCAGAGCATGTGCTACATGTTTGGCCGCGCTACCCAGGCGGTGAATATCTTTTGCGTGGAGGCCCTTTTCAGGAGACGAGCGAGTCGTACGCCTTACACGTGTACTCGCCCCCGGAGCAGGATCGCGATGATCATAGAGGTCGGTCGTGAAAAATTCGTGGTTTAACGCGTCGGCTGCGGCAAGCCGGCGCGTTGGCTCTCGCTGGAGGAGTTCGGAAACGAAGCGGCGAATCGGGGAGGGGTCTAAGAGGGCGGTGTGCCCTTCCACTGTTGCCGGCCATTGGCGGGCTTGCGATTTGGAATAGTGAGGAAGACCAAACAGAAGCTCGAGCGCAAGGACACCGAGGGACCACATATCCACTTTGTTTGTATACCGCCGGCCGGAACGGATCTCTGGTGCGACGTAGTATGGCGTGCCACAATTTCCATTAAGGCTCGACGATGCCGACGCCAGACCCAAATCGGTCAGCTTGACGTGAACTGGGTTTCGAGACCGGACCAAGACGTTAGCAGGCTTGATATCTCGATGCGTAATGTGCTTGCCGTGGAGATAGTTGACGGCATCGACAAGCTGCCTAAGGACGATGCGGCTTTCCAGGATCGTGAGCGGTTGTTGTTCATGTTCCTTCGCGAGATCCAGGCCGTCGACCAATTCCATGACCAATGTCGGCGGCCTGTCGCGACCATAAGGGTTAAAAAAAAAGGGCGATAACGACTCGTCGGCGATATGGCACCTGCGGCAAAACCGGATATAATGCGCGCACCTATTAAAAGGAAATAAAAAGGTCCATTGCTTTATGAATTAGCACCGGGTACACGTTCGGTGGTCCCCGGGACATATGGGAATCCCCGGGAACGAGGAAGCCGACGCCGAAGCAAAATTAGGCACAGCCCTACCGATCCCAGTACACGCCAATCCAACAGTTGCCGGAGTAAAGGCTTTAGCCCGGAAAACGGCCCGGGACGCCCGGAACGCATGGTTTAAGGACAACTTTCCGGATCGGTATAAGGCCATAGGCCCCCGCCAGTACCACAACACACGCCCGACGCGTTGCAATTGCACCGGAAAATACTGCAACGGCTAATAGCCGCACGCACCGGCCACGGGGACTTCGACTGGTACCACCGAAAATTCGGGCACGAGGACGATAACCCGTGCCGCTGCGGAAGAAACAAATCGTGGAGGGCATCCCGCATTCGCCTCCATGTGCGCATGTGCGATAGCACGAGCCTTGTCGTCGGCTGTTTGCCCAGCGTTGCCTTCCATCCTTGGAACTTGACAGCTTCCTACAACTCCATCAGGGATTATCGAAAAAACACTCTGCCTGCAACTATTTGTCACATAGGTTTCGTCTGATCCGGCAGTGTATTCCTCAATTTGTTCTTCAAGCACGTCGGATTCATGTCGTCCTCGCGAGGATTGTGGCGTGCCTCTCCGCAAGGCTGGAGAGGTGGCGGACACTCCTCGGGCAGTCATGGCAGACGGCCTACCCACAACCAAGAGAGCCCACCGTGCAGACACTTCCAGCGCGGTGCGTGCTCCTACGGCGCGAGGTGCTGCTTTTCCCACGACCGAACTCAGGATAGCGGCACGACTCGGGACATCCACGCCAACGACGAGTCGGAGACGCTGGAACAGACCGAAGCGAGGACTGCCTATTTTGACTGGAGGCG
>NW_008804579.1:5879-8916 GCF_000145635.1 Gaeumannomyces tritici R3-111a-1
CCGAGACTGGCACCAAATGCTTGTTAGGGACCCCGTGGATGAGACGTCTTCCGGCCGCCAATACATCAATACCACGATTGCCCTCGACGTAATGACCGAGGACAGTACGAGGTCTATCGCCGATAATTTCATTAAAGTCATGGCTCACCCGTCCCTCCTCGGCTGTCTCTCGGTCGGTACATATGTCGGGGAGCTGTATCACATTGCCAGCGGTGCCAATGGAGCGGCCGCCCTGGACTTTATCGCCAAGTATTGCAACGGACTCCTTTCTTCCTACGAGAGGACTCCCAAAATACATACCCTGAAGAATATCGAGGCATCTCTCCAGAGGACGTCGTCTCTGGTTGGCGAGCTCCTTCGCCGACGACAACTTGCGGCGCTTCAGGATGGTCTTACCGAGCTCTTCGTCGCCATGGACGGCGTTGTAGACCTTCTCAACACCCCGGAAATGGCGAGTAGCTACACCGTGTGTACAGATCGCATCGCCACTCTGCGTCGCATGGTCGAGTTGTCCGCTGCGCGCCTAACCGCCTTCTAATGCCGGAGGCGACAACGGATTCGGAGGTCAAAGCCAGGACGACCCTCAAAAAGTTCCCACAGCTAGCCTCCGTGCAAGCGGCTCTGAGACCAGCCGACACAGCCCGGACGCCGAGCAGCTAGCGGCTGATACTCCGCGGTCCGAGCCCGAGCCAGCGCCGTCAGACAAGGCAGATAATGCAGCCGGCTCCGCACTGGCAGCCCTCCACATTATCGTGCCGGGGCCCGGCTTACAACTACTGGGCGAGAATGCTGACGGCGCCCAAGAAGCTCCGCCATCAATGACACCCATCAGTTTTCCGATCAGCTCCGAGGACAGCAGACCAAGCTCTGAGGATAACAGATAAAAATGCGTCGAGGTAGTAGTCGACACTTTACAGGGGTTCGTCTCAACAGCGGGTAGAGGTAGTCTGGACTTCATTTTGGAAAAGGGTGGCATGGCAGGATGACCAATTCTGTATGCGAGTGTCTGCAAAGGCTTAACAGGGCGGAGATGCAGGTTAGAATTGCACTGAGCGAAAACCGCTTTACAATATTATATTCCAGCTTTTTGTTCATTGCTGGGCCTGGCGTCTCAGAAACGGAAAAAGAAGGACGACAGGACAGACGAGGACAACGAAAAAAAGATGAAGGACAATGATGAAGCGGCGGGACCCAAAAAGAGAAAGACGGGGGATAAAGGGAAAAGGGCGGAGTACGAAGGAAAAGAGGCGCTTTGCCTGTTCTGTCGGCTTCTTGTTTCTCGACGCATCTCAATAGAAGCATTCGGAGCGCTTCAAGGTTGCCACATGATCTGGCCCTCTGCCTGCAAACTTGGGAAGGGTGCTTCGGCTGGGTCATTGGGTAGAGCTCGGGCACAGCGGCCACCTCGGCCGGGTTGCCCAATTCCTTCCTAAATAGGGTAATGCCAACACCAACCGCAGATCGACCGCAACTATCAAAGAAGTCGGCGTTGACTACAGCCATAAGGATCCAAATATGGTGTCCCTCAGACTAAGGCTTATCGCTGCAAATAAATTGCTTTGCGGTCTAGGGTTGGGGTTCGAGAACCACACCGTGGCTCCTTTGAGACCATTGGTGTCTCCTCGGGAGATGTGTTACGCGACGCGCTGTCACGGGGTGATAGCAATGCCCCCCGCCGATAAGAAACCGCGCTTGTTCATCCCCCTCTCGCCTAGGCCCTCCGAACTACGAGTGGCAGGCCGGAGGGTGACAGACCAGGGAGCCATAGCGGAGGAACTCGCCAGGGCCGCCTTTCCGGAACCCACGGAAGCCTCCCCAAAGGTTAGAGGATGGGACACCAAAAAGGTCCCAGACCTACTAGCGGAAAAAGTATGCGAGGCCCCGACGCCCGAGGAAGTCCGACAATCCTTCCTTATCAGGACCTCAACAAGCCCGGGCCCAGACTGGATTACAGTTAGCAACCTTAAAGGACTGTGGGGCGCAAACCTACAGGGCCACCTGACAGCGATATGCCGCGGGGCGATTAGATTGGGGCACTTCCCGCAGGCCTGGAAACGGGCCATGGTGATCACCCTGTCCAAGGCCGGGAGGGACCACAAAACCACCAGTGGCTGGAGGCCAATCACACTACTATCAGTACTGGGCAAAGGCCTCGAGAGGCTAATGCAAAGGAGGATGGCAGTAGCGGCAGTCCTCGGCGACGCGGTAGGCAGGGACATAGCGGGGGCACTCCCCCTTAGATCGGCACAGGACCTGGTGGCATGCCTCGCCTTCGACGCGGATAGGGCAAGGCGCAAAGGAATGCACGGATTCCTCACAACCTTCGACATAAAATCAGCCTTTCCGTCAGTTAGCCGCGCGACTCTCGGGGTAGCACTATCAGCACAAGGCTGGCGCCCGGAAACCGTCGCACTGGCACAATCGTTCGTGACCGACAGAAGGTACCGCTTCAAATGGCACGACAAAATATTCCGGGCGAGCGACGGACTGCCACAAGGGTCACCATGGTCCCCCAGTACCCCTCACGATGGTACTGGCCACCCTGGTCAAAGCACCCTTTCTTCACAACCACGGGGCCACGTACACCTACATGGACGATATCGCCCAGTACAGCACCGACCGCGACCCGGAAATAGCAGCCAGGAAGGCCACAATGCGAGCGTGGCTGCTAGACGAAAACCTACGGAGGGCAGGACTACGACTGGACCCAGGGAAGACGGAGTTGCTTTATACCCCACCCGGCGGCAAAAGCTCCGCCAGGAAAGCAATCCCGATAGCAATCAGGAACCTTCACCTCCCAACCGGCCGGGTTGTCGCCAGTACCCAAGTCACCTGGCTTGGGGTGGGCTTAAAAGTGACAGAGCAACAAGGCATCACCCCCGCTGCAAACACAGCGCTAAGAATTAAAAAGGCCCAAACAATAACCGCCCTTACGAAACGGGTAAACGCGGTATACAAAGGGCTGCGGCCAGATGCAGCCAGGACGTGGTTCAAATCGGGGGTGGTCCCCACCCTTACATACGGCCTTTGGCCGCTA
>NW_008804579.1:9554-12342 GCF_000145635.1 Gaeumannomyces tritici R3-111a-1
GCTGGCGGTGAACAAAAACGGGATTGAAGTCAAGGGACAAGGGACCGGGGCGGACCCGGATGACTCAGACGCGGAGGAGGAACTACCGATCATGGAGGTCGGAAGATTGGCATAGGGGACCCAGGGCCCAAAAGAAAAGAGAGGGGAATAGGGGTAGGGTTTTACAGTTGCCTCGTGGTTATAACTTTCCCTGTACCTAGCCTCCTAGAGCCGGCGCAATGCGGCCGCATAGAAATGCCCAGCCACCGTCGCGGGCACGTCAGAGAGCCACAAGGGTGGCTGCTCGACGGGACTGGTACGTGCGTAGGCACGTGACAGCACCCGAGGCGCTGACGCTAATCGATTTTCTTTTCTTTTCCCCCTCTCGCCTGCAGTACGTCTGCAGCGAAATCTTGCGAATCTTTCCGCGTTTCACGCCTTACTTCCGCCCTCCTTGCCAGCCTGAGAGACGAAACGTTCAACGCAGTCATTTCGTTCTGGCAATAATGCCTGTGCCGCATGACGGCGCAGGTCGAGTCAAGCGTGTGCGGGCACTACCAGAGAAGAGCGTGTTTGACGACGTCGTATATCTCGGCACGGTCAAACGACATCATGCCCCACCGCAGAACGGCGACGACGACGTCGTATATCTCGGTACCGTCAACCGAGGTCACACCCTGGAAGAAGCGGTTTGCGTTGGTAGTTCAACCGTCCAGGATACGGCCGGAGGACGACCCGCGGACCAAAGAACCAAAGCCCGAGCGAGGACTTCGAGTAACCGGGGCCCTTCACGCCCGAAGCGCCCATCTCACGGAGGCGCTATATCGACGCCGCATCCCCTCCGAAACCGCCGGCGATCCAACGCGCCACACCGAAAAACCAGGATCCCTCCTCGCATAGTGGATGGATTGGTCAAATTGGGTTGGTCGCGACGTTTGGATAGGGGGCGGCAAGAGGTTTACGGCTCTTTCAGCCGCACCGGTCGCTTTTGTTACTGGCTTGATATTGCCAAGTCAGACCCGATTGCCCAGAAGGACGTTCAATATGTCACGCGCTTTGGAGGCATGACAGCGCAGCAAGTCAAAGCTGAAGTCTACCGTATCTTAGAAGCGGTGTCCAGGGATATCGGCGTTGTGTGAACTGGTACCGTTACGAACCGAAACCGATAGATCAGTCGAAGTTTGGGTTTGCAGCCGCCCGCACGGATCCGGGAGACGAGCCGTTCGAGGTGTGTTTTCTTCGACTGTGAACAGAGGCGAGACTTGATGCGACCAACCCAGACTGCCACGTCAGTATCAGCCGCGGCTCGGATAACAAGTTCATTCATGCCGCGATAGTGACTCGCTTGCTACAATAGAGCGAGGCGGCTCTGGTGTTCCCGGGCTGTCACACGTCTGCACGTATAGTGTCATTCGTATGTTGTGTAGCGTTGCGTGCTAGCCAAGTGAGGAGGAAAAGGGCGGGAGGTAGGCACGAAGGGGGGGGGGGTTAAAAGGAGAGGTGGGAGGGAGAAAGGGCGACCATCAGTTTACGTCTCGCCCTAGGTAAGGAGTAGAAGAGCCAGCCTCTTTAATCCCTGCATCCGGCCCCGCTTGGTTGCTTTTCGGACGCGCCTTGGAAATAGGAAGTACCCTTTCACGTCATGTACAAATTTTGGCGGGTCGAAAGCAGAACGCGGCAACCATCCCGGCATTGTTTGGCAGAGCTCTAGAATATCGTGGCCTAGCGCTCGTGCTTAAAACTGCAGGCCGGGGAGCGTGGGCACTGCCTTGGTGTGCTCGCGGCTGCTGAGACACCTCGACAGTGGTGGCCTACGAGACATCCATTATGACGGCGGTATGCAAGCACGGAGAGGTGGTGTATGACAAGAACTTTGGTTAACAAAACATTTCCATCAAAACGCTTGTTACGGGTGGTTGGTCTGAAAAGGGACCAACAACACTGCTAACAAATCGGATGGGGGTTGTGCCTTCGCTTGGCCTCTCTACGAACCTAAAAGCTAAGGTGGACATTGGCCCTGACTTCCGTCAACCCTAACTCGTCTGTCGAGTTCGCCTGTGGTTGCCTCTGTGGTAGGCGTCCAGCACCCTCGCCATCTGCTGGTACCCGCTCTTCTGTAGAGCGCTCACCTCGTCGTTTGTCGACTGAGGACCCCGCTCTTTGTGAGCATCCCTTCCGCCATCTGTTGGCGGAACCCGACAATAGCCATCACCTCGCCGTCTGTCAACGAGCCCGAGATGGCCACACCTACCGAGCTGCAGCGGTTACAAAATGTCCTCGACCGCCACGAAGCTGCCTTCCAGCAGGCCGACGCTACGATCCGCGATCTCCAAGCTCAGCTCGCAAAGCTCCAGGCTATTGTTGGCGCCAAGCCCGCTTCTCGCCCGAAACCCTGCCTTCCAGATCCCGACAAGCTATCTAGCCAGCTCCAATACGACACTTGGCTCCCAGGATCAAGGCGAAGCTCCGGATCGACAGAGATACAATCGGTGGCCCGGAGGCCCAGTTCTTCTACTTGTTTTCTCGTCTCGACGGCAAGACCAAGGCTTTCGTTCTTCCCCAGCTGAACGCGGTGGATGCCGACGATGGCGTTGCCCATGAACCGCAAACAGTCCATGGTCAACGGGTCGCATCTTCGAGTCTCCAGACAAGGCCCGCCGGGCTCAAGATCGACTTGCCGACCTTAAGATGGGTACCGACGCCTTCGCCGCTTACCTTTCACGGTTCGAACGAACTCTATTCGAAACCAAAGCAAATACTTGGCCCGAGGATGTCAAGATCTCCCACCTCCGTCGTGGTCTTTCCGGCT
>NW_008804579.1:12613-14806 GCF_000145635.1 Gaeumannomyces tritici R3-111a-1
CCGGCTGGATGCGCAAACGCCTTGCAGTTCAGCTCAACCTCCCGACCGACTACGAAGGCTACGTTAAGTGTGGATTTGACCGGCATCTGGACAAAGACTTCAAGGGCGGAGTGGCGCCTTAGATCAGCGCAGTTGCTGGGGTTGGTACTGATGAGGAAATTCCTGGGAAAAGCTGGAGGCTCGGCTTTTTTGACGGTTAGGCTCCGGAGGCTTTTGCTGTTGCCGCTTGTTTGTTCTTTCTTGTTGGTGCGGATTTAGACGGAGGTGTTGGAAGGGCAGCCAAAGGTTGCACAAAGGCAAAAGGGATCACGCAAGGGATCCCGAGAACCGGAGATCACCAGCCATGCACGGAGGCTGTGCAGGCTGCAAAGCAAGGACCAACACCGGGGCTTGCCTTGCACGACCGTACTCCGCGGCCTCCGTGGCCGGCCTGTATAGCCAGGAGGGCTCGCACGAGGAGCCCTTCCTTTGTACTTAGAAGACAGACGATTTTTGGCTATATATTAAATACCAAGACCTTCCCCAATGTCGGTACCGACACAGCGCCACGAACAGAGGAATCGGGGGGCAGTGTCGTGGCGCGGCGTGTGGACCCAGTGCACGGACCATCTCGTGGGATTTGGGCCGTGGCACCCCGCCTGCCACCTCGTAGATAGATTCCTCCCTCATCTGCAATTAATTGTTCACATCCGAGATCACGTACTGTCGTGCCGTGACACCAGGCTCCCATAACTACCTCGAGGTACCCACTTGGGTTTGCAATCTTTATTTGCCGGCGCGAAGACGAGCGAAGCAGCCAGAGAGTGATTCTGCCACTTTACCCTACACCCAGGGTGTCTCCTGAGAACCACGGAATGGCGCAGAAGACGTGGTTCTTGCCGCCCGATTTTACATTTCGTCCCTCTGGGGAGCTCGCTCTAGGAACGATAATCAAGGATCCCAGCCGCCCGACTCTCGCCCTAGCCGCCCTTGGCTCCGATGGACACCCAGAAATCGTCCTTCCAGGCATCGAAACCCTCCTCGAGCCCGGCCACTGCTACTCCCACAGCTCCAAGCGGTCCGGCGGTGCAAACTTGCTCGCCAAGTTCATCGACCTAGCATCGGCCTCGGCGAACGCCAACATGTCACGCTACAAGGAGTGGTCGCTCGGCAAAGTGGACCTCGAGGTCCGAACCTTTAATAAGGCAATAAGCGAAGACTCTCTGAAGGCAATAACGAGGCTGGAACGAGTGAAGAAGTATATGAGCAGTGGGCGATTCGGCAAGAAGCCTGTTTATATCATCTCCGGGTTGCGGGTAGCCAAAGACTCGTTCCAGGTGATGGACCAAGCCGGGTCGGTGGCGTCCATGTCGATGGAAGCATCCGGGCCCACCCCGGCGTGGACCCTACCCTTGGAGCTCGGGGCCGGCATCTCTGGTAGCCGCGAGCAAAGTCGAACGGATGCCTACCGGACGGCCGCGGACATCGTATATGCGTACAGGGTTCATGTGATTCGGGCAACAAGGGACGGCGAGGAGGCGGAGCTGTTCTCTTATAGGACGGCCTTCGGTGAAGGCGGAAATGATGAAGACGAGGCGCAAAATATGGAATGCGTTGATGTGACTGCAAATGTGCTGAAGGAGGATTTGGAACTGGAGCCTGCCTTCGACGAGTACTCACTGGGAGAAGGCGAATCTTGTATCGTCTTCAAGGGGCGTACCTAGTGCCCCATACGGTCCAGCGCCGCCAGCCTCGCTTGTGGACACCGGGTGGAACGCAAGAATTGCCAACCTTTGCCGCGTCTGCTTTAAAATACACCTCATTTCAATAAAGCGTTCGACTTCTTTCCTCTCTCCTGCTTGCTTGACGTCCGGCTAGATTGAATACTCCATCTATCGCGACGCACCCGCTGGATTCCCAAAGCTTGCAGGTGCTGGCTCTTGCTAGCTATGGATGCTGCGACTTTTGGTGGCAGGACGCTGAGAACCTCGCGCCGTGCGGGGTCGTCGAGCTCCCATTCTAGCGCGGGACTTGCGAACGCGAGGGGCAGTCGTACCCCTTGGTCGCGGGCCTCTCGGCCGTTGCTAATTACCCCGCTTTCAACAGCGACGCTTCGTGTACGGTGCGAGACGAAAGCGGCAGGCGGATAATTCACACGCTGGGCGGTGATCGCGGCTAAAGGCCTGATTTTGACTACTACCTACTTGTACTCAA
>NW_008804579.1:16067-17410 GCF_000145635.1 Gaeumannomyces tritici R3-111a-1
TTTCACGCGCTTATTGCCGTGGGAAGTCGGCGCCGACCACGTCGAGTCGGCCTATCGGAGCCCAAGCGTTATGCCGTAGGGCACCCTGGCTCCAACCTCGCCACTCTTCGTCTTGATATCATACGAGCTTACCAGCTTACATCACGAGGGAGTGTTTTTAGCTAAAAGTACCTTGTAGCTTTAAACCGAAAATAACATTTGCTGGAACAAAAAGGCAAGCATTGTATAACTAACTCTAATGTCAAACCCCAAAATGAACATAAGGAACCCAAAGCGGCCGCTTCATCTCCGACCCGTGGCTTACTTCAGCGTCTCTTGCCGCTTCCGATAACCGTGACCTTTCACCCCCTGATTCCTCCTCGTCTACCCACTGGTCTCGGAGCATCCTCATCGCCCGGTGAAGCCCTCGGCTTACAGCTTCATCCCCCATCCCCTCATCTCGCAAATACTCGTATACCGTCCTGGCCATATCCACACACAGCCTGTCATCCACGCTCCAAAGCGTGCCCACCACGTGCCGGAACCCCGCCAGCTGGCAGGCGTTGGCCAGGTGGATGCTCTCATCAACAGAACTCTCATCCAGGATTTGGCCAGTCCCGCACGCTGAAAGGTAGGCGAGGAATGGCGGCTTCGACGTAAGGTTGGTCTCTAAAATATTCCCCACCGTAAATGGCTCCGACTCCCAATCATCGAAAAGCAGTTGGCTCTGCAGCGGTTCCGTAGGATGCGTGCTGCCGTGCCCGGCAAAGTGGAATATCCTACATGTCTCCAAAGCCGAAAAAACGTCGATTTTGCACGGTCGGGGACGGTCGTAAGGCAATCCCATCGACTTGCAAACAGCTACCACCGCATTAGCTTCGTCGCTTGCATATTCGAGTCGTTGCTTTTTGGCGTGTTCTGCATGGCAACGACGACGGCCTTTCGAAAGTCTTCGGCCGCTGCTGCTTGGTGTGGCCGTCGCCGACTGTATATAATCGCCTTCACGGAGGAGGCGTACGATGAAACGACTCTATCGACCGCCGTTTCGCCGGTGCGTCTCAAATGGTATCCCGCTGCATGGAGTGGAAACCGGGTCAGTGTACCGGTAGGAACCCACCATACGTGCGGCCACTGACTGTCCGATGGAGGCCCAGTAAAGCCTAAAGCTTCAAGAACGGGACAGACAATGGCATCCCAGAGCCACCCAAGCGTAGCGAGAGTTTTGAGTTCCCGAGCGTGTTCGTTAATGGCGTCTCGGGAGACGTGTGGCAGCTCCAGCAATCGGATACCGGATTGCTCAATGGCCAAAGCATCGCAACGATACGAGCTCACATTCAGGACGACGATCGGGCCTTGTCGCGCGG
>NW_008804580.1:0-17338 GCF_000145635.1 Gaeumannomyces tritici R3-111a-1
TCGCACGTGACCTGCCCCCTTCCGCGTTACACGGCGGAGGTTAAAAGCCTTCCCCACTCACTGGCCTTCACTACCGCTTCTTTTATTTTTGCCCGAGCCCTCCCCCACGGGGATTTAACTTCAATGCCCCCCGCACGTCACTAACGAACACAATTACGTCATTAACAGGCATTGATCGACCAGCAAAAGCACAGATCCTCCGCCCAAACTAGCAGAGGTACCTTGACAGTCTGTGTTGCACGGTGACCCCACTATTTTGGGGTCAAATAGCAATACGTACGGGGTGATATAGCACTCCCCTACATGAAACAGCCGCTTCCCATGGGTTGAATGGGTAATTTTGCACATTTACCTATGGATTTTGGTAGGCAGCTCCGGTCCAACCGACCAAAATGCGTCATCCACGGGCGTCCATTCGTGGGCTTTCGCAGGCCATGCGCGGGGAAGTCCACTCTGCCCCCGCCGCCCCTGATAAATGCCTTACGTTTTCCTGTTTCTCTCCCTGCTCCGCCCCTAACAGCTGACGGGCTGAGGCACTACGGAAATAACACTCAGTTATCCGGCTACCTAAATTATAAGATTCTGACCTGCGTCGACCTCCCGCCTCCACCATAGCTTAATCCCCATTAGGCGCGATTGCCAGCTGTTTAACGCCGGCAGCCGCCATCGCGTCTAACGAGAGATGGATAGACGTACCTGGCTAACGATGCTGGCTTCCGATGATTGCTGCGCAGCTGTGCCGCCCTGCATCTCGGCGCCGCCAGTGTTCCGCTTCTGCCGGTCGCGAACTGCTTTCCAGACTGGAGCCGGCCCTGACTGACTAGGGCCGCGGCCACGGGCGGTGTAAGATGCGCAAGTGCGTCGCCAAACACTTGGACTGTGCCGACTTAAACTCCTGGTCTTCATCAAGATGGAAGAGAGTATCCAACACGGTTCTAAGGATGACCTGGTGCCCCTTCTCGTGAACCAAGGTTACCTCGACGGGGAGCTGTGGCGCGGAGCGAGGCGGTAGTCCTTGATCGAGGCCAAGTCGACGACCTGCGGGGCCGCATGGCGTCCCCTTGTATGGCGGAGGTATGGCTTATAGTCCCTGGACAATTCGTTCGTTGGGGCGGCAGCTCGACGGTGCTGGTGATGGGGAAACTTGTCCATTGTATTTTCCCTCCTGGTTTCTTTTGTTGTGTAGAGTGGCGAGGCAACACTGTCCCTTTCTAGTAATTACAATCTGTCCTTCTGTCAACATCCTGCCTCCGCGTCCTTTGTTCCTCGCCCTTCCACGGGCCGGGGGAAATCGACGAGCTTGGCAATACCATCATCTCTATGCGGTGACTGCTCTGTTCTGCCCCGCACCCATTCCTGGTCAGGCCCACTTTTGGAGTTCAAATGCAAACCCCCATCATCTTCCCACCTTCCAGTACGGGATACAGTCGCTCGGGCGTTAGGTTTTCCCATAACCTCTCGTCTATAGTGCTCGCCCTCCTAGACTTGGACCTCCTCCGATCGCCATACAAAGGCCTTGCGCAGCACCATATACTGGTTCAAGCCCTCACCGGCTCCATTTCCCCACTTCAAGAGAACTGGCGACGCCAAAAGGCAGACGGATCCCTCCTCGTCGTCATCGTAATCGGCCATGCGGACGTTGATCGCAAGTGACGTCGGATCGGTAGTCATGAAGGGGTGCTCGGCACCTTTGTGATACTTTTCATTTCGAAGGTTGGGAAAGTACAGCTGATACCAAGCTCGCTCCTTGCTGGTGAGAGTGGCCAGCTCAATAGCCGCTTGCAGGACCGGCTCGAGGTCTCGCGCCATGCCTGCCTTCACGTGCTGGTGAACAAAATCACGTGTCAGCGGTGGCCGCGCGTCGATCCTTATCGCGATCTCATTGTAGATAAGGTCGACAAATCGGTCCTGGAGACGCTCGAGTAAGGCCTTTCGAAGCTCAGGGTACCCCGCTTCGAACTCGGTCAGGATCTTGGCTGTGAGGGCTCGCCATTTTGCGTTCTCGTCTGATGTGACTACAAGAATCGAATAAATGCATCAGTACTGCATCCAGTTGTGGACTCGCCATTCAGTTGGCTGCGTCTGCGCGGGCCAGCCAGAGAAGCGAAGCCGGTGGGTAACTTACTGGGATCAAGGAATACCTCCATGTAATGACGCCCAATGTCTTTTGTAGCCGTGGAATTGAGGGCGGCAAACGGCTTCTTGAAGTCGAACAGCTCACGTGCGAGGAAGTTCCAAACCATGGCCCTAAGCATCAATGCACGCACTCTGGGGTCTGACCTCCACGCCTTAGCAACGTGCCGATGGTGCCATTCTGACTTGACCGCAAGCCTGCCCCAATGATTGAGGAGAACAGCCTCAGCAAACTTGTCCAGGGTAATGACCTCAGTCACTTCTCCGCCGACTCCGACATTGCTGCTGGCGGCAGCATTGCGACGCACAAGGGCGTTGATCTTGAGGTTGACCTTGTCGAACGCGCTCACGATGGTGCTATCGAAGGCTGGCTGATGCCGGTCCACGTGAGCAAGTGCCTCCTGCTGTAGTTTCGCGATGAGGCCATCTTTCTCGTCCATCTTTGCCTTAGCATCCTTCTTGAGGTCATGGATCACGTTGTTCTTCTTAGCCAACTCGGTGTCAGAATTCTTCTTTAGTGCGGCATACGCCCGTCTGGCCTCATGCAGCTTTGTGTTGGCCTCCTCAATAATGCCTTCGATTAAGCTGCTCTCCTTGGCCAGCTCAGTCTCAAGCTCCTCCCTCTGGGCAGCATATTCGTCAAGCTTAGCCTTGGCCTTGGACAACTCCTGGACTTTTGCACGGTAGCGGCCCGTCATCTCTTGGAGCCTCTCTTCATACATGTCGCTCTTATGCTCTGGCACATTCAGCGGGGCAGCAAGAATGGCTGCCGAAACTAGCTGAGTGTCGTGGGGGCTGCCAAGTGTCTTGTTGGCTTCTTGGGGGCACACCGGCTTGATCTCATGCTTGATGCTAGAGGTATCCGAAGGGGTAACCGCCGAACTAGCCTGAGGGCCCATGGCCGTATGGCCCGGGCCGCTATGGCTGCTAGGCTGGACATTGTCCAACATCGTGCTGGCTGTATCAGCGGCTGGGGGGTGGTCGCTGCTGTTTGTAGTATGATTCTGATGAGCCTCGGTTTGTGTTCCGTTCGCAAAGCCAGCAGCCAGTTGGAAAAGAAATTCCATGCCGTTAAGGGTGCTGGCAGGAGCGGAACAGGCCTTGTCAATATCAAGGCCGATGTTGCTGCGTGGAGGAGAGCCCGATGGATTGGGTGCCGTTGGCGTAGGCTGGCATCTGATATCCGGCAAGGAACTCGATTTTTTTCTCGAATCGGCCTGCCCCTCAAACCTATGTATGAACAAGCACGCAAGTTCCATAGATTTCTGCTTTTGGACCCACTGTTCCAGGGCAAAGGTGGGTGGAGCTCTCTCGACCTAGAGAGACAAGGCAGGAGCTTGGGAGAAAAATCTCTTTGGTTCCAATGTGGGTCTTTCAACCTGATTGACACCTGCTGCCACGCGTAAATTGCGTCTTCTTTCCGTGCCAAAACTAGGAAGAGATTTTTTTTCTGTCTCTTCTCTTCACCGGGGAACATAGATTTCCCAACCACAAGTGCAGCTTCGACCATCAGCCGCCAACATGGCGCAAGCAAGGATCGTCATCGGCTTGGACTTCGGCACGACCTTCTCGTAAGTCTTCAGTACACCCGCACACTGGCCAGACAGTAATCGAAACGGTCCTCCCCTACCCCCTCCTTTTATCTCCTCTTCCTGCCTCTTCCTGCCTCTTCCTGCCTCCTCTTCCTTTCCTATATCCAAGATAGCCCATACTCTCGACCATCTTTTGGCCAACGTGACCTGTCAGGTTTTACAGATCCATCTAACTTCTTTTAATCTGCGCTAGGGGGGTTGCCTACAGTGATAAGCCCGACGCGCCCGTCGAGCAGATCAACGTCGTGCAGACCTGGAAAGGCGCTGGCTCTATCACGAGC
Organism: Gaeumannomyces tritici R3-111a-1; assembly: GCF_000145635.1. Classification (NCBI taxonomy): domain Eukaryota; kingdom Fungi; phylum Ascomycota; class Sordariomycetes; order Magnaporthales; family Magnaporthaceae; genus Gaeumannomyces; species Gaeumannomyces tritici. Next base: position 4,007 of record NW_008804580.1, read on the forward strand.
AAGGAGAAGGTGCCCTCGAGAATCGCCTATCTTCCGCCACCTCCTGGACAGAGCGGAGTTCGGGTGGTTTGGGGTGACGAGATTAAGCCCCACCAGCACAAAGTGCCCATCCATGCCTGCATGAAACTCCGCCTCGACGACAAGCACAAGTTGTCCCCCGAGCTGAAGGAGCTCATGACGCTTCTCTCGGCCGATGTCAGCGAGATCGACAAAGATATCAACCAGACTCACCCTCATTGGCGGCACCGTGGTCGTCAGCAGGCCCCTCCAGCCTACCCTGGCAAAAACGTGGTGGAAATCATCACAGACCTCCTTTCTGAAATCCGCGTCAAGACCTACGACGAGCTCAAAGAGCGCTATGGCGACGCTGTGTTTGCCAGCATGCGAAAGGAGCTTATGGTAACTGTTCCAGCTGTCTGGAGCGAGCGCGCCAAAGGCCTAACTCTTCAGGCTGTCGTGGGTGCTGGCTGGGCAGCCGACAAAATCTCGACAGTCACTGAGCCGGAGGCAGCCGCGACTTACACGTTGCGTAGCATGATCGAGAGCTCCAGCAAGGTCGAGATTGACATTGGCAATACGTTTGTGCTTTGCGATGCCGGCGGTGGCACCGTGGATCTTATCTCGTACAAAATCACTCATATCGAACCCCGATTCCACGTCGAAGAGGCGGCAGTTGGCCATGGAGAGAAGTGCGGCGCCTCCTTCATCGATAAAGTTAGCCAAGATTCCTTATTTTCTCTTCCTACTCCTCATTTTTCGTTTCCTCTTCCTCGTTCTTTTTTGGATGTTATCCCTGGTATGCTTTCCATTCGGCTTTTAGTAAAACAAACTAACGATATCAACAGGAATTCTTGTCCTGGCTCCAAAAGTGGATTGGAGCCACCCGGTTTAACCAAATCCCCTTCGACAAGAAACGTCACGGCAGTCGGATGATGAAAGACTTTGAAGCGAACAAGCTCGGTTTCGATGGTAAGCGCCTGGCCTGCAACTCTTCTAATTAACTATACCTTCTGGATTGAATATGCTGGTTAACTATTTACAATTAGGGACCGATGAGGGCATGGCGATCCGCCTCCCAAGCGAGTGTGGTATACTTGATGACTCCCGCCTTCAGATGGAAGACGGAACGCTCTTCATGACCGGCAATCAGATGAAGCAGGTTTTCAAGCCATGCGTCGACCGCGTTCTCAAGCTCATCACATCCCAGGTCGACGCGGTCCTCGGCGCCGGCCATCAAAAGCCAAAGATGGTGTTCCTTGTTGGTGGCTTCGGAAAGAACGACTACCTCTACAAGATGATCGAGAAATTCTGCTTGCGTCGCCGGATCCAGATCCGGCGACCCCACAACCCGTAAGGATTGCCTTCTTTTTCTTATCTCTTTTTCCTTCCTCCACGTTTTCTTTCCCTTATTCCTATTTCCCTTTTTGGTTAAAAAACTCCCCATCAAAGGCTTTTCATTCACTTCACTGCTGCTTTACCAACCCGTCCGCATGACCAATACCTTAAATAACCAAGTACTAACATGAATTCTCTCTTCAACCAAGGTGGTCGGCGATCGCGCGCGGTGCTGTCTGCCGTGGTCTCGAGCTCGATTCTTCCTCCATTGTGGCAGTGAGACTGTCCCGCGGATTCTTCGGAGTGGGCCTCGGCGAACGGTTTGACGCGTCCAAGCACAGCGAACTCTCTGCCTACATCTGCCCCTACACCAGCGCGAAGATGGCCTCCGGCCAGATGTCGTGGCTACTGAAGAAGTCGGAGCGCTTGCCCCAGTCAAACCCAAAGGTGATCAAGATTGCGGCATGTACCAAATTCTTCACGGCAGGCGATGCTCGAACATCGGCGAAACTCGTGACTTGCAGCGAGGATGTCGCACCGACGGACTCTAGGCACCACGGTACGTCATATACACTTCATTCATCTTTTCAGGTACCGTTTGATCCGACCGGTGGCACTAGTCAACGTGATTCCGAGCTTTCCGCGAAGTGCCAGCAGTTTTTGAGGTTTGGGATCAGGGCCAGGGCTGTACAAGTGATAATTGATACTAACTACCCACTTTTCTTGCAACCAAACCAGATGTGTATCCCGTCTGCACTGTTCACGCAGACATGACCAACGTCCCTATAGAGACATTCGAGAAGGAGATGAACTTCCTTACGGGTGTCTCATACTACGAGGCCACATTTGAGCTTGAAGCTCAGTTCCAGGGAGGCAACATCACCTGGCGTTGCTTGTACCAGGGTCAGGAGGTTGGATCGACCACTGTTACCTATGACTTCTAAGATGGAAGCCTACATGTCTCTATCGTGGCTCATGACGGGTAACTTTTGCCCCTTGAGCAAGACATCTGGTTTGTCTAAGAAGTTAAAGAGGGCCCAAAGGTGTTGCGGAGGTGGGCTTAGCTCTGGCGCCCTCGATGTTGCTTTTCTCTAGCCTTGTTGCGTTTTCTTATCGTCGAGAACACGGTCGGGGACAGCAGCGCCCATGCTGCAAATGGCGCGCAAGCGCCATGTCGCGACCAAGCTCGAGGGATTAGGGAATTGTTCGTTCGTTGGGCGCCCAGCGACCTCCCGCGGGACTGGGCGCTTTTTTTGCGGGTGAAAGGGGAGAGCTGTATTCGCGACGGGGTTTTACAATGCCAGCTGGGCAGTTGTGAAGCCATACTGTATAGGGCCCTTCGCGGAGCAAGCAGGAGTAGGTAGTTAGGTAAAGCATTCAAAATGCAGGAAAATTGGTGAGCCATTGGAGAATAGAAAGTGATGCGAGGATTACAAATGCTGGTATCTATCTAGCTCTAGAAACGCATACCTACGAGATTCCGAACTCGTTCTAGCTCTTGTTTTAAAGGGTTTCATCGTAGTTTAGCTTGAGCCCGAACTTGCGCTGCAGCCGAACGGGTTTGTCGAGGAAAGGCTGGATCCCGGCCATTCCGGGGGCTTCGGAAGTAAAGTACTCGAACGCCTGGAGGTTTCCTGCCTAGTCGACGAAGTAGTAGAGTCCCCGGAGCCTAAGCTTGCCGTCCGGGTTCACAGGCTTCATAGTTGGGACCGTGCCGTATCCGGGGATCACCCTTTTGTCGAAGACCAAGACCTCGCCCTCGTGAATGCCGAAGCACTTGCGGGCCAGGAGGATAGCAACCTTCCTTTGGAGTGCTGTGCTTGGAAAAAAGGGTACGAAGGTGTGATATGACGGACAAACGGTGCAAGATAGGGTCTATTGTATGTTGAGCTAGATCTCTGTCCGAGAAAGGAGGACGGTCACAGGGCCGAGGGCCCTGTGCCTCCTTATATACCCAGATCCCGTCTCTTGTAGGTGCGGTACCTGATACCGCACCCCTGTCATTGCCGACGAGTGCTCGGTAAGCATCTGCCCGGTGCCCGTGCAGATCTTCCGTGCCAAGGCCTGGAACAGTGTGCCGGCCTTTGGTGATAGCCTCCTTTGTGACAAAGCATCCACGGACCCATCCCCCGCTTCATCAGCAAATAATTTGACCAATTTAATCCATGCTTCCCCGCACCAGCCGCCGCAAGCCATCCTTCAAACTCTACCCCTTTGTCGCCGGACTCTTTCCCCGAATGGTTCTCGGTTCTTCCCCAAAAGGGCCCTGAAGGTTCTCGAGGCGCCTGGCACACAATCAACGCGACTCCGTCCCGCCCTGGGACTGCGTATCTACTGGCACACTCGCCTGGCTTCGATCCTCGCACAGAACGCTACATGGACAATAGCGAAAAGCTCCTGCTTAGCCGCGGCCTTTACCACAAACCACAGCCGCTTGCTTGTAGCGCTCGTTGCTAGCAAAAAACGGACATCGATATGAGGCTCGGCCACATTCAGCTAACCCAAAGGGGCTAAGGCGAGCGAGCTCCAGGCAAGAAGGAGTGGGCTGTCCAATGCGGCCTCCATGGGTCTCTACTTAAGGGTTTTGGCCAGACCGCTGAGTCCCATGCAACTCGTATCCCTTGAGAGGGCGTCTGTCGGTTAGCCCATACTGTCCTCACATCGATGGCGACCCGACAAGACACAATGACGGACACCTTCTCGGTCCAGCCGGCCCTGCAAAACGAAACACCTATGGCGCCGCTCCTAGCATATAGCCTCCAAGACGACGGCCTCACCGCGCGCATCGCCACAGCGCAGGCGGCTCACACCCGCCGCCGCTACCCCCGCGCCGCCACGAGCACCCCGGCACGACGCGGCCGTCGAGTCGTACGACCTGCAGCTCGCCATCCTCGCCGCCTTCTTCGACTCCATCGCCAACGGCCGCGACGACCTCCTCACCTCCTTCGTTTCCGCCGGGCTCGTCTCGCCCGACTACCCCAGCCCGCACGGCGAGACGCCGCTCCTCGTCGCCGTGCGCGCGGCCGCCCCCGACCGCGCGCGCGCTGCTGGCCCTGGGCGCCCGACGCCGACGGCTTCGGCCGGCCGCACGACCAGCATCAGCGTTTCCGCCGCGTCCCCGGGCCCCCACGCCGCACGCCGTTGTAGCTGGTAGCGGCGCGCGGGGACCTGGTCATGGTTCGCCTGCTCGTCGAAGGCTGCGGCGCTGACGACGCGACCGTCTTGCCCGTCACCCCCACCTTCTCCCAGCGCGGCGGCCACGTCCGATACTCGAGCTCCACCTCGTCGCCTACCTGCCCGCCCGCCGCGCCGGTGCTTTGCTGCGCTGGCGGGCCGCGCGCGCGCGCGAGGCCGAGGCCGCCCGCAACGCCGCTCGGGGCGTTGCGCTTTTCGTTTACGTTTTGGCCTGGGAGCTGCCGTGCCTTTTGCTCCTTTGGGCACCGCGCTAGTTGTGGAGGCGCCATTATGACATGGGCCGCTGGTGTGTTCGCCAAATACGCGAGGTGCCGCACCATGTTGAGCGTGCCGTCCGGGGCGTTGCCGAAGCGGCCCGGCGCGCCCCGGAGCTGGCGCGCTGGATGGGCGCGGCGCTGCAACGCTTGGCCGTTCGGATCCCGGGGGCGGTGGCGGTTGCGGCGCGCTGGGCGGGTGAGGGGCTCCAGGGCTTGATGGGCGCGCTGCTGGGCGTGGCGGAATGCGCGGTCTCGGTGCTGCATACGGCGGCGGCGGCGGTGGTGGGTTTATTTGGCGCCGTGACGCTGACGGACGTGCGCAACGGCCTCGTGGCGCTCGGGCGGGCCGTCGTCGTCGACCTGCCCAAGGCGCTGTGGTGCGTTGTCGCGCGGTTAGGGGACATGGCGTGGGACTTCCTCGCGGCGCTCCTAGGGGATCTCGGCGGCATGCTTTGGTATCTGGGCTACGCGGTCGTCTGGCTGGTCCGGTTTATCCCCAAGGAAGTGGGCAAGATACTGATGGCGGCGGCACGCTTGGGGTTCCGCGAGTTTAAGATCCGGCTAGATCCGAAAATGGTGTAAAGTGGCTTTGGCACGTTGCTGCGTTGCTAGTTTCGGGCACTGTCTGTTCTCGCCTCCCTGAAGAACTGGCGTGAGAGCCCAAATCACGGCAAGAAGTATCCATACAGGTTCAGCAACAGCCGCCAGACTAACAGCAGTCGCTATATGCCCGAAAAGTACCGCTCAACAATCCGCGTCACCTTGTCCAGGTCTATCGCGTCCATCCTGTTCCCCCGCGGGCCCACCGTGTCCTCGGCCATGCACAGCGCGTTTAGGATGGACTCGTGGACGGCCTCGGCGGCGGCCTCGAACAGGCCGTTGATGGTGGCGTCCTGCACCACGTCGACGGCCTGGTCGACCCGCGCCACGAACTTGGCCTCCATGGGCGTCATGCCCTCAGGCACCGCCGGGTTGGCCTCGACGGCGGCCGCGGTCGAGAAGGCGAGGAAGATGTCACCCGAGAAGTTGGAGCCGAAGCCGCCCGCGCGCGCCAGCCCCACGGTCGCGCGCTTGGCCAGCCGCCGCAGCTGCGCCGGGTGCAGCGGCGCGTCGGTCGCGAGCACGGCGATGATGGAGCCGTCGCCGACGCGATCCTCGTTGCCGGCGGCCCGCCGCCGCCGCTCCTCCTCGCCCGCCTCCCGCGCCAGCACCCGCCCGACGGGCACGCTGCCAAAGTGCAGGTCGTTCATCTTGCCAAAGTTGGACTGCACGAGCGCGCCGACGACAAAGTCCCGCGGCGCCCCGCGCACCGCGCCGCGCACCACGCGGCTCGCGCTGCCCGTGCCGGCCTTGAAGCCCATGGTGACCATGCCGGTGCCGCCGCCCGTGTTGCCCTCGGGCACGGCGTCGGCGCTGGCGGCGTCGATGGCCGCCACCACCATCTCGGGGCGCACGGCCATGGCGGCGCCGTCGTTGAGGAAGCCGTCGTACGTCTCGCCAACCACGGGGAGGAGCGCGACGTCGGCGATGCCATCCTCGCCGGCCCGCTCTCTGATGGCGTGCCGGTAGACGCCCTCGTGCGCGGCCCCGACGGAAAAGGTGCCCGTCAGCACGATGGGGCTGGCTAGCAGCCCCGTCTCCCGGATCCAGTGCGCCCCCGTCAGCTCGCCCGCGCCGTTGAAGGTGTGGGTGGCGGCGTAGCAGGCCGAGTCGAGCCAGTCACGTCGCGGCAGGATGGCCGTGAGCCCCGTGTTGATCACCGATGCCGGCCGCGCCGGGTCCGGGTTTGGGGGCCCGCGGATGGTTGTGGTGTGCACCAGCACTCCGGGCACGTCGGTGATGGAGTTGAGGCGGCCTGGGGGGTGGAAGCCCAGGTGCAGGTCAGGAAGTAGGGCGCGGACGCGCTGGCGTAGTGGCTTTGCAGACATTGTGTAAAACAGCAACGCAACCTTGGCCGTGTTCTTGGGGCTAGAACCAGCATGTTTGAATGCAGGGCACCGGATATAAATATTTCGGCCTTGGCTAATTATCGCTGTGAGTCGATGTGCAAGCTGTCGGCGTGATAAGCGGGCGTAAGCACAAGTGGAGAGAGACTTCATGGGAGGCCCACGTCCACTAATACCTTTAGCATACGCGTAAAATCCAGTGACCGCGTCATCATCATCACGAGGTGGCGCGTAATCGGTAGCTGAACTCTTCGAATCCAGGACTTACATCCAGGCACCTTCCTAATTCTAACGTTCCCCAAATTCAGTCGACGAGTCCCTAGGTTCGCCCCGCTCAAAGTCCATAAAGTAAAAACTGTGTTGTTTAAGTTCATTGTATACAATAAAAGTCTAGCTAATAATAATATGTACAGGTTCCTACGATTGCGTTATAGCGTTTTTTGTAACTTTAGTTAAACCCTAGCATGCTACAGCAAGTTACCGTGAGCTTAATAGTTGCTAACGTTACTTCCCAAGTATAAAAATTACCTTTACAAAGAGGATAGTCTTATCCATCAAAAAGGAAAGGTTTGGATAAAAAGAGTTTAAAAATTAAATCGAATGATATCTTTATGTTACGTGACGAAAGCCGCCAAACATCCGCTCACGTTATTACAGCTGATTTTTATCAATTAAAACTACGAGAATAGTTTAAAAAGGATGAGGTTAGAGGACGCAAATCCGTCCCCTCATTGCCAAAAAGTATTACCTAAATTGTGTTGCGCACAAAATTTAATTGGCTCCGGACTTCCCAGTGCTTGGTTGGACTCTGACGGCGGAACTGGCAACATGTGCCGTACTGTGGCGCCGGCGTTTAGGCGCTATCCTCGAGAACCTCAACGACCCTGCCATCATTGGCAAGAACGATCTTCTCGACCTTAAGCGACGCCTTAACCGGGCTAGGCTGGTTATAAACCCACTCAAGCTGCTCGAGCGTGCGGCCGTGTGACTCGACACTACGGGACGCTGGTTAGCCATGGCTCTAATGGGAACGTGAGGTGTGGAGAGGGGCTTAGTTGCCCGTAGAAATCGAGAGGGAGTCTTACCCAAAGAGGTACCAGCAGAGAGCCTCAATCAGATCCCAGCCAACGAAGCTAGTGGTGAGGAGTACGTCATGTTAGCAGACAAGAAGTAGCGCGCGAACCATGCCTGTTCTCTCCTATGAAGCAGACATGACGGCAAAGGGAAAGGCAACGTACATAAAAATGTAGCGGTACTGGATAGACTCGAGGGCGATGGGCGTGCAGAATTGGTTGATGAAGCCAATGGCGCTAACAATAATGCCGGACAGGGCCAGACCCTTGGCGCGCATGGTCGTCTCCAAGGCCTCGCTAGGGATGGCACCCTGAAGAGGGGTGTATGTGAAGCTGCGTGGCACGGGTTAGCAACCATGGTAGTAAGGGCAAAAGGGAATTTTCGAAAAGGGCGGCCGGAAAGCTCAAGCTGTTTGGAGCATAACACACCTGAAGATGATGTTGAACATGAAGTAGGACTACAAATAGCGCGCGTCAGCAGGAGCGATTCTCGTTGAAGCTAGGAGAGGGATCCAGGAGATCCCTGGCCGGGCAAACCTACCCAAAGCGCAGCAGCTCCATAAGAAGGCTCAAAGACTTTCTGTTCCTCGAACTCGGCCAACTTGGCAGACAGACCCGAGTTGATGGCCAGCATGAAAGAGCAGCACATAGTTCCAAAGATGAGGACGGGGCGGCGGGGCATGCGGTCGGTAAAGTAAACAGCGGTCAGGGCGCCGATGGCGGACAGGACCGAGTTCAGCAGGTTGTAGCCCAGCTGCTGGGCCGAGGTCTTGACACCGATGCCCTCGAAGATCTGGGCGTTGAAGTAGCCGAGGCCGTTGCCCGAGTACTGGCCGAAGATGGAGATCATGAGCACCTGGGTCATGCGCCAGCGACCGGAGTGCGTCATGAACAGCGGGCGGTAGTCCCCTGAGAGCAAATCGAGCGTCAGCAATCAGCACATCATATCCCGCGAAAACAAGCAAGGGCTGCCACAAGAAGCCCGTCGGGAACCTACACCAAACCTTGTCGATGCCGTCAAGCTTGATCCCCTCGCGCATCTCCTCGACCTCGAGCTTGACCATGCGCGACTCGCGGTTGTTGTTGCCGTGGTACTTGACCAAGAAGTCGATGGCCTCGGCCTCGCGGCCCTGGGCCATCAGCCACCTGGGGCTCTCGGGGATAAACCAGACCGAGGCCATGACGATTAGGCAGGCGGCGGCCTGGAGGATGAGGGGCAAACGCCAGGCCATGTTGCCGGTCATGAAGTTGCTGCCGAACACGACGGCGGCGGCAGGGATGCTACCGCCGAACCAGCCGCAGTTGTAGAAGCCGGTGGCGCGGCCGCGCCAGTGGGGCGGGGCGATTTCGACGGCGTAGGACGGGGCGGCAACTGTCATGATGCTGATGCCGACGCCGAGCACGAAGCGGCCGACGATGAACTGCGCGACGGTGGACGAGGTGGAGACGATGATCATGCCGAGGTTGATGACGATACCGCCGCAGAACATGCCCTTGCGACGACCGTAGCGATCCGCCAGGATGGCGGCGAAGGGGGCGCCGACCATGGAGCCGACCGTGTACAGCGAGTAGATGATGCCGACCTCGACACCGACCTTGCCCACTTTGAACTGTTCCTGGAAGGGGTCCATGGCGATGATGCCCGTCATGAGCGAGCCTGGGGAGCGCGGTTGGTGATGTTAGTGTTGGGCCTGCGAAGGCGCGCGACAGAGTTGGAGACTAACCGTCGTAGCCGTTGGCGCAGGCGCAGCAGAAGGCCACAAAGATGGAGAAGTAGAGCATGAGGGCCTCCTTGCTCCATGTGGGAAGGTCGAACTCCTGGACGGCGGCGAAGAACTCGGCCTGTGTGAGGGGGTCCTGTGAGCATGGCGTCTTTGTCTCTGCCGCGACGGCTGGCGACTCACATTGTGCACCGCCTTGGTCTGCACATCATCGCCCTTTTTGAGGTCATTGTCGAGATCCTTAGCCCGCGCGGCAGCCGGGCCCTTCTCCGGGGCGATCTCAGGCTGTGAAGACATGGCGGAGGCGAGCTCCTGGGCGTGAGCGGCGAACAGGAGGGGGAGGAGGTGGGCAGCGGGAGACCTCGCGTGAGGCGAGACAGGACGGGACACTGGAGTCGGTCCGCAGGAAGGTGATGCGACCTGTGTCTACTCGTCGTCGGCGACGAAAGGAAACAAACAAAAAAAAAACACGTCTGATGAGGGCGCGCGATGTGACCTTTTATTTACCACGGCCATGCCTGTCACGCTTACACGGCAGTAGGACGGCCCACTTTGAGATGCCTGTACAGGGCATGGACAATAGAGTGCTGGTGGAGGCCAGGCAGCCCCATGGGGGAGGGAGGAGAGACAGTGGGAGGGAGATCTGGCCGGGTCCCCATGCTGATTTCTCTGTTCAATGCGCCAAGGGCCGGTGTGTCGTGCAGGGGCTTGACAGGAGGAGGCGTGCCGTCGGTTGCGAGGTGTTCGTCGCCGTTGCTTCACCATTTTTCTTTTCTTTTGCTTCTTTTCTTTTGCTTCTTTTCTTTGCTTCTTTTCTTCTCCTTCTGCCTTTTCTCGGCTCCTGGCCTCTTCGCAGACAACCCAAGCCTGGAGGAGCGGACCGTGGCGCCTCCGGCTGCCCAGATGGGAAGAGAAGATGGGGATCCTAGGGAGCCCCAGTTGCGAATAGAGGGGAAATTGGGACGACCTGCAAAGATGGAGCATGTGTGGGGATGCGGGGACAGGCACAGTCAGCAAATAAAGTGGTGCGATCCGATCCGAGCCCTGTCACATTTGGAATCTCGAGGGACAGCAGATGCAGGATGGGTGTTGATAAGAATGCCCAAGACACGGCGGGAGGCGACGGCGGCGGGAACGCTTCCAATCTGGCACCAGGCGCCATGCAAATGTCAATGCCTCGCGAGTCTCGAGCTTCTAGAGGCGCCCTCCCTCCTCTCTGCTCACTGCCAGTGGTTGCAGGGTTCAAAGGTGGTTTTGGGACAAAAGGGCCAGAATAGCACCGAGAGCGGGTCCACACGCCCCAGCAGGGGGCAGGCGTGCTACACAACGAGTCCCGTTCTCGGCAAGGGCGACGCGAAAAGAGAGGACGCCATAATAACAACGAGCGGCCCGGATCCCGATGGCGCAGGGAAGGAACGGACCATGAGGGGCTGACTAACTAGCCCAAGCAATCGACACGCCAGAGTCAAGACCGGACAAGCAGCGCAGAGAGCTTAGCCGTCTGCCCGCCTAGACAGATCGCGAGGCGTTCCAGCACTCCGGCACGGGTCGCCGTCAATAGTCTGGATTAAAACCTGTGTTTCTGACAAAGTCGCGCCAGTCCTCACCCAGCCAGCCTGGCAGGCATGTCGGCGCGACAGCCCGGGAAGGAGCCCCAGGGAGCCTGGCCAAGACCTTTAGACCGTGCAGGCCCATGCAAGCAAACACCATCAACACAAACAAAAGCACCAGCAGCAGAAACAATCTCCCCTCTCCATCACGCACGCTCACCCACCCGGCAAAGTCGCCCGTTCTGCGTCGGCAGACCGTCAGCCGTGCGCACCTCCCACGCCTCGCTGCCAGGCGTCGTGGGCGCGTAGAACAGGCCCCACGGGTCTCGCGCCCCCTTGATGGCCAGCAGCCGCTCGTACTTGTCGCCCCAGAAGCTTCCCTGCCACCCGGGCTCCAGCCGGTCCGCCTCGTTGACGTACGCGCCTCCGCCCGGCGTCGCCTCGCGGATCCCCTGCATGTGTCGGTTCAGCTCGGCCCACGTCTCGAGCCACGCCGCCGCCCCGCCGCCCGGCGACGCCGACGCGCGGTCGAACAGGTCTGCGTGCATCTGCGTCGTGCGGAAGGTCGGGTTGACGGCGCTGTCCCGCCCTGGCCAGCCCGCCACCGCCAGCGTTGGCGTCATATGAATCCCGTGGAAGGTGTACCCGGCCTCGACCGGCCGCCGGATCGCCGTCATGGTCGCCGCGAACACGCCCACGTCCTCCCAGTTGGCGCGCGGGAACAGCCGGCTGGCGAAGCGTGTGTTGCCGGGCCTGTCGCCCCGCCCGCCGCTCGCGTCCGTCGATCGCGGCGACGCACGCACTGTCGCCGTCGCCGCCACCGCCACGCCCAGCCCCCGCAGCTCGTCGTACAGCGGCTGCACGAGCGCCCTCGCCGTCATACCCGTCATCCCCGGAAGCTCAAAGTCGGCCGTGAAGTCGAAGCCGCCGTCACCTGGAGACAAACGCCGGATGTTGTCATACACGGTGCCGCCCGCGTCCGTTACGTGCTTGCAAAACCAGTAGGTCGCGCCAACGGCGGCCCAAAACACTTCGGCCTTTTCCGCCGCGCTCGTCGCGTTTGTAGCATTGACCAGCGCCGTCGAGAAGCGGAGCGGCGACTGCACCACTTCCAGTGGTGCATGTGCTTTCACGATGGCCGACGTAATGATGCCGTAGGTTGCTGCGGGTGTGCGTCCGCCCCAGTGGCAACGCCTGGTCAGCCTTGTGGTGGAAGCATCGCCGTATTAACCTACTAGGCCTAGTGCGATGGTTGCCGCTGACGAATACATGCGCTAAACTTCGGGGGAAATGGCTTGGCGCTAGCCTGGGATAGCCCAACGCCCCGACGCTAGTGGCCCATGCTTTGCAGGACGAGCCTTTCCCAACCGAGAAAAGCCCCAGCCTTATGCAGGCCAGGAAGGAGACGGTGGAAAAACGTACAGGGGCCGCCGCCTCTGAGGGCCCAGAACAGATCCGGGTTTGCAACGTGGTCGGCCGTGACGAGGCGCCCGTCGGCCGTGACGACCTGCAGGCTCAGCACCTGATCGGCCCCGAGGCCCAGGCGCGACGCGAGGTTGTGGTGGCCCCCGCCCTGCACCCACCCGCCGTAGGGCGCCACGGTGCTGTCGCCGGGGACGCCCAGGTGCATGCCGTGCCGCCGCATCAAGGCGTACATCTCCCAGCTCTCGAGGCCCGTGCCGACTCGCGCCGCCATGCCGCTGTACAGCAGCGTTCCGCCGTCGTCCGCTGTGACATTGTATGACGGGATGAACTCGAACGACTTGAGATTGTGCGTCCAGACGCTGAGCGCTCCGCGCCCCGTCGACTTGCCCACAAAGTCATGACCGGTGTTTCTGGATGTGAAACAGCGGGCCGTTAGCGCCCAATATGTAGGTAGTTAGGTAGGTACCTATGTTGGGCAGGACAGCCAGTCGTAGCTCCTGACATACTTGACAGTAAGGCGGACGTTGCGGTTACGGGCAAAGTTCACTGCCGCCTGGATCTGCCGCACCGACGTCGCGTTAACCACATAGTAGGCGTACCCGCCGCGCGTGCAGTTGCCCGCTGCCGGAGGCGTCGACGCGGGGCACGTGTCGCCCTGCGGCCACCGCGTCAGCACCGTTACTGGGTCGTCGACGTAGAAGCGCCCCGCGCCGCCCTCGCCCAGCAGCCACTGGCAGCGCTCGGCGTCGTAGCCGCCGCCGCCGCCCTGCCCCCCGTCATCCTGCTGCCCGTCCCGGTAGCAGGCCGACGCGGGCACGGCCGGCCGCAGC
>NW_008804581.1:0-1460 GCF_000145635.1 Gaeumannomyces tritici R3-111a-1
GGGCGGCCTACAAGAAGGCCGCACGGGTAACGGCCTTACCCTAGGCCTTGCCGGCACACGTGCTTTGCACCGAAAAGAGCCGGGATCTCGCACTTGGACCTCGTTTATCGAGTGCGTCTCGGCCGACGGGCACTGGCTACATCCCCTTATTATTTTTAAGGGAAAACACGTGCAAGATCAGTGGTTTCCTAGCGGGGAAGGCTCCTTTAACGACTGGGAATTCACCGCTACGGATAACGGCTGGACCAACGACCGCACGGGCCTAGAATGGCTGCAAAAGATATACCTTCCGGGCACCCGGCCAGACCCCCCTCAACCCCGTCTATTAATCCTAGACGGGCACGGATCCCACGTAACAAAGGCTTTTCAGTACCTTTGCTTCCAGAATAACGTTTATCTCCTATACCTGCCGGCTCATTCCTCTCACGTACTGCAACCGTTGGACCTGGGAGTTTTTTCCCCTGTTAAGCAGGCTTACCGGCGCGGTATCGACGCCCAAGCCCAGTTTTGCTGTTCAACTGTTGTAGGAAAACGCGTATTCCTAACAGAGTATAAAGCCGCACGAGAGAAAGGCATTACTTCGGCAAATATAAAAGCAGGGTGGGCAGCATCTGGCTTATGGCCGGTGCGGATCAGCAAACCCCTTATGAGCCGCCTTTTGCTCGAGAACTCGAACCAGGGGCCTCCGGGGACCTCCGCCGTTGGCACAGGGCAAATCAGGGCCCCAAAAACCCCTACAAAGATCTCCCATACCTGCCAGAGGGCCTGGAAAACTCCCACCAAAAGCCGGGAGTTGGCCTCCCAAATGGAGGATTTCACCTCTACAATCCAGGCCACCCCCACAAAGAGGCTTTTCCTCCGGAAGATCCGTAAGGGGTTTGCCCTGAAAGACCTCGAGATAGCTGATTATCAGCGAAAAATCAGCTCTTTAGAGGCCCAGTTGGAGGCTGCCCGCCCCCGGAAGCGCAAGTCGTTACATCCGGACCCTAATGAGACCTTTCTTTCCGGGCGCCAGATTTATAGACAAAGGGAGGGGCTTGAGGAGGTTGAAAGTATATCATCAGAATCAGCAGAAGAATCTGATGAGGGGGAGGTACAGGACTGCATCGTTGTGGGCTGAAAATGCTGTAATTTTGGCGTCGAAAGGTGGTGTTATCATGTGCGTGCGCCTAAAATTGAGTGGTGCAGAACAGGGGTGGTGCGGAACAGGGGTCTCTGACTTATACCTAATGCGACCGATCAGATCCGCCGGATCCAGCGCCGAGGTCAATTCCGCGCCTCTCTTTTTGACGACGACGATACTCTGAGGACGCCCTCGCCGGACCTGTTCGCCTTCAACTGGAAGGAGGCCAAGACTCCTTCGCTGGATCTAGCGGAGATTATTCCCTACGAGGACTGGCTTGAAGAACGCCTGCTTGCTTCCGCCCGGTCGAACAGGCCGGTTTCGCCGACGATACTCC
>NW_008804581.1:1765-17243 GCF_000145635.1 Gaeumannomyces tritici R3-111a-1
CAGATTTATAGACAAAGGGAGGGGCTTGAGGAGGTTGAAAGTATATCATCAGAATCAGCAGAAGAATCTGATGAGGGGGAGGTACAGGACTGCATCGTTGTGGGCTGAAAATGCTGTAATTTTGGCGTCGAAAGGTGGTGTTATCATGTGCGTGCGCCTAAAATTGAGTGGTGCAGAACAGGGGTGGTGCGGAACAGGGGTCTCTGACTTATACCTAATGCGACCGATCAGATCCGCCGGATCCAGCGCCGAGGTCAATTCCGCGCCTCTCTTTTTGACGACGACGATACTCTGAGGACGCCCTCGCCGGACCTGTTCGCCTTCAACTGGAAGGAGGCCAAGACTCCTTCGCTGGATCTAGCGGAGATTATTCCCTACGAGGACTGGCTTGAAGAACGCCTGCTTGCTTCCGCCCGGTCGAACAGGCCGGTTTCGCCGACGATACTCCACGTCTTTGCGGAGATGAAGAAGGCTTCCCATGCCGCGATTCTCGCTGGCGCGAGGGCGATCGAGGAGCTCCGTCGGCGCGAGAAAGCTGAAGTCGAGCGAAAACAACGAGCCGCGTTGAACCGCTTGATCACGAGGGTCGGGCCTATCTCCGTCGGCGACGCGCGTCTCCGGGCGATCGATAACGAGAACAACCGCCTCGCTTTAAAACGGAGGGAACGCCGGCGCCTGCGCGGGAAAGACCTTAAGTCGGAGTTGAAGATACTTAGGCTTTGGTTGAGAGAATACAAGCGGCAGGAAACCGACCGCCTTAGGCAATTGCGGGCGCGTATGCGATTGCAAAGGGCAAAGCGTAAAGAGATTACGGATCTCGTCGTTCCCCAAGAGACTGCCCTAAAGAACGAGGCCACGCTTCTCAGCAAGTACTGGCAACAACGCCGAGAGCGCGACGATCGGTTCCATGCCCTGCAGGAGGAGGCCTTGATTTTTG
This sequence comes from Gaeumannomyces tritici R3-111a-1, assembly GCF_000145635.1. Lineage (NCBI taxonomy): Eukaryota > Fungi > Ascomycota > Sordariomycetes > Magnaporthales > Magnaporthaceae > Gaeumannomyces > Gaeumannomyces tritici. The sequence goes on from NW_008804581.1 coordinate 2,703, forward strand.
CACGCCTACAATCTGGCAGGGCAGAGGAGGACGTATTCCTTCCTCCAGATTGGCAGCCGGCCGAGGAACTCTCTCCCTACACGCCTTGGAGGCTTACCCAACGAGACGAGGGTACGGTCCGGAAAGTTGTGCGAGCCTACTGGAAGAATAAGGCCCTGTTCGGTGGTAGCATCGGTTTCCAGTTTATCCCATACAAACGTCACAAACCGCTGGGAAACCGGTTGGTAGATTTGGGCAGGGGATCCCAGATCCCTGCAAAAACATCGATAAATTTAGCTGTAGACCCGCCAGAAGTACCATTTTGACCAGGCCAACGAGGCCCGCAGATGTCAGCCTTGTAACCCACGTGTGACCCTTGATCCGGCTCGAGGCCGGCCGCCGGATATAAAGTAAACGAGATCCGCATCAAGCCAAGCCGGTAGGGGTAAACAACTCGCTGATTCTGACTGCAATTCACGTCCGTTCTATCCACCAAATGTATCGTTAAGCTCGTTTTTTTCGGCTCTATCCAATGCCTACTTCTGTTGCCGCCTCCCGGGCTTTATACCAACGCCAGGTCAGGCAGATTTTCCTCCTATTTTTGCACGTTGTTGCCGCCGGCAGCGTGGCCGGCCCTTTCAGAGGCAACGGAGGCCTACGAACCGTGCATACAGCGATCTTTGCCGGTGATAACTTCCTCCGATACTGGCAAAGGCCGGCCGCCACCGACGCCTTCCGGGAGCTTTTCAGGGTTAACCAAAGTACTTTTCTGGCTCTCTGCGACTGGCTGAACACGCACACGAGGCTCGCTGGCTCGAGGAACGTCTCTAGCGAAGAGTAGGTGGCCGAGTTCCTATATATCTGTGGGCAGGATGCTACCACCAGGGCCGCCGCCCACCTCTTTGGCCGGAGTACAGATACGATCTGCCGTCACTTTCACCAAGTCCTCCGGGCCCTGATCCGCCTTCACGTTGCTTTTGTGACGTTGCCAGACGTCTCTGACGTCGCCTGGCCCGACTGCCGGCGGCAAGAGGTCCGGGAGGCCTTTGCAGGGTGCTTGGGAGCCGTCGACGGGACCTTGATCAACGTCAAAGTTGCCGCGGAGGAGGGAGTCGCATGGAGGAGTCGGAAAGGCCTTACTGCACAAAACGTCATGGCGGCCGTCGATCACCGCGGGCGGTTCGTTTCTGTAACTGCAGGTATAGAGGGGTCAGTTCACGACTCCCAGGCGTTTAGGGAGGCCCTCGCACGCGGGTTTAGGGTCCCAGAGGGCCACTATTACCTCGGAGATGCTGGCTTTGGGCTAGGGCAGGGAGTAATAACTCCCTATAGTGCAACGAGATACCACTTACAGGAACAGGGACTTGCAAGGCCGGAAACGCCGGAGGAGCTTTTTAACCTGCATCATGCAAAGATACGGGTGCGGGTTGAGCGATCCTTCGGTGAGCTCAAAAGCCGGTGGAAGATAGTGAGGGGTTCGGGTTCGGGATACTCCATCCGCACACAAGTCAGTATCGTGTTGGCGGTTACGGGCCTACAAAACTTCATCTGGGAGCATGAATCCAGGGCATCTCCGGCATCTAATTCCCATCCCAAACAACCTAAAGATGCCGGAGAAAATGCATTTGAAAGGGCCCGGGTTTTGAGGGAGGGAGTGGCGAGGGCACGGCAGATCGGCACAACGCAAGCGTCTTGGATCCGATATAGATCATTGATAGCGAGGAAGTTGTGGGAGGACTATCAGGTTTATCGGGCTCGGGAGAATACGGGAGAATATGCGTTGTAACCGCTTCGACGAAAGGAATCGAAAGGAATTTGCGGCTTGTTGGTAGGAGCATTGAATTAAATAAAACATTAGATAAAACCAAATGGGCTAGAAAAGGCGTGAAGCTATTCCCAATGTGGCGCTTTTGTGATATCCTACAAAAGCTGTGATAAAATAAACAAAAGTTGGATAGCAAAGAATGATCCGTTCAGCACGCTGTTACCACCATTCGAATTCCTTCGTCGAAACGAATCGAATGCTGCTTTTTTCGAAAAGAACAAACAAAAAACAAGAGGAGGGCCGGCGTTTAAACCAGGCCCCTGTTTCGGATATACCTTTGCTTTTCCTAATTAGGCAATAAAAGCGGTGGCAATACGTTAGCCGAAATTTCATCTGGATCCAGGTGGGGATCGTAAATGAGGATTCCGCATCGAGGCCGCACTTGTTCAGCTTGACCGGGCCAACCTCCGTCAACTCCCTCTGATGCATCTGGCGTTTGTTCGAGGCGGGACTTGGTGCATTTTTCTCGCCTATTCTAGGGCAGTTAAATGCCGTAACCCGCGGCCCGGTTGACGTTGTTTTCATCTATTTACAAGCGAGCGATCTGTTGGTTGGGAACCTGCCCAATGGTAACCCCATGCCGACTTTCCTTTGGTCCCTTCCCTCCCTCCATGCCTTTCCATGCCTCCCGCACAACAACGCTAACAACGCGCGTTCATATCTCCTGCAGATGACGACCTCTACGTACGAGAATAACCTGATTCGAACCGCCTTTTTCACTAGATCGCGCCTAGCTGGCCGTTTTTCACCCTGTCGACTATAATCTCCTGGTCCTACGGCTAAACGAGCCACCACTTGGCCACCCATGCCTCGGTCCTGAACAGCCGGATCAACTGCTGCTTTGTATCGTTATCTACGTTCAAGTAGCCCTGTTGCAGGCTTTTGGTAGCGAGCCACCAGTTCTCCTCCCGTAGGTAATACCTAGAGGGCGAGCCGAAGGCCGGGGCCGGGCTGAAGGCCCGGGAGGACCCTCTGCTGGAAGGGGTAGAGCCCCAATCAGGCCCTGATCCGGCCCTGGCAAGCGTCTGTGCCGCCTCAAGGAGGCGATCACCGACGTGCATCTGGGCCTCCGCTAACGTGAGGCGGCTGGATCCGCCAGACTCCCGTCCCCCGCGTCGTCTCTTGGCCGGCCGATGTTCCTCGGCCTCCTCGTCGCTTTCCTCTGCCAGGCGTTGGGCGGCCGTAGCGATCTGTTGCCCGGTTGCCCAACGGCCTGCAAAGACGGCCTCCTGCAGATCCGGCCGGAAAAGAGGCTTTTTCTGCATCCAACGAGCGTTGGGCCGCACGGCAAAAAAAGCCTCCCAGGCGTGGTCGCTGGCGACGTATAAGCCCGTCACCGGATCCAGGGAAACTCCGGACCTATTCCCAAAGTTAACCCAGTCCCGGTACTGGCTTTTGAGGCCGTTGTACTTGTTTTTGACCCTATTAGACCACCGGATAGAGGGCCAACGAGCCGATAGGTCTGCCGCCGCGACTTTGAGGCACTTGGAGAGCCAGGAGGCGATCGTCGGATTCATCTTCCCTAGGCGGCTGGACTCCGCCAGGCTCTCGAGGAAGGCCAGGAGCTGATCAACAAACCAATCGTTCCGCTTCCCGCCTTCCTGGGAGGCCTGGGAAGGGACCTCTGACGTTTCCTGGCTCTGCTGGGAGTCCGGCAAGTCAGAAAAGCCGTCGGTAGGCGCCGGGGAGTCCCTAGGGGAAGAGGCCGGCGACTGGAAGTGATCAACAAAGTCGTTGTTGCTGTCGATGCCGGGGCTGCTGGAGGCCCGGATAGAGGTACCGAGGGTGATGACGGTGGCCTGGGTGGCCGGCAACCCCTCGGCCAGATCCTCGGCCTCCAGATCAAGGGCCGGGGGATCCGAAGGAGGCTCAGATTGGGCCCGATTCTGGCTTTGCCGGTACCGTTGCTGAAGGCGGAGGGAGGATCGGTAGGAAGGCATGATATATCAGAAAGGGAGGTCGTAGAGTTGGTAGTAGGTGGTAAATATAACTTGGATTGGTGCTTGATCTGCTCCCAACCAGAGGGCCAATTACCTCCCCTTATATACTGCCGTAATCTCTGGCTTCTGAGCTCTCGATTCAGCCTAGCCTCGTCCCTAGGCGCCTTCTGGATCCACTACAACGTGAGGCTATCGTGGCTTGTTTTTACTCTTTACTACGGAGGTTATTTTTTTTGGGAATAGCTTCTATTTTGATCGCCTGTGCTCGCTGCATTTTATGACCAGACGTTGCACCGAGCTTCTGAGTGTGAAACGATGAAAAAATAGGCCTAAACAGGGCCAAATCTACATGATCTGCCACAGGGCTACCCCGGGCGAGGCCCCACGAGCTTATTCTATATCCACAAACCGGTAGGGGTGCCAAAAAACTTGAAAACCGCTACCACCGAACAGGGCCTAAGTACGGTGCAGATCTGCCTCCGGAGGTTCCTTTGCCAGGCAAATATTCACCAAAGGAGTACGAAGTATCATCGCCTGACTGCACAGATACAGAGGGAAGCGATAGTTCTACATCAGAAGCGGCTGATCGCCGTGATCAAGACGAAAAAGACGCCTTCGTTGACCTTTCCCTCGCCTGAATAGCTTCATTTTTACGTATCTGCAAAAATAAACCCGTTGGCAGGTTGCATTTGTAAGGGGCTCGGCGGGGGAGCCAACCCCTGCTTCATGCAGTTGAGCGTGTCATGCAGAAAAACGGTAATACACAGGTTCCCGGCTAATTTTCTATGGGTAAAAATGTCACTAAAATCCGACAGATTGCACGGAATCCGACAGATTGCCCGACCGCGCTAAATCCCCAAAGGGCCGATTTTCGCGGGTGCTTTTAACCCGCGCAAGTATACAGGAGTGAGCCTATCTTCCCCCTGGTTCATGACGCACGGTACTGTCAATCACGTGCCAGTCACGTGCTTTTCAGCATTTTCCCGGAAGGATTTCTGATCTTTCCTGGACCGCTTTCCAGCCCCCTAGCTCCCGTCTGGGAGGTGTTGACCCGTGGGGCGTTACATTGCCTAGCTGCTTAAACTAGCTTTCCCTACGAGTCGATGCTCCTCATCCCGGCTTTGTAAACTACTACTCGTACTTCATGACCACCGCTAAAACTAATGAGATATTAGCTAGGTTATTAGATACAAACTCCCGTTTAATTAAGCAAATGTATCCCGGCTCCTGTTACGGCGCGGCGTGCCCTCCGTGCACTTGCAGCTTGCCTCTCGTGTGCGTTGGGTGTATGAGACCCCTATCGCAATCAGAACAGCGGTTCTGATTGTCCTGGCTTTTTAGCAGAGATAGGAGGGGTCTCTCTTTGTCTAACCGCCTCGACACCGGCTCCCATTAATGCGCTGAGAAGTGCACAACATAAACATCCAACACAAAGTTGATATGCGTTTCCGGGTTGTGAGGTAATCCATTGCGGAAGCTGTTGAATGTTGGATTTGAGAATTGTTAGGAATCCTACAGGTATGATGAATGGAATACATGTAACAGCTCGAACGATGCATCGGATCACTAAAGTACTACGAGATCCAAAACGAGTAATATTTGTGCCGTGAATCCAACCAAAGGCGGAAAATATAACTCGAATTGCGTTCGAAGTTTTAGTAGATCTGCCGAAATCGTAAATGTACGAAGGCCATTCAAAAATAGATGCCAAAAACATGAATGCATCAATAACAATCCAAACTACCCCAATAATTAACGTATACTTTACGTAAGGGGCGGTTATGCTAGTTATAAAACTATCCAGAAGTTTAATATCTTGCAGAACTTCTCCTAATTTACTAAAAACACTAGGAGAAATAAAATTTAAAATTTGAAGCGGTAAGTTATTACACCTTTGTTCATTTCCAATCCCGATACAAAACTGGCCTATGCCGAGTGAGGAATTTGTTGGAAGATCCTTAACAAAGTAATAACTGTTTTGGATCATATCAGGAATATCGTGGTTTATGTCAGGTAGCTGACTAGGCACCGTATTTACTATGCTCGTCATGTGGTTTAAAATTGTAGGCGGTAGCGAAGCTGGATTGAATTTATAAAAAGCTTTAAGCTGACGAGTGAAAAGGCCTCTTGGAGATTCAGGAGTTAAAATGCGGACAAAGTTAAACTGGAACATGTTAAGATGCGGCTTTTTATTATTCATGATAGTCTGGGAAATTAACTTACTTGTAGCGTAACGATACCTGATGTTATGTTCTCCTGTTTTAATAATATTTCGAGACTTAATATTAAGCAACATAAGTTGAATAGGATTAGCACCGTTATATATAATCGAACAAGAGTGTTGGGCTTTAACGGGTTAGGCATTTGTCTATCCGAGGCTCGTAAGATGTAACCCCAATCCCGGAGTGGATGAAAAAAATAAAGAGAGCTGAAGATCGGGAAATGAACTCTTTATACAGATAGATAGTATATACTTGCTTAGTCGGTGAGTTTAACATGTAGTTAATAAGGTGGATTTTGTGCGTTACAAGCCGGAAGGGATAAAGAAGAATTTAACTTATTTACTTGTTGGTGTGGGCTTCGTATTCTCTAGACACTCTCCAATAAGCTGATTCTCTATTTTTGTAGCTAAAACAGCTGTGGTATAGTATTGTTCGTGGACAGCCTCTTAAGGTCGGGTGGGAAAGGCTTCTAGTTCATTGCAAAATATCTAGAAGCTGTCCTGTTTTTCCAAATACAAGAGAGGGTCGTAAAACGACACTCTGCTCCCTTTTTATAAAGGAAGCAGAACAAAACGCGGGCGCGTTGCTTAGGGCGCTCCGCGCCGAGTGCGGAAGCCACGAGGCCACGTGCACGGTCCGGTGTGTCGTCCGTCCGGCTCCAGTATGGAGCCCGGATCTCGAGCGTGAATTCTTCCGGACCAAAGTTTTCCTAGCCTTGGACGCCAGTTCCTGTGCGACCACGAAGTGCCTTTCCAACGCTTTGACTTACGGAAAGGCGAGGCGTGACACGTTGCTATTGTCGAATTGAGTCTTGAACGCCTTCAATGGCAAGCCGCAGGGACTGGAGCCAGGGAGCCAGGGTAGGCAAAAGCTTGTGGAGGCTCCGAGGAGCTTTACGTTGATTTTGGCCGCCGGCGTTTTTAAAGGCTGTGGTAATCTCTTTCGGCACCCTTTTTGGCTGTTACTAGCGGACGGACCCATGAAACACTAAAACTAAACTTAATACCAAATGGCCAAAAGCAGGCTGTTGCTTTTTCATCCTTATTAAATACCATTCCATTTCTTTGAGCTTTCAGCAATGTTTTTTCTGGTTTTATCACGCCATGGCAAATGAACCCGCTCATATCGACGGAGTGTTACTCCAAATTTGGGATTACTCCGGTCCTAAAGGTCCCATTTCAGAAATAATTAAACGGGATACTGGAGATCGAAAAGTTAAAGTAATAACAGAAGAGAGACTTTTTCAAGCTTTTGAGTTACTAGGGATTTGTTCCCACATAGATGTTCCAGCGATAGGGCGAAGTGAGCTGTTACGATATTATATAACTATAAGCGAGAGTCTTCATAATATAACTCGTCAACATAAAGAGGAGAAAAGTGATTCGATTAACGACTTGGAAAAGCGACTACCCGACCGAAATATAGAACAGTATAACAGTGAGCAAAGCCTTTTTGAATTATAATCGTTAGGCGAATTGTAACACCCCAGTGACGTTGGGGATCTCAGCCCATGACTAGCATGACGGCCGGAGGCCGCCACGACACCATGTATAACTAGGGCCCGCAAGACTCCCTGTCAAGGGGTCTGGAGGGGAAGCAACCGTTTTTGTTTTTCCTGTTCAGTGCTGCCAGGCAACTTCTGCTGAATACACCACTGCCCCGCACGCTTTCTCTAGACTGCTGAGTGACCTGAACCCCTGAGATCTCCCAGCGAGAACCCCTTCCTGTGCACAGCACGTTACACGAATGAGCTTTTAAATTAATAGGTGTTGTGGCGTGGCGCCTGGGGCGTCGCTGAGCCGCTATGGCGACCGCTCAGACAGGGGCCCGTGCACTGGACCTACGGTTGGAGAAAACGCTGCACGTGGGAATTGGTGCAACGCACCCAATCCCTCCTTTGCACTCTTCACCTTTAGATAGTCATATCAACCTGGTACTGACTGCAGCTCTGCCTCTTTGCCCCACGTGATCTCTAACAAAAAGAGCAAAAAAGCGCTGCATGCATAAAACACGAACTTTTTCCACGGCTGGTAGGCTCTCTGCCAGGGGCAGAGGCCTGGCACGGGCACAAGGGGCCAAACGTAAGAGGTAAAACGGATGGGCCGGTGCGAGAGATCCGCTATCTAGGGCGCGTGGTCCGTGCACGGGCGACCGTGCCCGTGCTGTCAGAAAACACTGTCTCTAGTCATCCATGAGAAATGGGAAAAATGCCTTGTTTTTTTTTTCCTGTCCTCTGTCCTTCGAAGAGAATGATCGTTCTTGTTGATATACACAGAGTATGTGGTCAGTGCACCGGGGTGCCCATGTTCATGCTCCACCTAGAATCTTCCAGAACCTTCTACACAGTACCATCGAGTACCCTCGTATCTGACACGTGCGGCAGGTCCTGGGACCTGTCAACGGCCCTGCCGGCTTTTGCACATGCCTTGGGAGTTATTTTACTTATACATGGTAAACAATGTGTTCGCGGACAGCCGTTAGGGCTCGGTGGAAAAGGCTTCTAGTTGCAATGCAAAATATGTAAAAGCTGTTCCATATTCTAAGTACAAGAGAGGGTCGTACAAGGACATTCTGCTCCCTTTTTATAAAGGAAGCAGAACAAAACGCGAGCGCGTTGCTCGGGGCGCTCCGCGCCGAGTGCAGAGGCTACGCGGCCACGTGCACGGTCCGGTGTGTTGTCCGTCCGGCTCCAGTATGGAGCCGGATCTAGAGCGTTGTCAGAGCCAGATGGGGGTCAATAAACTAGTGGTGCGGAAGGTTATATTCTCTAGGAATCGGCCCTGTAGGGCCTCCGCCGGGACGGCGGGGATATGATAGGAGGTGCATATCACGTGCTAGGGCACGTCATAGACTGCACCCCCTAGTAGTCGTAACAAGCGCGAATTCTTCCTGACTAAAGTTTTCCTAGCCTTGGACGCCAGTTCCTGTGCAACCACGAGGTGCCCTTCCAACACAATGCGTTAATTTAAGCTTTTATGCGTTTATTAGCTGCTGCAATCCTTTAAAAGGAAAAGTTATTTATTGAATCTTTCGCTCGGCCGCTTACCCTACCAAATTTCTAAACTGGACAAGCGACTAGTAAGGGTAGATTGTAAAATAATCCATTATAAAGATACGATCCTACGATGGCAGTTTCAGCAAGACCAACGTCTAGTGTTTATTCGAATACTTCTGATAACTTTGAACTTGAGGCGCTACTTCATACATTATGTAATAATTCTGAGACACCCTGGCTACAGAAGCTGAAAAAGCAGAATGAGGAGCTTCAAAGTCGTATTAACGTTTTATCGGGACTTCATACTTTAATTTTTAAGACAGTATCACGAGCAAAGGAAGCATGCAACCAGCTTAGCGTATGGAACGAAGAAATGATTGCGCGAATGCAAGTGGAAAAGAACAAATATCTAGCAAACTGTACGGCAATATAAAATAAGAGAAAAGTATTATAAATAATCACTTATGCTTAACGTAGTTCACCACCTTGTCGCGCAAACCACCTTGTCGCGCACCCACACCCGACCTCCAGTCAATCGACGCGCATGCCAACCAAACAACGCCAGCAATCCATTCAAACTACTCGGAACTGTATACATCGGACGTTTCTACTTCTTCCTGACAGGTGCGCGCATTGTGTCCGGTTTTGCCGCACGTGCCACATCGCCGACGAGTCGTCGGCGCCCTCCTTTCCTGACCCCCATGGTCGCGCATTTCTTGCTGTAGCTGCCCATCCAGATCCTCCTGGTCCAGAAAATCTCGTATCTCTTCAACAGTATGTAACCCTCCTTGCCGAACACGTGTTTTTTTGGCCCTCCGGCGTTTGCTTAATGCTTCGTTCGCCTTGCGTAGCGAAGCAACTTCGGCCCTAAAAAGGGCCACTTGATGCATTATCGAACTCGTCCCTTTCGCAAGCTGGTCCACAGGCGCTAGCATGGGTGACGGAGAGCTGCTTCGGTGATTGGAGATCCGAGTTTTGATGTGTTCGGACTGCGAAGTTGTGTCCCTGGCTGTCTGGGGCGTCTTGGAGGTCCAAGGTTCGGCGTAGCTCAGGGGCTCTCTCGGGGGAGTTGGAGTCCGTAACCTTACATCCAGCTTTTCCAAAACCTAATCCGGATTGAAAGGAGCAAGGCCAGCCCCTCGGAAGCCTCCTCGGATGTTTTTTTCGGTTATGGAGTTAAAGAATGCCGCTTTAAACGCCGAAAGGAAGTCGACCTTGGTCACGTGGCTAACGTGTAACCTCATCAGGTCTTCAATTTTCCGACCGTACGCCTTTTTCAGCGGGCCGAAGCACCCAACGTTAAGCGGCTAAAGGAAGTGAAACGAATGCTGTCAGATACGAGGGTACTCGATGGTACTGTGTAGAAGGTTCTGGAAGATTCTAGGTGTAGCATGAACATGGGCACCCCGGTGCACTAACCACATACTCTGTATATCAACAAGAACGATCATCCTTTTCGAAGGACAGAAAAAAAAACAAGGCATTTTTTCCCATTTTTCATGGATGGCTAGAGACAGTGGTTTCTAACAAATGCGGAGGCATGCAAAGTGTAATAATGTTGTGTTCTTGGCAGTAAAGCTCGAAATCCGTCGAATGGTGGCTTTCGTGGCCGTCTAGCACTAACAAACGATGGGTGCCTTTTGTGCGCGATACAGTGTGCTTATCGAAATGCTGAATCCATTCCAGGCCGAGCTCGTTCGTAATCCACCCGTTGGCACTCGTTGAAATGACCCAATCGCGTGGAAGGCCGGTTTCCGAGTACCAATTGGCCAGGTGGTATTGCCCTTTGACGATAATGAAAGGGGGGATTGCCCAGCCGCAACAGTTAACCCCCTGGATGACTGTAGCCCATTCCCGGTTGCCAGGCTGGACCAGCTTTGCTTTGCCACGGCCTTCCGATATTGTAATGACCATGGCGGCAACGACCATGCCCATAAAGAAGCCGGTTTCGTCGAAATTGTAAATGTCGTCATCCAGGATGCCATATTTGGCCACAATATTTCGTACAAGGTCGAACCATGCAAAAAAAAGCTTGGGATCTTCGCATTTGGCCCTCTGGTAGTCGTACTTTCGAATCCAGCGCGTACCGAGCTCCGGGCGGCGCTTGACGAACCTCGCGACCCAGTTGGTCCCGATGGTGCCCGCGTCGCGTTCGGCGAGCAATCGGTTGGCCATATCTTCAACACCAGAAGGCCGGGGAGGGAATGCGCGAGAATCCAGCTTGAGTATGTACTTGACAAGCGCCTCCTCTTCGGATTCCGTCAATTTCCGATTTTTGGGCACCCAGTCGCGTCGAGCAGTTCGGCCGGCGCGTCGGTCGCGCAATGTGGATTCAGGAATATCGTAGGCTTTAGCTGCTGAACGCAAACTTAATCTCCGATTAGATTGGATTGCCTACATTGCGAGAACAATCCTAGCCTCGTCGGATGTCGATGCCATTTGTGGTTGTTGAGGAATTGAGGTTGGAAGTGGGAGACGCAGGTCACGATGGAAAATGCGCGACAAGGTGGTTTGCGCGACAAGGTGGTGAACTAGGTTAGCGCTTTAAGCATTAAGCTGGCGATAAAATTTAGTATAATGCCGTGTTTGGGACTTTCAACGATTGATCGATTGAACCCGCAAAATAGGATCAACCGACTCAACAGCCAGTTGAAGGCTCCGCTTGCCCCATTAAATTACGTGTATTTATAACTAGAAGCTTGTTCAAAAATAGACTGAAGTACCACGGGAGACAGGGGCCCGGGTTCGAGCCTCGTCGGTGTGACGGCCCAAGGCAATTCACCGCACAGCGCAGTGATTTACGTAAGCACGCGCCGCGGAACAGCCCGCGCGACAAGCCGCCGCACCACCTCTTCTTCCGCATCGCGTGTTCGGCGTTCCGCGCCTCTTTCCCTTTCCCCTCCCCATAGAAGAGTCTTTCGTCCATAGTATCAATTGAACCTAGCTGCGAAGCCTACTCGCCCCGATCGTGACAGTCGGGCACACCGGCCGGGGTCGCCGAAGACAGGTCCCCTTGGAATGTTACCCGGGGCGTCACCCGGGCCTCTTCTGATTTTCTCTGAATAGCTTCATTTTCTCGCCGCCGTGGCGACGAGGAACTAAAAAATTCCATCTCGGGGTCCGAGCATGGCCAGGGACCCTAGAATACCCGCAAAAAGTACATTGAGGCCATCAGGGGACCCCGGAGACGATCCTCGGCTCGTTTCAGCCTTCGTTCAACTGCCAGGATGATTGACTTTGGTGGTTCAATCGATCAATCGTTGAAAGTCCCAAACACGGCATAAATTCGTATTCCCAAACGTGGCTTATCCACGACGGCGATAAAAACATAAATACGACTTTTCTTCCCGTACGGTATCTTGTATATTTAAGGCCGAGGGTGAAAACTTTTCCGTCGAATAAACAGTATCTGCAGTAGCCTTTAGAGCTTCTCGTTAAGATAGCATCTTTCATGACAAAATTTTTCAGAGCTAGATGGGGGTCAATAAACTAGTGGTGTGGAAGGTTGTATTCTCTAGGAATCGGCCCTGTAGGGCCTCCGCCGGAACGGCAGGGATATGGCAGGAGGTGCATATCACGTGCTAGGGAACATCATAGACTGCACCCCTAGTAGCCGTGACAGAATTAGTGAATTGGACATGAAAGTTTAACTTGTGCCCAGTTTGGGGATCCAGCCAGTTGAGAGGTTGAACACCAAAATCGTCCTCCCCTGCAGTTGATCAAAAATTGGAGCACGCGGGAGATCACCACAAGGCACCCTTGCAAAAAATAAGTACCTTTTTTGCCACGAGCAACAAAAAAAAGCTATTTAGAAACAGGTTACAAAGGGTTACAGAAGCTACAAGGGGCCTTATCGAAAGGGTTGCATTGTCACGATCATGGAGAGTAGGCTTCGCAGCCAGGTTAAATTGATGCTATGAACTAATTAAAGACTCTTCTATAAGGAGGGAAAGGGAGGAGTGGCGCGGCGCGCCGAACGCGCGATGTGGTTGTAACAAGGGGACAAAGTCGGCTTGGAGAAGTCTCAATTTATTGATAATTCTCTCAGGGCCTCAAGGAGATGCTTAAGGAGTCAGAATCTCCTCGAGGGATCCCTTCGAGAGATGCCTCCTATATAGGCCACAGGGTGGCCCGTGCGGAGTCCTGGGGTACGTATCTAATAGTGGGGTTGAGGTGCTAAGCCTCTGCAGCCGGTCGTTGGCCATGCAAAAGACCTGTGGCTTGTCGGCGGCGATCTAACCCCGAGGCGCCCGCTTGTCCCGGCCTCCTTACTGGTCTCCTGCTGGCCCAATAGGCATTCCATCAGTCACGGGGGTGATCCCCGTGTGACAGTGGTAGAAAAGGCGGTGAGGTGTCTTGCCGCATGGGCTATTCCGCGGCGCGTGCTTCGTGGATGCCTGCGGCGTGCGGTGAATTGCCCTAGGCCGTCATACTGGGCCGTCACATACATAAGGTTGAACTTTGCGGGGGGAAAAAATCAGAAGATTCCAACGAAGTTGAGAGGGGGGACGGTCCCTTGATATAGACGGTCGAAGGGCCGGGTGGCCAAGGGGCGGGTGGGGCGGGTGGCCAAGGGGGTGGGCCAAGTTTCAACGCGAATAGCTTCACAACTAGGATGCAGGTACTTCGAACCAGGGCCTGGCTATAAATACACGCAATTTACTGGGGCAGTGGAGCTTATAACTGGGCCTGTTCAATCGGTTGGTCCGATTTTGCAGTTCAACCTCTCAACCGGTTGGATCCCCAAACTGGGCATTGGCTTAGCCAATATACTAAGTCGGAGTACCCCCTGTCGGCCACCCCCCCTTCCGGCCACCTCAAACAGGCCCACTGCCTCAGATATGGCCACGTCTTCAACCCGCCGTAAATCCCTCAATTTTGATCCGTTTTCCATACTCTTTACTGCAATCCAATGCTCATATGCCAGAGAAACAGTATACCGAAGAAGACGTCGAACGGGCCGTCGCGGCCGTACAGGCAAAGGTCCCTATCTCGCGGGCCGCCCGACTTTGGGGCATACCGAGGACCACCCTACGCCGGCGTCTAACGGGATCCCTACCCGGCCGACAGGCACAAGAACCGTATCAGCGGATACCGCCGGAGCAGGAGAAGCGCCTAGCAGATCGGGTGCTTCTTCAGGCCTCCCTGGGGCTCCCACCGACGCACGCAGAAGTCCGCTTTTTTGCGCAAGAGATCCTACTTCAACAGGGAGACTCCCAGCCCCTAGGGAAACACTGGATACGCGGTTTTTTAGGCCGATATCCGGAGATCCGTCCTGGGAGAACACGGCGCATGGAACTTGCACGGGTTAAAGGCGCTACTACTACTATAATAAAAGAGTGGTGGGCACGCCTGCAGGTCCCCGAGGTGGCCCGGATAAAGCCGGAAAATACGTACAACGCTGACGAGGGGGCCTGCAAGAGGGTAAGACGGGTAATGGGCTTGTTCTAGGCCTTGCAGAGGCCCGGCCTTTGCAAGAAAGAGCCTGGAACCCGCACCTGGACCTCCTTTATCGAGTGCGTTTCGGCCACGGGGGTCGCCCTTCCTCCGCTTATTATATTTAAGGGGAAAAGCGTGCAG
>NW_008804582.1:0-17186 GCF_000145635.1 Gaeumannomyces tritici R3-111a-1
GGCGCGCGGACCCGCCGCGCCGCGCCGGCGCAGGTCCAGCTTGGCGACGGGCGAGTTGGCCTGCACTTTGAGGTTCGGCCCCGCGAGCGGCAGGTAGCCGCTCGCGCTGGTGGAGCGGGTCCAGGTGCGGGCGTCGATGGTTCTGGGCTGGCGCATGGCGCCGATGGGGTTGCCGCCGAGCGACTCGGGGTTGGACGGCACGCCGGCGGCGTTGAAGGTCTGGGCGAAGAAGAGCCGCATGCTCTCGGGCTGCGTGGGGGGGATGGTGGTCTGGACGGGGCCGCCGAAGCCCACGCCCTCGTCGCCGTAGGTGCCCGGGAACCTGGTGAAGTTGTGGGCACGCAGCATGGCCGGGTACATGGAGCCCCAGTTCCAGCCCGGGTTCCCGAGCTCCTCCCAGGCGTCGTACTCCTGGACGCTGCCGTGGTCCCACACCATCAGGTTTAGGGCCGAACTGCCCCCGAGGATGCGGCCCCGGGGGTGGGTGATCTTGCGGCCGCCGAGCTCTGCCTGTTCGACCGAGGTGAGGTTCCAGTCGAACCGGCCGCCCCAGGAGCGGCCTCCGAACCCGGGGATGTTGATCGTGTCGTCCGGTTCGGCGGGCCCAGCTTCCAGAAGCAAGATTGACGCGCTCGGGAGACCCTGGCTTAGGCGCGTGGCTAGGGCCGCGCCCGCTGTTCCGCCGCCGACAATGATCTACGTGCCATGAGGTTCGACGTTTGTTAGCCAACGCGCCAAGTCTCGACCGAGCTGAGCAGGGTGGTCCTCACGTAATCATAGGTCGCATTGTCGTCCGTGTGCGCCTTGGGAGGTTTCGCAACCGTCCAACCGGCACCGAGCAGGGTGGTCCAAACGGCCAGTGGCACAAAGGAGCGCACCATTTTGTCTTGCGATTGGCGTCTGCTCTCGCGTCACTGCGATTCCTGCTGTGGCATGCGAGGAGTAACACCTCAAACCACAACATCCAAGCTGCGCATCCCAGGCCGCGATATATATATGTGCCCCATCCAAGGCATCATAAAGACTGGAAGAGCCCTCGCATTCCAGAGTTCGGAGGAAAAAAAAGCCGGTGGAGTGGATGGTTGCCTGGTGGATGCTATCGAGACATTTCCAGCCTGTAAGAGACAATCGCTAGTCTCGCCAAGAAGGGGGGAACCGTCCACTCAACCACCCAAATTCCTCGATACCACCATGCTGTGCAACCACAACGGCTGCCCCCGCTTTCTTCCCAGGGCGAGCCGGGCGAAGGGGATTAGTCAGCTCCCGGGAGAGCCCGAAAATGGAAGTACGCCGCTGCACCTACACGCTCAGCACGGATTCCCGGTTCGACCCCGCCTCCAGTACTCCGGCAACACCCCACCAACCGAAAAAAAAAACAACCGAGCCACTTCCCCCATACAAACTCTATAGCAGAAAGCTCAGTCTCAATCAAAACAAACCTAATTCGCGATGCCTCAGCACCATTCTACGCCTAAAAAAGCATCTATTACCTGGGGCCTTGACTGCCCATTAAATTGCACAGGAATAGCAGTTAATTTTTATTTTTTGTTGTTGATAAACAGCTTTTTGAAATGTGCCCCTATTTTGGTTGGGTGGCTCGTTTTTTGTTCTCGGTTGGTGCACTCCAATCGGACAAGCAGGCCACACAAAATATCGTGACGCTCAGCAGTAGCCCGGCCGGCACGTCAGTTGTTAGCGCCGACACACCCATTCTTATCACGTCCTTCATCACTGTCCTCGCCTCAACCTGGAGCAACAGCTACGCCACCGCAACGACTTGTATACCTAACATGGACGAGTTCGTCACGCGCCCCCAAAAGTGTGTACCTATATCCGGCGGCGTGGCATCTAGTATTTATTTATAGGAAAGTCGACTGTGAAGGAGGATTGCAGCCAACATGACGGCGAGCGCCGGGAGGGTATATGGATCGTGGAATGGCTCTCTGCTATCCGAAGGACAATGGCTCTCCCTGTCCGAAGGACAATGGCCATCACCTGGGCGTGGTGCGCGCGGAGTCGGGCACACATAGTTAGCGCAAACCTCATCCCAAGACCCGAGTCGCCTGCTGGGCCTGTGGTGATAAGAGATTGGGTGACGATGCTCCTAATGTAATCGCTGGCCAGGGAGAATGAATGGAGGACGCGGAAGGGGACGCCCACCGCTCCATCTGCCTGGCCGAGGTGGTCAAGTCGTTCACGAGTTTTTTTCTTTCCTCAAGTTTTTTTTCTTTTCTTTTCTTTTTTTGTTTTCGGAAGACGACGATCCTCCTCTCGGTCTAAGTTGACCTGCTAGCACCTGAGTTGGCAGACCGCCATCAATGTCGGCCGTGCTCTAGACCATACAAAGGCCCGATTCTCATCTTAGCGCGCCAGACCCAGTTCAGCGGTCTCTGTGGACTGACGAAGCCGGCGGCAACGGCTTGTCCCGAACCTGTCAGTACGTCTCCTGCGCTATCGCACGGTCGTGGCATCTGACATCAGACCACGGCAGCATAAGGTTTTGGAGTTTCCCAGATCTTGACGTCCGTCCATCTCGGTTGACCCTCGTACTCTCGTTCCCGTCAAAGAAGAGTGGGGGGAAGGCCGACTAGGACCACCGATCTCGATGGCCGCCCTCGCCATCAAAGGCAAGGGGACGAGTCAGGAGGGAAGCGAAGGGGTGTGATGGGCACTGCAGTCGGGACAGCCTCCGAGGCACCTGCTCGTGCTCATTGGTCAACCATTGGAGGCTAGTTCAGCCCCGAGTGCAACGAGCTGGAACGCGAAAGCTCAACCGAGCTGCCAAGCCGCACGTGCCCTACAGGGGACTAGGATATTAAACGTTAAGAGTGCGGAGCCCTCCAGGGGGGTCTGCGATACATTGATTTGGCAGGATTTTCTGTGGGAAAAAGTGTAGTTGGAGATCCCTGAAGGGCTCCGCACTTTTGACGTTTAATATCCTAGTCCCCTGTACACATTACCCACACAATCCCTGCCGCCTCCACGCTGCCCCGAACCACCGGGCCCAGAGCAACGCGGCACCCTGAGGCAGTGCTTGGCCTGTGCTCATGTTCACTCTACGCTATTTCGCGGGGAGCTAGGATGGCCTAATTTAGGTCGTCGAGCATTGCAACGGTTCATTTCATCGCTTCACTACGTTAGAGGATCGGTGTCGGCCCCACATCTTGGCTGATTGTTGACGAGGTCATCGCGCACCCCTACCAGGCCTTTCTCACCAACTTTTCGCCCCGGGGTTTTCTGTTTTTCCCCAGAGCCTCAATCCTTTACCCAGTGCATGTGATCTTTCTTATCTTGAGCGCTGCCAAGGTAGTTCTCGGACAAAGGAATGGCAACGGAGAGAAGCTCGACGTGCAGTAGCTCGGCATGGCAGACGTCAAAAGTGGTGCGCAGATTAGTGATCAGAGAAGGTGCGCCTCCAATGTGCCTCCTGTCAGCCGGGGGTACACACTGGTCTTAATCTCGCACTTTCAGCCACAATGGAAAGGGCAAGGGCAGCGACGGACGCGCTTTCCTATCCAGGCAGCTCGTGAGGGCTAGTGTGCAAGGGTTCGGCGACCGGCATTCTGGTTCAAGCCGCGCCCAGCGTCAGCCTCAGAGAGAGGCGTCTTGACCGACGATGGCCACCATCGATGTGGCGTTATGCCTGCAACACAACTGCTGCATTTCAACTCCGTCCTAGGCATGTCTAGGGCTGTCCGAAAAGCGAACCACATCGGGTTGGTAATGGTGCGCAATCCCTCAGCCTCGGCCTCGGTCGGCATGGGCTATCCGAGGGATAGCATGGCAGCTTGAATGCCTACTAGTAAACCGTGCCCGGCGACCTTAAAATCTGCTCTCACCCCATCCCACTTCTCCTCGTCCCCGGAATCTGGGACCACCCGCTTCCCCTCGTAGCGTCTCGCTACCAATTTCCGCCTCGGGAGCACCCTTGAAAGAAACTGGCCGCGGCAGCCCAGGACCAGCGCTTCTAGCAGAGTATAAACTGCCCTCCGCCTGCCCCATCGCTGCGCGATGCAATACGACATCCGGCCGCTCGGATCCAAAGCTCTCCACACGCCCGCCGCTTGCCCCCCATGTCCAACTCGACCGACGCCTTGGCCTACCGCTGGAACGAAGACCGAGCCACCGATGGCGTCCCCATCACCATCATATGCCCCTCCATCGTGCTCTTGCTTGTCGCCCTCCGCATATACACAAGAGCGGTCTATCTCGTCAAGAAGATCTTCGTCGAAGACTACGCCATCGTCGGGGCCATGGTGCGTGTCGTTGATCCCGAAACCTACGACTCCGGCCAGAGCCTATTGCTAATCAACATTTACAGGTCTTCTCCATCATCCTATCTGTCTTCCTTGTGATAGGTAAGCTGCATGACATGCCTCGGGCTGATGGTGTTCGGTTCACTCTGCTTTCGTCTCTCGTGCTAACTAACATCCCTTAGCCTTCTCCAATGGCGCTGGAAGACATTTCGAAACAGTCAGCTCCCAGGAGTGGATGCGTATTCGCAAGGTACATATATCCCTTTCTAGCCGAACACTCTCGTGCGATGCCCACGACGCAGCAACTGATGGCGCGCTCTCGGCAGTTTACCCCCTACGTGTACATCAGCTACAGCGCAGCGCACTTCCTCCTCAAGCTGTCCATCGTGTTCCAGTACATGCGAATCAGTGTCATGAATTTCGAGAAGCGTTTATGCTATGCTCTTGCTGCCATCCTAGTCTGCGGGTTTCTTTCCTTCTTCGTAACTAGTCTTGTCATCTGCAGACCCTTTTACGCCATATGGACGCCAAACGTCCCCGGAGCCGTCTGCGTCAACGTTACCCTTTCAATGACGGCAACTCAGATATACTTCATCGTTATGGACTTTGCCATCCTAATCGGTCCCTTTTTTATCCTTCGGCACCTAACAATCCCCTGGCCGCAACGAATACTTCTCGGCTTCGTTTTGGCTCTTGGAGCAATGTGAGTCAATACCCTTTGTTTTGGTGTATATCGGATTGTTGGAGCCGGTAGCTAACGAATCCTCTCCTTAGGGCGAGTATCGTGTCCGTCCTGCGTCTGCTGGTGATCCAGCGGTCTACAACCTCAACAGACAAAACATGGGATAGTGTCCCTAGCGGTTTATACGGCGTCATCGAGATAAACGTCGGCATTGCCTGCTCGTGCATCGTTACGCTCAGACCATTGTTCAGTCGATGGCGGTGGCTTGCCCGGGGCGAACCAAAGCCACCGCCAGGGATAAGTCCGGCACAAAAGCCTCCGCGCCCCATGGACCCCTTTTCCGTGGGCAGCGACAGCACCCAAGTTCTCACCGTGTCCGATGATATGGAACTGGGCAGGGTGCACGCGGCCAGCTATGGGGGCTCCACCAGGGCAGGCAGCAGAGCTGCTGAGGAACACGGAGAGCAGACTCTTCCGGCGGTGTCGCGATGGGAGAGCACGGACCCCCACTTCCGGTTGGACGAAGAGCAGCAGCGCCGGCAGACTTCTGTCGCCTAGGGCCCCGATCACCTGGACTCCAGGAATTCGAGGCACCCTTCGACCTAGCCTAGCGACAAGTGATATCGATATGATACCATGTGTGTATCCAGCCAAGCCCAGGTGCAGATCAAACGACAGGACATACGCCATGTTCCGGGGTGCCTGTGCCCACCTTGCGCTCCCAAACGAGGGCGCGCCTCACGGCCGTTTTGACACAGGCCAGCCGCCATGTGTTGCGTGTGCTCCGCAGGGACGTCGTCCTCGCTACCGCTGCAATACGTGCCAGCATCAGCCCAACTTCGAATCGGATATGCGTGCTACAGACACCCCCACCCGACGAACCTACCCAAAGTAAAAAGCATCCAACGCGACTAGAGGTCGCCCTTCTTATCCCTCCCCCTCTTTCCGGTGGTACTGCCTTTTGCGACCACAGGCCAAGGCAAGGGCACGGAATAATTTTCCCGGCCCGGGCCACCTCGGCCGCGATCCGCCGCTAGCTGAGGCCGCGGCCGGGCGCTTAGGCATTCTGCTTTCGGGACGGCCTCATTTTTGAGGCCCTGGCATCAACCGGCACACTCGGGTCCTGACCAAGGAGCGGAGTCCTGATGGCCATCAGTGGCCCCCCACGCCCGCGATCTTGTCCTGGCCTGTACCGAAGGGATATCCGCGGCAGTCTGATGCCCACGCGAGTATTCGACAGGCACATAGCCGCTGGGAGTTATACTGCCCTGCCTCGGGCATGGCGGGAGGAAAGTGCTGTGTTGTTTTCTAAATCGATAGCAATGCCGGAGACCTGGAGGCGGCCAAACATTACGATAGGGGACTAGCGGGATAACTCTCCTACTCTCAAGTCATGTCATTCATCACGCGGAAGCAGCTCGTGAGGTGTGGTTCTGCAGGGTGTAGCTGTGACAATTCACAAGGAATAGCGTGTGACGTATTCCTAGATCCGGATGCTCTCCGCCACACACTTGACTGAAAACAGTCCATTCCCACCATCTGTCCATGTAATCGCTTTAACGTGCGTGTCTGGTATAAAGCGTCGGCGACAATTACGCCAAGTAGGCTTCCTCGAATTTACACTCTCTGGATTTCTCGGCTCGGTATCCAGCCTCGTATCACATGCCCACGTCCAATTCGAGCAGGGCTACAAGTAACACCAGTTCTGCTCGCGCCCCACAATCCCTTCGCTCGCAAAACGCTGTGCGAGCATGAGCGAGCCATGTTCTGTCGCAGGCGGCTATCAGCAAAGTCGCAAAATGCTCTTCCGTTTGTTTTGATCCAGATATCGGGGTTGGCAGCCTCCACTGTCTCGGTCCCCGTGCGCGCCTTCAGGATTTCATACGATATTTTTTTTCTTCTCGCGTTCGATTGGTCGGTTCTGATCTTCGTGGAGTTTTCCGTACAAGTTGTCGATCGCCTCACCGCTGGCCTCGGCTGGCATCCGATAGTTTTTTGGTTCCAGTATCCATACATCTCGCCAGGTCTGTATGGTCAGCCTATCCAGATGGCTGGCTTTACTTTGTAGATGACAGTTGGCCTATCCACATGTCTGGCCTCGGTCTATCCGTTTGTTATTGATCACGGTCGAAGGGTTCCCGTCCGCAGCTATAAAAACAAGGCTGCGAGCCTTACTTTGAGGAATTGCCTAACTCGCCATCGCGCTCCGACCAGAGATCAGCGCACAGCCAACTCACAGCTCCATCACTGCACGCTCTCCTCCCGCAAGTCCATCCCTCAGCACCGATCCATAATGAAGGCCACCCTCGTCCTCGCGACCCTCCTCGCCGGCGCCGCCGAGGCCGGCAACATCTGCCTCGCGGGCACCTACAAGACAGTCGGGTGGCCCCGGTCCAACGTCGTCGTCTTCGCCGCCGGCTCGCCCTGCACCGACGGCCGGACGACCACGTACGGCGACCGGACCATGAACAACATCTGCGACCGGCTGCCTGTCGGCGTGCGCCTCTGCGAGCGCAACGGCAACCTCGTCCCCATCGGCCACGGGCCAACGGCCGCGCCCGGCTGCCAGATCGGGCTCGAGATCGACAGCCGCGTCTACACGGGCGACACCTACCCCTACAACCCGGACGACGCAAACGCCCACAGGGGGCCCTGCAGCGCGAGCTGCGGCCTGACCGGGATCGACGGGTTCCTGCACTTCGTCGGCGTGCCCATGTGCTAAATCACCCGAGGGCGGTGTGCCAAGTCACGTTTTAGCCACCACGACATACCAACTGCGGCGGTGCAACCTGTCATGTTACTGAGGGAGGAGGAAGAGAAAGAGGAGTATCTTGTACAGGCAGAGCGGCCTCCTTTGGTAAACTTGTTTCAGCGACTCCAACGAGGAACCCATAATCAATACCGCATAACAGCACATGTAATAGTTTGGAAGCAAATCACTGTTAGCGCAGTAGCCTTTAATACACTACTTAGCCTATGGAAGGGCTCTGCTTTGCGTTTAAACTAATCTGAAGGGAAGTGCTTTAACTTGGTGCTATACCATCC
Organism: Gaeumannomyces tritici R3-111a-1; assembly: GCF_000145635.1. NCBI lineage: Eukaryota > Fungi > Ascomycota > Sordariomycetes > Magnaporthales > Magnaporthaceae > Gaeumannomyces > Gaeumannomyces tritici. Next base: position 7,984 of record NW_008804582.1, read on the forward strand.
GTTGGTGCAGCTACATCTGTCTGATGGTATCCTATAAATCGGGTATCCTGTTAGTCGAGTCAGGCCGTTTCACCGCTGAACCACATCAGCCAACCCACAGCCTTCTCCATCCGTGTTAGTCGAAAGCAGCCGGTCGAATAGCTTCCGGGGGCAACTGCACCTGCTTTGGGCCCCTACCTCTTCCTAGAGTCACGTCGGCTTCCTGCTCCTAATTTGACGAAGCGTGCCACCCTGGCAAGGGGCCCCGCAGTCCTGACAAGTCTGGCCATTTGTTCGCCGGACCCCCTCCATTTTTGCTGTCGACGGCGCCTCCGCCACCACAAGATGACACGGGGGAAAGGGGAGGATAGTAGACAGAGGTTGCTGATAGCTCAGTTAGCACACATGATGTATGTACCAATTTCCTTGGCATTGCGGCTCCACGAAAGACTGCTGAGGGGTTTTCAATGCTTAACCCGTGCAACCTTGTTGCATTCGATCTTGGATCTCCGGTCGAGGCGGCAAGGCCCGATAACGGGTACTCATGACGCCCACCGCGCCCAGACCCCACCGACTTTCACGCCCTCTGTTCCCCCTCGCCAGATCGTTTCGGTCGGATCGAAAATCGCAAGCACTTCCATGGCTGTTGCGGCAGAGGCTGGTGCAGGGGGCGATGCTCGTGCTCAGCCTGCAGAGCCTCCCTGTCGCAGCCAGACCCAACATCGTCCTCATCATGAGCGACGACCAGGACGCTCGGCTGGGGTCCATGCGGTTTATGGAAACCGTCCAGTCAGAGCTCGTGGCCAAGGGAAGCAGCTTTGTGAACCACCACACCACCTTGGCGTAGTGCTGTCTCAGCAGAGTCACTTTACTCCGCGGGCAGGCGGCTCACAACACCAACGCTACCAACGTTTTTGCTCCTGGGTAGGTTTTATTGCTGGAGAAATGCGTGTCTGCCTCGACGAGCGTCCATGCAGCCGACTCGGCGTTTCTTCGACAGCGGCAACTATGAGAAGTTTACCCTTTCTGGCGAGGGCAGCAGCTACCTGCCGCATTAGGTGAAGAAGGCTGGGTATCGAGTCGAGTGCGAGTCCAATTTGCAAATTTCGGGCAGCCACAGTTTATTTTTTGGTGCTTTTGGATTCCTGCTGACGTGGTGACAGATCTGGACAAGTTTCTAACGGCGTCAACCTGTTGAATTGGGCGTCACCTCCCAAAGGTTGGGATCACGTCGACGACTTGGTAGGTTGCAGCCTATAGTTGGGCGGGTTTGCGGTCCGTCAATATCTAATTCCGTGCAGCTCGAGCCGTACCAGACTACTCCCAACTCGGTTTTCATGGCCGAGTATGGCAGCACGCCCGTGTTCTTTAAGGGTTACCACCAGGCAGATGTCACCCGGGCCAAGGCGTAGGTGTTTACGACGAGAACCATGCCCAACCCGAGTGCTTCCAGGCCAGCGCTAACTTGGACCCTCTAGCCTTGATCGCCTGGAGCAGCTGACTGCTCAGTCGGACCCCTTCTTCCTGTTCATCTCGCCAACGGCGCTTTATTTAGATGACAGCACGGAAATCACGGTGCCGTGCACTTGCCACGAGAAGCTGTTCACTAACGCCACGGTGCCGAGAACGCCGTCTTTCAGCCCGCCCGACAACGTTCAGCGGAATCAAGTCTGGTGGATCCGAGAGCTGAGCAGGATGGGAGACGCCGAGATGGACTGGGCCGATGCAGAATATCGTCGGCGAGCCCAGGCCCTGGCCGGGGTTGATAAGCTGGTCAGCGACGTCCTTGGCAAGCTGGAGGAGAAAGGAGCCCTGGACAACACCTACAGTAAGCGCCGCCACTCCTTTGCCGTACCGCTGCCATCGTCTAACGTGCGTACTGCGCAATTGTTTTCACGTCCGACAACGAGTACCACCTGGGCCAGCACAGGATGGCTGTCGGCAAAACGACGCCTTTTACCGAGGACACCAATCTCCCTTTTGTCGTCAGAGGCCCTGGGGTTCCCCAGGGTGTGGAGTCGACGCTTGTCGGCTCTCGTCTGGACCTTGCGCCAACGTTTCTCGACATAGCAGGGGTCCCCAAGGGGGAGCTCCCGTCCCTCTTGGACTCCCACTGGTGCGAAACTAGCGATGTAGAGCTTTACAAAACCATTGTAGACTTCAGGAATACTTGGCCCGGAACGTCGACCACTTGACGTTCCTTTTTCCTGCCCGAAACGCAGCTAACGAGACGAAACTACCAGAACGATCCTCACGAAGACCATAACCTGTATAACTGGACAAGAAGGGTGGGACGCGCTCAGGTTCCAATATTTGGTAGCCCCATGGCCTACAATGTTCCAATATAACAACAGACCCCCGATCGGCATATTCGCCCCAGTGCCAGTTTAAGAGGCCGGCTCCCCCGTAGCTGGAAGCGCCTCTATAGGTACACTGATCTCGGTCTTGTAATGACCGAAGTTATCCGCCACCAGGTCTCGAGGGTGTGCTTCTTCGGACAATAACGGCGCCGCATAAGACGTGCAAACTCCAATGCCGCACCTGGCTAAACTAGGTAGGACCCTTCCACAATTATCCCATGCCCAGGCGGCAAAGTTCATGGTGTCAGGAGGGGGCCGCCGATGCTCTGCTCACGCTCTTGCACACATATCTCCATCCTTCTACAATCAGCGCTCTCCTGGGTATTCCGTAATTCTTCCCAAACTGTCGTCGGATGGTCCACTCCAGACACATGGACGGGATGCAACGACAAACTCCTACGTTCTTAGCTGATTCCCCCAGTGGTTAAGCGGAGCGGCCAATGAGCTGGTGGTGGGTAGTTCACGAGGCGACCATCGACAAGGTGATGCGACCCTGCCCTCGACCCAAGGTGCCTAATCTGCGCATCAGTCCATGATCTGGGCATCAGTCCATAATCTGGGCATCAGTCCATGCATCAGAGGTCGTGGACAGATCTTCCGTCGCCACGAGGCGCCTCGGTTCAGGGGCAGGCGGGAGATCGGGCAGGACAGCGCAGGAGTAAGCAATGGCTGGTGTGCCCTGGCACTCTCAGCTTCTGGGCGGTGCAAAGATGGTCAACCATCGTCCACTCGCAACACAGGAAGAAGGTGTTGCTTTTTTCTACAGGAGTCGGCGTCGGCCCCCCCGCAGCAAGGCGTCTGTGGGCCCCCGGAAAATCGCTGGCTTGGTGCGGTGGGCTGTTTCAAAACCAGCGAATTGGTGGACAGACGCCAGCAAGACTAGGCGGTGTTGGGTTAAGCGCTCGGCAGATGACCCTCCGCGGCCTGTCGAGGTGACACGGCAGACCGGAGAAAGAGGAGCACACCCACCCACCCCCGGCGGCTAACTGCCTGCTCGTTGGTGGCAGGCCGATGGAGGGAAAAGGCAAGAGGACAAGCGCAAAAGGTGGGAACGAAGTCCCCAGGGGGCAACGCTGATTTCTACGCCTAATAGTGGCGGACCTGGTTTTGGGTAACATTCCCGGCGGGGCGGACGACCTCGATGGGGACGACAGCCGGTAACCCCAGGGTCCCGGTAGTTGCTCCCCCGCCCCCCGCGCTCTGGAGAAACTTGATCCGCCCAAGGAGGGGGTGAGGGCGGGAGCCGCAAGCAGGAGGGGAGGAGGCATCGGGGGCATCCCAGTTATTCCGTAAGACGTCTCGGCTCCGCGATTGGACGGAAGAATTGCGGCCAGCGATGAGAGACGCATGGATGGACCCTCATTGGATAGCTAGCGGACCACTGCCTTTTTGGGCCCAGGCAGACATCGCCATCGCAGGAATGTGCCTGTTGACGGTAGATGGATGGGGCGATAGTGTGGCGGGCTATCTGATGTACCCCAGCATTCGGTTGACAAGGGCCCAAGATCGGTGGGTCAAACAACCAAGCGCTGGGGTGTACTATACAGCCGCTGCTGCCATGTCACCGTGGAATTAGAAGCCACGGCGAGGTATATAAGTCCGGGGGCGCCGCGGTCCCTCAATGGATTTGTTTTTTCTTTTCGAGCACGGCCAGCCATCCCCCAGCCCGCCCCAGTCTCTGCACACTCAACTCCAGTGTTCAGCTGAGCAAGAAACAGAAAGTCCACCCCTCTACTCCGACATCATGAGGTTCTTCGAGACAGGCGCCGCGCTCCTCGCGCTCACGGCCTCGGCGGCCGCGCAGTGCTCGCTCCCGTCGACCTACCGCTGGACCTCGACGGGCTCGCTCGCGGACCCCAAGAACGGGGCGGCCTCGCTCAAGGACTTCACGCACGCCACGTACAACGGGCAGAACCTCGTCTACGCCACCACGGGTGGCAGCGGCTGGGGCTCGGTCATGCTCGGCACCTTTAGCAACTGGAACCAGATGAACAGCGTGACGCAGACGCGCATGCCCAGCGGCACCGTTGCGCCCTCGCTCTTCCTCTTCCGGCCCAAGAACATCTGGGTGCTGGCCTACCAGTGGGGGCCCACGGCCTTCTCTTACCGCACCTCGAGCAACCCGACCAACGTCAACGGCTGGTCGGGCGTGCAGCCGCTCTTCACCGGCAGCATCTCCGGGTCCGGCACGGGCCCCATCGACCAGGCCGTCATCGGCGACGGCACAAACATGTACCTCTTCTTCGCGGGTGACAACGGTAAGATCTACCGGGCGCAGATGCCGTACGCCAACTTCCCCGGCAACTTCGGCTCGGGCTCGACCGTGGTCATGTCGGGCTCGACCAACGACCTGTTCGAGGCCGTGCAGGTCTACACCATCGCCGGCGGCTCGGGCAACCAGCGCTACCTCATGATCGTCGAGGCCATCGGCGGGCAGGGCCGCTACTTCCGCTCCTTCACCGCCTCGAGCCTGGGCGGCTCCTGGACCGCCAACGCCGCGTCCGAGTCGAAGCCCTTCGCCGGCAAGGCCAACAGCGGCGCCACGTGGACCAACGACATCAGCCACGGCGAGCTGATCCGCTCCGACCCGGACGAGAAGATGACCATCGACCTCTGCAACCTGCAGTTCCTGTACCAGGGCCGCGCCCCCAACTCGGGCGGCGAGTACATCCGCCTCCCCTACCGCCCCGGCCTGCTTACCCTGCAGCGTTAAGCGTGTCGACCATGGTAGTGGGAGGTGATGGCTGGTGATCCGCGAGAGTCTCTCGGGATGGTGCGTTCGAGCTGGGTGGTCGTGTACAAAAGGTGGCCCACTCAGGGGCTTGGGCATCTGGGAGGAAAGTTTGTATATAACTTTGTTTTGTCTTCGATTCTCTGCAAATATTTTACGACGCATTTTACCTGCTGGGTTGTCACTTAAATTGCCATTCTTGCCAAAAAATACATTGTGTCGCTTGAGTTTGTCCGTCGGCTGTAAACAATAGTAACTTTGGTCCAGCTGCCATTTCCACCGAGTTTCTGCGTGAGATTTTACAAAAACGGCCTCAGGTCCATTTGGGCAAGAAGCTTGATATTGGTGCTGGTCGCCCTTTCTTTCCTTGGGCATATCAGGGTGGGGGCACGCCATGATTCAAGGTGGGGGGTCTGGGGGCCCGTCTTGTCCTCTCTTTCATCGCCTTGTCTTTCCTCGCCCTCCACATCCATCCATCATCGATCTAGCCTGCCCCGATTTGGGAGCCATGCAAACTTCCCGGCACCATGCCCTTTCCCTTGCGCCCAGGAAAAGTCGGGACGAAGATTGTCCTTGGTTGGGTTGGGGGCTGGCCAGCGCACGGCCCCACCACAGCCCCGCGTCACGCGTTTTTCAGCTCTGGTCCAGGGCGATGGAAGGCGCGCCCTCGAGATAACGACACACATGGCGAGGGGTTAAACAGCACCCGTGCCAAAAGAAGCCAGATGGCGCATCTGCATCATTCCAGATCCGCGAGCTCGTCGCCGCCGGGCGGACGCGACCCGCCGTCGGACACAACACCCTTGGAGCCACCCTACTATGAAGTGGAACGCAATCCACATCACCAACGGGGCCTCGCTGGCGCAAAGCTTCTGTCTCGCCGGGCGGCCCTATCCGCCAGAGACGCCGCGGACGAAGCCCATCCCTTGGCTGGGCCTTTGCTGGCTGCAGAGTCGCTGGTGCACCGTCCCAAGAGCCGTCACGTGCCTGGTGTCGCGCAAATGCCTGGCTCTTTCAACCTCGACCTTTCTGCCGATGACCCGATATGGGCAGAGCTTGGCGTTCCCTGCCCCGGGTCAGAAGATTCATCAGACACTACCATGGACGGCGACACGCCGCTAGACCCCTCGGGATCGATCGTCACCCTGCTAAAGGAAGTGATCACTACCGCTGATGAGCTGGCACAGCTGGCGATTTCGCACCTCGATGACATCCATAATGATGACCCAGACCCAACATACCAGAAGACCCCCCGCTATATAATGCAAAACGGAGTGAGGCTTTATATAACGCACGACGGGGTGACTCTCAACCGCGAACAGTCCAGGCTAGTTGAACTAGTGCTTGGCGGCCGAAATGTCTTCTACACAGGGCCAGCGGGCTGCGGCAAGTCAGCTGTGCTAAAGACCTTTGTCGGAGAACTAGAAATAAGACACAAAATTGTCGATATCGTCGCCCCAACAGGTATCGCTGCTCTGAATGTGGGGGGGACCACGACGTGGAGCTACATGGGTTGGAAACCTGACGACGACCGGAAACCACTCGACGAGCTAAAAGAAATAACTGGAAGCGACAATTACGCGAGGGAGCGGCTGCAGGGGACAGAGGTCTTAGTGATAGACGAGATCAGCATGTTGGACAGCAACTTCTTCTATCGCATGAGCGAGGTTATGAAGTCCGTACGCGAGTCCAGCGACCCATTTGGCGGTGTGCAGGTAGTTGTCACTGGCGACTTCCTTCAGCTCCCCCCAGTTAAGCCATTCAAGTACTGCATGGAGTGCGGAAGGGACCTCCTATGGCACAAGAAGCACGACGTGCTCACCTGCCCCAACGACTCGGACGACTCGGACGACAGCTCTCCGCCATCAAACCAACCGCGCTGCCCGAATCCTCGCGCCTACTCCCGGGCTGATAAATGGGCCTTTCGGAGCACCACATGGGCGGAGTGCGATTTCTCCTGCGTGCAATTGAAGAATGTGCACCGCCAGAGCGACCCCGGATTTCTCAGTCTTCTTGCGAAATGCAGGCTAGGGAGCCCTATGAGCCAGGAAGAGGTGGAACTTTTGAAACGTAATACCAGCTGCGCCGAGAACGCCGTGAAGCTCTCCTGCACAAACAAGGAGGTGGACGCCATCAACAAGCGCGAGTACGACCGCCTAGACACAGAGCAGTTCATGTACAGATGTGTTGACGATATCGTCGGCCTCAACCCAAAATCTCGGCGCCATCAGCGCCTCCTCCATCTGGAAAGGAAGGAAGTGAAGGCGGAGGACCTAGAACACGAAACTTTGTACGAGTTCCGGGAGCACAGATATGACAAAAAGCTCTTCCTAAGGGAAGGAATGCGCGTCTGTCTCCTCGCCAACCTCGACATCGATGCGGGTCTGGTCAACGGCAGCCAAGGCGTCATCTGCGGCTTCGAAATAATCACAGGCGAGAACACGGGAGCCAAGCGGCGCGAATCCAAGATCGACCGCTTTATCGAAGGGCTGGAGAAGGAATGGTGGCCCGTGGTCGAGTTCGAGAACAAGATCAAGGGCGAGCCGAAGCTCAGGCGGACAATCGTCGCGGACCGCACCATCATCGAGAGGGGCCCCCACAGCCGCCCAAGCGAGGTGCTCCTCAGCCGCACGCAGATCCCTCTGATGCCGGCGTGGGCCATGACGGTTCACAAGGCCCAGGGCATGACACTGGAAAACGTAATCGTCAACATGGATAGGGTTTTCGAAGAGGGCCAGCTGTATGTTGCGCTGTCCCGGGCCAGGTCGCTGGGGGGGCTCGTGGTCGAGGGCAACTCCGAAGCCCTGAGCACGGGGGCTTTCGCCAACAAGCAGGCGAGACAATTTTACGAAAGGGAGTTTGGCATTGGGAGTGGAGAGTGACGGCGCATGCCTAAGCATATGTTCTTTCCTCCCGCCATGCTGCGGTTCGGTCATATGTTGGATGGGATGGAAGATTGACAGGACATGTTTGTTGGAAACGGCGTTGTACAGGATATCAGTATTATGTTGTGATGGTAGATTAAGGCCGATTAGTAGGGTGTTCCAGGGACTGTTAGGCTAGAGATATTCGCAACGGAAAGACAGAATCTCAGCTCCACCTGGCGAACAGGTCCCGCCACATCTCCTTAAACCCGTAGTGCGGCGACTTGGAGTCGTAGACCTTGGCCTTGCTCTCCCACTCCTCCCCGCCGAGCCTGGCCAGGACGCCCCTCTGGGAACCGCCCGAGCCGCCGTCCAGGAGCGGCCTTTGCAGGTGCCTCGCGCGCTCCCTGATCGTGTCGGCCAGCCGCGGCGCGACGTCGGCAAAGCAGGCGTCGAGCTCGCGCCGCAGCGTGAAGTAGGGCTTCTTGGCCAGGTCCGGCGCCATGAGGTTGTAGGAGCGCGTGATGCTGTTGAGGTTGCCCACCGCGAGCTCCTGGTATGCCTTCTCCGCCGCCTCCCAGGCCGGGTCCCGGAAGGGGTGCGGCGCTGTCCAGGCCGCCGCGGGCTCCTGCTCCGCCTTGCCATCCTCCGAACCCACGGTTCCGACAGTGGGGCCTTCCCCCAGGGCCTCCTGCACGGCCTCGTCGCCCAGCTCCTTGCGCATCTTGGCCATGGCCGGATCCTTAGCCTTGCTCGCCGATGCCACCGCCGCCGCCGCCGCCGCCTCCTTGCCCACCTTCCCGCGCCGGGGATTCCACCGCACCTCGGCGGCCGCGTACCCCTCGGCCCTCGCGACCTGCCTCTCTAGCGACCCGCCCATGCCCGCGATGGACCTTGCCGCGTGCCTCGTCCAGTCGCTGCGCAGGCGGGCGCGGAAGACGTGCAGCGCCTTGGCCAGCTCCTGCTGCTTCTCGATCCAAGGGGGCACCATGTCCTGGCGGCGGATCATATTGTTCATGATGTACTCGGTCGTGTCGACGAAGGGGTTGTCGGCGCGCGCGTCGCGGGGCGCCGCGTCTTTGCCCCGGGGTATGTCGCGGAACTGGCCCCGCGCGATGGCGTCCTCGATACGCTCGTTGGCCAGCGCCGCGAGCCCCGACACCGAGTTGGGACCGACAGTGCGCGCGCCGGACGTGAAGCGCTCGCGCAGCTCGGCCCGCAGCTCGGCGCGCTGCTCCGCGTCCAGCCCGGCCGCGCCCGCGTAGGCGG
>NW_008804583.1:0-17088 GCF_000145635.1 Gaeumannomyces tritici R3-111a-1
CTTTTCCGGGCACCGTGCTTACGTAGGCAGCCCCGCTTCAACCCTGCATGCTAGCTATGCTCGGGAGACATGGGGGCTGGGTTAGAAGCCCTGGTGAGCAAAGGAGATGAAGAAGCGCAGTCTGACACCTGAAGAAGAAAGAAAAAAAAAGCCCACACAGATTTGGACCGACTGCGGGATGATGAACGGATCTGGCAAAGAGGCACGCCTGCAGCTTGGCTGGCTGGGGTGTGTGTGGGAAGCACACGCCCCTTGAGAACCTGCACCTCGAGCAACGCCCATCCATTGGTCAAAGTCTCTCAGGTTCTGCATCCTATATCTCTTGGCGCAGTCCGTGCAAAACACGAGAAGGGAAGACAGACGGCCGCCACGCTTGGCCCCATCCGCTTTTTTCTCTCTCTTTTTTTCTTCTTTCCTTTCCCGCTCCCGCCTGACATTCGCGAGTCGGACAGGGTCCGGGCACAAAATACGACCTATCGTCTCGTCTCGTCTCCTCCACCGGAAAGAGAAGAAGAAAAAAGCCCACTAGGACCCGGAACAAGTGGAAGCCAGCGTGCTCAGCCATCCAGACCATGTATCACGTCAGGTGGTGGCTTGCCCCCGAGCCGAGACAGGCACCTCGTAAACCTTTTACGGCCAGTTCTCCGGCCAGTTGCGCTCCGACCTTCCAACGACGCCCGATGGGATCGCCTATACAGGCAGCCGGGGTTCAGCCCTTCGGCGTTCGGTTTGATGAGGGGAGGAGAGAGGCGTGCGTGTGGCATTGCAAAAAGATCCAAAAGCGATAACGCGCTCCGGGGAAGATGCCTACCCACCCAATAGTATAGGCATGTATCTACCTTGCCGCCACCTCCTTGTAACCTTACGTAAAGGCCATGTTCTTCAATCCACAGAGGAATCCCTGGCTGCTGCGTCCAGAATCCTACCCGGCTCCATGCCCGTGTAGGCGATATTGCAGATCTGTATCTGGAGTAGCCCGAGGGGGAGGCACTCGGGGCCACCTTGGGCTGCAGCTCTTGCCGGTGTGCCAGTGTCTCGGGCCTCGCTTCTGGGGTATCAAGTGAGGGGTAAGTTAAAATAAGGATACAGAGAATGAAATAGAGAGTATCCACGGAGGTCTGCCTGGCCATGTCTCGCGAGCGCAGATCGCATGGCTATTGTGGGAAGTCGCAGGTGGGAGCTTTTTGAGGGTACGGATGGAGCAAGGGCCCCGCTTCGGGTGTGTCGTCGACGTCAAAGCACGCGCAGAGAGAGGCTCATGAAATACTACACAAACTAGTACGGCTGGGTCGTTGGGATACACATTACGGTACATGTAAGCAGGCGAGGGCGTGCCGGCGCGCCATGACCGGGCTTATTGGCAATCATTTGCCATGGTCTCGTCGTCGGCGGGGAGAGACGGCAAGATCATGAGGAGCTGCACAAAGGTAGGGCGGGAGCTTCATTGCATGCAGGCGTCCCAAAAGGGCATGTTGGATGGAACCGAGCAGAATAATGGACGCCAACCATGCCCGGCCGGCCGGCAGCGCATAAGTTGAAGAGGTGTTGTCTAGTACGACTTCCCCCCCGCCCTCTCTCTCTCTCGCATACATGACGTGCATATGTGGCACCACGCGCATTTCAAATATGCATTATGTTTTATATACCTGTAGGTAGGTAGGTATATCCCGAGGTGCTTGTTGGAAGGGTTGCCCGGCTTCGGACTCGCGCACCTCCTCGAAATCGTCGCTAGCGAGGCGGGAGGATGATGGAGGGCGAAGCAAGACAAGACCTCCTCGTCCGTGCCCTAGGGCAAAGTGAGTCGACTCGGACAGCCAGGCGCTACCACTCGGAAAACCCAAAACAAGGGCACGGCAAGGCGAGGAGACCCTTCGTTTGAGAGGTTTAGAGCCGCAAGCGGCCGCAAACGCGCGCACGTTCGGTTCCTGCCTGTCGGTCCGGCTCATAGAGGTCGGGGTGCTTGCTCGACCAAGAAACGGTCGCCAAAATGGAGGGCAAGCGAGTTCGGCGACGCGCCCATGTCGCACTGGTGCTGTACCGCATGGGTTGGCCTTCCGCGCCGTCAGAGGCCGTCCCTCAGGGGTGGTCGGCGGTCATGTCTATCAATCTACCAAGGCAGGCGAGAAGGTACCTAAACTCCTGCGCGGCCGTGTTTTAGGTGAGTCTGCTCAATGCGGGGACGGCACGGTAGTGTTTATTGAAGAGGTGGTCCAAGTCTCTAGCCCACCAAGGTACGAAGCCAAGTGATACAGGAGCCTTGTCGCAAGGGATCTGGCAGAGGGAAAGATCGATCATGGTGTGGTCCCGGAGTGACGCCGTGGGCAAGATTCAGGTGGCATAGGATGGCGTGGTACGGCATGGAGCGCGGCTTGTTGGTAGGCTCCCCCCTGCCAGGCGAGGGCGTGCGTTGCTGGCCCACGAACGACAGGCAAGACAGCGCGGCCAGCTCGATTAGCGGTTCATGTCAGCAGGCTAATGAGCGGCGCCGACCCCGACACAAAGACCTCCGCTAAACTAGAGCAGAAGGGCAGGCAGATGGTCCGCGTGCGACGCAAGTCGTGACTACGGTGACAGGCCAAGATGGAGGGTTGACCCGAAGAGTGTGTGCATTCTCCGGTTCTATGATGTAAGGACCGCATCGGGAGCTGCCTGGTCGGTCTCACAGTCCTGCCGTTGGGTGGCGCACGGAAAATATGTATAGGTGTCCAGGATCACAGACACTAGTGCGGTGGAGCAAGATACATTTTCTTCCTTAGAAAACCAAGCCAAACTGATGTACCATGTATCTAGGGTATCAGATAATAAAAAAAGAGAAAACAAAATTATTAAGCCCAACGACCCAAACATAGTGTTTCAACGTCGCTGCTGACGGCCGCGCAGTTCGTGCCTGGCACCCTGGGGGGGAGCCGCGGCGGCGGATGGGAGGCTGGACTGGACTGGGGCTTGAAGGGGCGCGGGCGCAGGGGGAGGGAAAAAAAAATACCCATCGGGTGGGAACCCTATAAGACACGCCGCTATAACCCAGGTTGGAGGTTGATCGGATCCAGAAAAGCTGCAGTCGAGTCCAAGCTCGGGGGAAGGACCCATGAGGCGACCCCTCCTCGGCCGAGAGCGACCCCTGCCAGGCGCCATGAATTGAGAGGTGGGGCCGGTCGGCTGCTTAAAACAGCCCCTGCTGCTGGGCCTGCCCGCCGAGTCGGACAGAAGGCCCTGCACGCTGCGTGGCGGGCGGGCTTTTTTGTGATGGGACAGGGTTTAGCTGTTTAAGCGGTTTCACCTTGGCCTTCTCCTCCCTTGCCGTTGGCGACATGTTTCCTTCTCTAGCGCGTCCTTTCGCATGGCAGCGAGCAGGCATTGCGGTCTCTGCTCACACGCCCGCCCGTGTCCCTGGGGCGACTGTTAGGTTACCGATTCTTGGGATCGAGACCTGGTCGTCCATGGATGGGATCCGTCAATCGTGGGCGCGCGGTTCCTCCTCGGCAGGCAGGAAGGCGGCACCACGCGCAGGCACAGCACGGCAGCGCAGCAGCAGCAGCGCAGCAACAGCACAGGGCACGCCTTCCCGACTCGCCGCGCCCAATGCAGCACAAGCACAGGTGCTTTGCCCCAGCAGCCACAAGGGAAGTCGCTGTCGACGGGTCCGCCAAATAAAGGGCGGCAGGCACGCCCCTCCTAAAAGCGGGCAGGATGGGCGGGGCTCAACTGGGCTTCTCCATCACGACCGTTCCCTGACCCCTGGACGTCAACCACCCCCGGTCTCCTTCCTTTTTGCCTAGTCCATTCCCAATGCCACCCCGATGGGCCGCGGCGCACCCGCTGCCTACACAGTAGGTGGCAGAGAGAAAGAGCCCGAGCAGGCGTGTCTACGTTGACGGGACGGGACCTAAGGAGAGTGAGTTAGAGAGCGAGAGAGATTGTGTCAAGCTGCCCGTGTTGTAATGTTGCAACCCAGCGTTAACTGGTCTGGGCATCACCCTTCGATTTCCACCGTCGTCCGTCTCCCTCAGAAAGGGCTCACCTCTGGTCAACGGAGGCTGCAATCACTACTCCCTCCCAGACAACCTGCACGTCTTGCAGAGAGGCCCAGGCCACGGGAGGAAAAGAGGGTGCGCACAGCGTAGCAGCAGCGCTGCACCAGCAAGGGACCGGAGCCACACACATGGATTCACACCAGACCTCCCTTGCCCGCGACTTCCTCGGCCACGGCCGACGTTGCCCACTGTGGGGGGCTTCCCAAATGCGGATCCCGCACCCTCCATGATCCATTTTTGTTTTATTCTTTTTTCGATTTCTTTTTCGCCTGTCGTTTTTGCCCCCTTCCACTGCTGAGGCAGGGTCCCATGTGCTTAGCGGAGGCTTCTTAAAAGTGCTTGCATACCCTCACTTCCTTCCATCCTGCTGCCTCCAAGCCGCTGCTTGTTGACCCTCTTCACCGTGTCCGCACGCAGCAAAGCGAGTAAGGCCGTCGTTCATTTGGTGGATCAGAAAAAGAAAGAAAAAGAAAAAAGATCCCTGGTTGACGGTATCCCAGGACGACGAGAGCCTGAGCCTGCAAGCTCATCATCCATCATATCTGCCACCGCTTGCTTTGCTCCGGGCTTGACCTGGATCCCCCCTTTCTCTTCTGCTTTGCCGGCCCTCAGCTGCGGGTTTTGCATTACTTTGCTTTAATTTGCTATTTACCTTCCATTACTCGCTTTGTCCTCCCGCCGTCTGGCACTTCAACATCGACGCCTCCACTGCGGACAGTCTCTTCCACGCCGCGGTTTTCACTTCTTGGTCCACGCCCAGGACCCAGTCGCTCTAAGCCGTCAGCCACCCGCCTCGACCCTTCTTCTCGGCACCCCCCGAAACAAACAACCACCACGCTGGTCCGAGCAGGAATTCTTAGCGTCCCAATGGCTCACATAATCAGCTGTATGCTGGAGGGGAACCATGATATCGGTAGCATCGGCCATCATATATCCAAGCCAGCCTCCCCACTACCCGCACACGATTCAGTAAGCAAGCTTCAATGCAACCTCAGCTGCCGCCAACATATAAAACACTCATGGGCCCGCACCCTACCTGCAATACACCTTGCTGCCTGTGGTTCTCATTCGCCCATAGCCATCACCACTAACATATCATGCCACCCAAACAGCAACAACAACAACAACAGCAACTGCCTCCACTGCTGGAGCAGGAGCAGGAACAGGAACAGGATTTGTCCCCAGTGAACAAGACCCCGACGCCTGCGGAGAAGTCATCCCACATCTGGAGGATGTACCAACCCGAGCGCAAGTACCAGCTGTTCCCGAGGGAAAAGCAGCAGCCCGCTGCCCCCACGAAGCCGGAGCAGCCCTTTACCGTCACCATGGGCCAGGCCGCGGAGAAGACTGAAAAGTCATCCACCGGCAGCGGCCTGAGATTCAGGATCAAGGAGCACAACCTCAACCGCCGGCGTAAAGTCAGCGTTCCTGAGCTGGGGCCCATGACCACGGTGCACGAGGTTCCCATGGATTCCCGTACGTCGCGCCGCCTCCCACTGGAGTCTTCACGCCCGCCGCAAGCTAACGTGACGAAACAATGCAGCCACAATCCCTGGGAGGCCACCTCTCCATGAGCGATCCATCAGCGCCCCTAGCCACACCCTGAAGCCTCACCACCTCGCCGATATCATGCTCTCCAGGAAAACCCCCCCCGTCAGCGAGAACGAAGAACTGAGCAGCAGCTTCGGTAGCAGCAACGAGTCCATCAGCCCGTTCGATATGCCGAAGCCCGCCTCCAGCCGGCCACTTTCGCCCAGGAGCCTGGCCCCGTTAGTGATCCCGATGCAGGGCTGTATACTTTCCAAGGTCACCGGACAGTGGTCTTTCAGCCACAGCAAATCCCCTAGCAATTCGCTCGACGTCAACAACAGCTCGCGCTCGACACGTACGGACGACTCCCCGAGGACACGAACCCCCTACACGCCGCTCTCGGGAGGAACCACCATGACGACCCCCAGGTCGGCGAGTACCGTGGCGACAACATCCACAGCCCCAACTCCCGTCACGGCGACTCCGGTCTCGGTATCCATGGATGCTCGTGGCTCGCCCAAAGGCTGGGGTGAAACGCCTACTGTGACAACGCCACAGGAGAGGACGGGGACGTCGTTCTTCGACTGCAGTGTCACTCCCAAGGGCGTCAGCTCCGAGGCCCGCCCGCAGCCACAGTCTCTCGCCAACGGACACAGGAGAAACCAATCCGAGTCGTCTGGCAGCATCATGGATCGGGGTCGCCCGCGCAAGCGGAGCGAAATCATACCTGGTGGCATTGCGATTGGCCGCTCGGCGTCCATGTCCAAGCGCAGCAAGAGCGCCGATCGGCGTGCGTTCGAGTCCCTCCCCAGGGGCTGGAAGGCGACCGAGGCCATCACGGCGCTCGAGCAGAGCGAGGCTGCGGCGCTGCAGAAGCAGGCGCTTCAGCAGGCGGCCAGGTTCGAGGTCCTCCGGAAGGGGGATGTCGAGGCCCTGTCAAGGGTAGGTGGATTGTCGCTCGCGTTCCCTACTCTAGGATAGTGCGATTGGCTAACAAGCATCACCCTTGTTCACAGGAACTGCGGCAGCTTGATGAGCGGACCGAGTACCTGCGCCGCACGTACGCGTCGCTCAGAGCCGGCCGGCGCAATCTGCATTCGCGCATCTGCCAGTATCTGCGCTCCCCTCGCGTCGCCAAATTCAGCTACGACGCGATGCTGAAGCAGGAGGAGGCACTCGCTGAGCTCGACCAGTCCATCGACGACTGGGTTGGCAAGTTGGAGCAGGCCGAGAACAGGCGCACCCGTGTGCGCCAGAAGCTTCTGGAGCATGTCGCTGCCGCCGCCACAATGCCCCTGAGCCCTGCCTGCGTCAAGGGTGTCAGCGAGAGCCTCCAGATGGCTGTCGGCATGCGGGCGCCGCCCTCAATGCCTGCCGGCAACATCTCGACGCCTCCCCGCAGCCCAACTAGACAGCCCTACTCGGCGCAGCAGTCTCCCACCCCCCAACGCTTTGTCCCCTCCACCATCATGGAGCAGCCACTAGGCGAGGAGGATGCGGCAGCCGCAGATGTCGGACTAAGCCTCACTCAGGCCACACTGCCTAAGCCCACGCCCCCTACCACCCACCTCACCCGCGCCGACATCCAAAGCATTCGCATCTACGCCGGCGACGACGTCTATGCCCTTCTTGCTGACGTCGAGAACGAAATCACCAAGATGGGTGAGTTGCCGACCGGCCAGAAGGACCAAG
Organism: Gaeumannomyces tritici R3-111a-1; assembly: GCF_000145635.1. NCBI lineage: Eukaryota > Fungi > Ascomycota > Sordariomycetes > Magnaporthales > Magnaporthaceae > Gaeumannomyces > Gaeumannomyces tritici. The sequence continues at coordinate 7,254 of NW_008804583.1, forward strand.
CGCAGGATATCACCCTGTCGGACCACCAGCGCAAAGAACTGCACCGTGCCCAAAGTCACGAGCTCTTGAACGGCCTTTCCAAGAAGTCGTCTGCCAACAGCATCTCCAGCACCAAGAGCGCCACCACCACGCCCTCACCGCCAGCCGCCGCCACCAAGCCTTCATCACCAATCACCATCAATCCGTCCTCTCCAGCCCGTACCGCCGCCCCCAAGGATTTCGACGCGCCTTCTCCTCCTGCTGCATCCCTCCCTCCCCTTCCTGGCAACGGTGAGATATTCCTCACCAGTGCCGTCTTCAAGCCATAGGGCCATTCACCACACCCGAGGATCTCGACCCATTTCCTCTCTGTTCTCACCTGTCATTTTTACGATATACATACAAGAGGCACCATCATTCTTCTCATCATTCGAAAACGATGTTTACGGCCGACCACATTTTGCCATTTATCTGTCCGCACTAGACGCGACGACTCCCTTACCGGACATCTTTTTTCCCCTCCCCGCTGGATACCCTTTCGCGTCGATTGCATTGCTGCGGCGACCCTGCTGCCATCGATTGTATTTTCAAATCCTACCTGCAACATATTCTTGACTTTGCTTTGCTAAGCAAGCCACTCCATTTCCTGACCTTCCTTTGTTCGCTTTCCTTTGTCGCGTCTGTACATCTCACTTTGCTTCTGCCCCTGTCTGTCTTCTGCTTCACCTGTTCGTCTTTGTATCATCATCTTTTACCCCTCTGGCACACTTGTATTCACACCAGCGTTCTGCAATATTTCCTGTTGATCAAATCTTCTTTTGCCGCATGCACTCACCCCCCTACAGACAGGGGTATGTGCCCTGGAGTTGTTTGTATTGTATTTGGAGGCTTTCTTGGGCTGGCGGATGGCGCGCCAGATCTTGATATCCAAAGCGGTCTACTGGCAAGGCGCAAAGATGTGCATTCCGTTGCGGATACCATCAAAACAAGGGACGAGGGCGTCACCGGCAGTGGCCATATGACGCAACGCCGGTGGTCTGGCTGTCTTGTCCCGCCTGAAACGCACTAGGGCGTTTAGGGGATGTTGGAGACGGATGCCACGTTTAGGAAGACGTGATCGTCGAGGTGGCTAGGCTGGGGGTTGCGACTTGGCCCAAAGCAAAGGTGGAAAACGAATAAAAAGAGTAAAGTAAAATAAAAAGTGATCTATCAGCCCACCACCTGTAACTTGATACCACCTCCTCGAGTGCAAAGCCACATGACAACACAGACCGTGCCAACTGTGAATAATAGGATGTGTGTGTGTGCTCTTCTAGAGATCAGCCTCGCTTCGCAAGTCTGGCCGCATTGATTTTGGCCTGCCGTTGGAGTCTGGAAGGATTTTCCGTCTGCGTTCTAGGCTACCTCTGCCCTTCTGCGCCGCGTCTTACCAAGCAAAGTGGGTGAGGTGCCAAGGTTAGTCGTTGATCTGTCCCTTTTTCTTCTTCTTTCTTTCCGGTATGCTAGGACGACCGCAGGGAGAGAGGGGGGTGGGGGTTGTGCCGTCGTTGCTGTGGTCGCTTGCTCGAGAAAGTAGGTCGGTCCCCAGAGTGACGGAATCCGCCCATTGGCACCACACTAGGGCACTGGGCCGTGTGTGATGGTGGGCGGTCCGTGATGCCGTCACACAGCATCGTAGGGGCGGATAGGCGCCGCCGCCCTTTGCTGCTAGCCCCCGGTCCCTACAGGCGTTGTGCCAGTAAGGGTGCCAGGTAGGTACATACCATTAGTTCGCAGCAGCAACACGAGCCGACGCTAGCGATGGACGCAACGAGGGCGCGCGCGTTGTCCTGCCCTCACCTCACCACCCCTGTCCCTCTTTTCTTTGCTTTTTTTCGCCCTTTCATCACCACATGATCCCCCGCGCGCCCGCGCACGGGAGAGAGGGAGGGAGAGAGGGAGAGAGAGAGAGAGATCCATGGGGTGGGCGCCTGACACGTCCCCCCAAGGCGCCAGCGAGTTTAGTTAGGGATCAGCTAGTTTGTGGCGCCGACACCAAACAAATCGGTTGCATCGCCGGGTTTTTGTTTGATTCATTCGTTTCCACTGCTTCACTTTGGATGGAAATCCCGTAAAGGGCCTTGGTGGCGCCAAGCTTGTCTCGCCATCTTCACGCCTCGCCGCCCCCAATTCTCCTCTCTCGTTCTTTTTAGATTTCTAGCGTCCTTCGCTAGCGCCTCGCATTCGCACCAGAGATGGATGGAATGCGCATCGCGAACTGGGCTGGCCCAAGGGGGTGCCTCTATCTGTCTGTCCGTTCGTCCGTCCGTCTGCCTTGGCGGGTGGGATCAACCGGAACGCGATGCGCCGCCGCTGCTGCTCCTCGCCAAAGCGCACGCAGCCAAGGAAAGTAGGTAGGTAGGTAGGTAGGTAGGTACCTAAGTGCCTAGGTGGACAGCTCGCTGGGCCCGGGAAACATGCCGGACAGCCCCTTGGGGCCATGATATCTGTCCGCAGGTGACATGACAATGGCGAACTTTGGCGGCTCGCGGGTCAAAGCGACCAGCTAGAGTTGCCTGCCGCCCCTCCGCCCCTTCGGGCCGAGAAGCTTTTCTGTCGTCCATGGTGTTTGCCGTGTTTTTGTTTTGTTTACTCACGCGCCCCCTGCCTTGTTCGTCTGCCCGTGCACCAAGAAACGAAACTTACCGAGCGTCTGGCCGGACGCCGCCCTGCGCACGTGAGCACCGTATCATGCGGCCCTGCCAAACAACGGGGCTGGGAAAAAGGGCGGCGTGGCGGCTCTAACTCGTTCGTCCCGCGGCCGGCATCGGATATTTTCAGCCTCCCCACCATCGTCGGTTGTGGGCAGTCGTTCGGGAAACTTGGCTGGACGCACAACACAAGCGCGTGGTAGGTACCCAAGGTATCTCTTCTCTAGCCGTCGAGGGTGCCATGGCATCTCAGTCTGGCACCATAAGCCAAAAAGCTCTTCTTTTTCCTATCGAGGCCAACTAGCTCCTCCTCCTTCAGACAGCCACCTATTTAACAGATCCCCTGCTAAAGAAAGTGGGGGACAAAGCCCAACACCACCCAGTATCCCGTATTCCCCCAAACATGGCAACCCAGATATTGCCAGGACACGTCGTTGCGTTTCTCGAAACATGTAATAGTACAGGATTTTAACTCCATGGCGTGCAAATTCACCATCGCCAGATCAAGCAAAGAAGAAAACACAGCGGTCGTAAAACAGTCCTCGTAGACCGTTATGATCCATCAGTCGTCGTCTGCGTAGAGTGCGTCGTCCGATCCCGTCGGCCAGACAACGACATGGAGATGCGAAAGGAGCCAGACAGGCGTAGAGAGGGGAGAAAAGGCGGGGCAAGGTTAAACGTCATGCTCAGCGAATACCTCGTGAGTTAGGACTCAGCCGAGATAGCATCTTCGACGCGCGCCTTCTTGGAGGTCGAGTCGTCCGAGGCTTCTGCATCGGCGTCGGTCTCGTCTAGCTTGCGCTTGCCGTTGCTCTTGGCTTTGGCGTTGGCGTTGGCGTTGGCGGCAGAGCCGTTTGCACCATCGGCATCGACCACAGCTGGCTTCTCCTCCTCACCGGCCGGCGCCTTCTTCTTGCGCACCAGCCCAGAAAGGTCCGTCGCGTTTTTCGTGGCCTCTTGCACGCGGGCCTCGACCTGGCTAGGAGTCTCGCCAAGGGCGGCTCCCAGGATACCGCTGAGGGGGTTATCCTTGCCCAAGAGCTTCTCGACATCCACCGGCATGCCGCGAAGTTCCACAAGCTACCCAACACGTTAGCCATCTTGTTCTTTTACGATTCGACATCTCTTGCCAGCTAGACTTACCCGCTGCTCCATGTCGGCGATGACCTCCTTAATGTCGGTGATCTCCTTTCTCGTTACGTCATTGTCGTCAGGAGAATGGTTCATGGCCAGCTCTACCTCCTGGTTCTGCAACTTCAGCTTGGTGCTCGCGATGGCCGCCTCGAGTTCCGTAGCAGCCTCGTCGCGCAGGGCCTGGTCCACGTGCTGCACGCTTTCGGATTTGTCGTCGTTGTCGGCGACGACTGACGCGAACTCGAGCGCCAGGGAGAGCTTGAAGTGCGCCTCGGCGATCAGTTCGTGTTCTTGCGGATACAAGTCCTTCCTGTACGACAGTGACTTGCGAAAGTCTGGGATGGCGTCCTTGAAGCTGTCGGCAGAAAAAAAAAGGGAGGCTACGCGTTAGACACGACCGGGAACAACAGCCACACGGCAGCAAAGGGGTGGAGAGCGGCTTGTTCAAACATACCGCTCGCACTCCAGTGATATCTCTGCCAGTAGGTCGTGGGTGTCGCCCAGGCGCTCCTTGACGTGCCGCAGCGAGGGTGAATCCCCCTCGGCTTTCTCCTTGCCTTTTGCCTCCGAAGACTCCTCCTCGAGCTCCTTCAGCTGCTTCTCGTACAGCACCCTGGCCATCTCGAGAATCTCAAAGGCTGTGGCGAGGTCATCTTCGTCGTCCTCCTCCTGCTCCTCGCCCTCGGCAGCCTATTATCGTCTCACGGTTAGCCATTGTTTGACTTTGAGATATCTGGTATGAGTCTTTCATGACTGACCTCTTCTCCGTCCGAATCCGAGTCCACCAGGTTGTCGTCGCCCTCGAACTGAAACAGAGGCTTCTTAGGCTGGGCAGAGTCGTCCTTGGCGCCGCCCACCTCGGCCGCGGCGATGGCGACACCCTCCTCGGTGATGCGCTCAGCCGGTGAGGGCTCCTCGGGCTTGGCCTCTGAAGACTCCCCGGCGGCCTCGGTAGGCTTGGCCGCCTTCTTCGCGGCGGGCTTCGCCTTCTTCGTGTCGGGGGCCTTGCTGCCAAATACGTCGCTCTTGGACTGGCCGACCTTGATGAGGGCGCGGCCGTAGAGGAAGCAGATCTCGGCGTTCCTGGGGTTCATCTCGCCGTTCATCTCCGACTGCATCTGGGCGGCCTGGGAGAAGAGCTCGGCGGCGTCCTCGTAGTTCTTGTGCACGTACAGGGCCGTCGCCTTGGCCGTCAGGTCGGCGAGCGACACCCTGAGCGACTTGTCGATCTGGTCCGGGTCCAGCGCCGGCGTCGTGGCGCCCGTTCCGGGGCCCGGGGTGCCGGCGGCGCTCGCGGTGGCCGACGCGACGGCCCCGGAGAGGGCGGTGACGGCGAGAGGGACGGCGGCGGGCGCGTCGGCGGCGCCTTCAGCGACGGGCGGCCTGGTCTCGGCCGGCATGTCGTCGGCCATTGTGTCAATTGGAGGATGGGGGATGGGCTATCTGGAAGAAGTTGTTGTTTCGTTGGTGGGAGTTGCGTGACGTAGTTGGACGTGTTGACCTCGAGTTGGCGGCCTGGACTGCCAATTAAATGCAGTTGAGAAGGGGAGACAGGTGAACAGATCAATAATAATGAGGGGGTTGTGAGCTGTTGTTTGGCTTGCGGGTGGCCACATGGATTGCGCTGGGTTGCCCAGGCAGTCGCACGACAAGGGCTGAGAAGGGATGGCGCTGGGCGGGAGCTTGAGCTTCCCCAGCATGACGCGACACAATCACTCCAATCACTCCACCCTGCGTGGTGCTAGCGCGTGGTGGCACTGGGGGGTGCAGGTGGGCCATTTGATGACAGCCAAATATTCTCAATTGAGCTCCAATACCTCCCCATCAATATCAGGCAGGCAGGCCGAGACAACATCATGAAATTCACAGCCAACCCTAGAAAGAAAAACACACACATACGGCAACTACCACAAACGCAAATACACGCGCCTTAGTGGAACTGGTCCTCGGTCACGCCCTTGCCCATGGCCGCCGTGCTGCTGACGCCGCCCGTGACCATCTTCTGCAGCTCGTCGACGTAGGTGGCGCCGCTCCATTTCTGGTGCTTGACCACGTCGACGCCCAGCTCTATCTCGGGCTCCTGCACGAGCTCGCCATATGCCCGCATGCCCACCTCGGAGTAGGCCCGCGCGAACCGGTCGCTGATGAGCGCCGTCGTATGCAGGCCCGCGAGCGTGATGAACTGCCAGCAGTAGCCCAGCGACGCCAGCCGCCGGATGTACGTCTCCTGCTCGTCCCGCGGCATGGCCGTCTTCCAGTTGAAGGACGGCGAGAGGTTGTATGCCAGCCTGTTTTTTTTGACAGTGAATGTTAGTTGTCATGTCCTTCGGTCGTGTTATGCGTGTGTGGTGCAAGTGGGCATAAGAAGACAAGTGTAAAGAAAACGACTCACTTCTGCTCGGGCCACACGGCGTGCACGCCATCAGCAAACTCCTGCGCCTGCTTAAAGTCGGGCAGCTTGCTCTCCATCCAGATGGCGTCGGCGTACGGGGCGTAGGCGATGGCGCGGTTGATGGCGCAGTCGCAGCCGCCCTGGAGGCGGAAGTAGCCCTCGCGCGTGCGGGGCGCATCCCAGTCGAAGAAGATGTCGCCCGCCCCCATCTGGCGCGCGATGGCGCGCGCCTCGGCGTTGCTCTTGCCCTTGGCCGCCCTGCGGTACTGCAGCTCCTCTTGCGAGCCCTTGCCCTTGGCCCGCAGCGCGTCGACCACGGCGTCGTCGAAGCGCTTGAGCCCGGCCTTGGACAGCCACTCGTCCTCGACGGCCTGCAGCTGGTCGCCCGTCTTGCCGGCCTGCTCGCCCGCCGCCATGAGGTCGCTCAGCGGCTGCAGCTGCGGGTTGGTCGTGCCCAGGATGAAGGCGTGGTCGCGCGGGTCGATGTTTGTCGAGATGAGCGTTGCCGCCTCGGCGTCCGTCCTGGCGATGGCGAGGAGGTCGACGCCTGATGTCCCAAGACCACCGCCCATGTCAGGACAGAAGCAGCATGAGAGAAAGCGGGACCAAAACATAACATACCCATGATATCAGCCTGCGCCCGGATGGCGACGAGGCGGTTGATGTGCTCGCTGATGGGCACCAGGACCTTTCCGGCCATGTGCCCGCACTTCTTGGTCCCGGGCGCCTGGTCCTCGATGTGGATGCCGGCGGCGCCCTTCTCGATGAAGAGCTTGGTCAGCTTCATGACTGCCGTCAGCCCGCCGTGGCCCGTGTCGGCGTCGGCCACGATGGGCCGCAGGTAGTCGATGTTGGTCATCTTGGCCCGCTGCGACTTGGGCGCCGACAGCCGCTCGCTCCGCTGCTTGCGGTCGTGGAAGAGCTGCGCCATAAATAGGTGCGCCACCTTGTTGGGGACCGTCGTCTGTGTGTTGTTGCCGCCGGGTCAGTACACAAAAAAAAACATGTCCCTCCAACTCTCCGGGACTTGCTCACATAGGGGTAATCTGCCAGATCCGGGCCGGGCTCGTCAGAGGCGGACGCGGTCGAGGACGACTGCCATCCGGACACATAGACGGTATCCAGATACTTTGCCATCTGGGTCACCATGGTCGGCTCCAGACAACCGTAGGTGTAGCTAGCATCTCGGTTCTGCGCGGTAGGCAACGCGTGTAAGTCAATCGAGCCACACTCCTGGTCGCATGGGCTTGCGAGGGGAAACATTGGCAGTTCCGCACCTTGAACCGGCCCTCGAGGATCTTCCACAGCTTCTTGGCCTGAGCGTTGCTGGCATACTCGACCTTGAGGTTCCCCCGCTTGGACACGATCTGCTCGGCCGTGAAGGGCCTCTTGGTGTGCCTCCAGCGCGGGTCGCTCCACCACTTGTTGACCTCGGCCACCTCGCGGGCAAAGATGTCGTCCTCCTGGCTCGGGTCCACCGAGGGGTTCACCATGTTCTTGGACGCCATCTTGATGGCCAATTGGGGTGTGGGAGTGTATATGAGAGCTGTGGGCGCGCAGGAATGCTATGATTCTTTGTTCCTAGGGCGCCGTCGAGGGAGCAGGAAGCTTGGGATTGGTAGTTTAGGGAGACGGAGGGAAAGGGAGAAGCAAAGAAGAGATTGGGGACAACTTCTGAGAAAAAAGAAATGGAAACCAGAAAAAAAAAGAAATAAGGAAAGGAAGCCAGGAGGGGGAAGAAAAAGAGTCAGACTCTAGTTTGGATACGTATGTTTTGAGCTCGGGTTGTGAGTGTACCTAGGCCGACTTCATGCCGATCGCAAGCCGCAGCTAGCTTGTGACGACGCCGGCTTACAAGCTCCCTCCTCCTCTTCCTCTTTACCCCGGGTCAGCCAAGAGGCACCACCCCCAGGAACGCTTCTTCGGGAAGGGGGGAGGAGGGGGCGCAGGGGTGTCCTTTGGTCTTGGGGCCTGGAAGGCCGTCGGAAGACATCGGGCTAGCGGCTGTTTCGCCTCGGCCCTGTTTCTCCTCGCCTGCCCGTCTCTCGCTCAGCTGGATGGACGGAGCGCGTCCACCTTTTTTCACCTTGGGTGGGCTGAGGTCACAGGTACCTCTGCGTGGTTATTAACCCTGCTGGGTACATTTGTCTAGGTAGGTCTGACTAGCGAGCAAGTTGACAGCGTTGGGGGTTGTGGTGGGGCTTCTTTTTCCAACTTGGGGCAGTAATGCATCTATGCAAACCCAATTGCGGCTGGCATCCTTGTGATGAAAGCTGGAGAAGCACGGAAGCCGGAATGGCAGCGGAATCGACTGCTGCTGCAATATAGGTGCCCGCTGTTTTGTCCCGCTGCCATGCCGCGGCATGGGCATTCCACGCCTCCAGTCGTCTCGGCTCAAGGGGACGCTACTGCCCACCTACACTACACCTACGCACACACGTACCTTTACCGTCATCCCGCCCTGTCCGCCAAGAAGTACCCGGGGGCAGCTATCTACTGTGTAAACATCCCATCCCATATTACCGAACGCCGGTCTCGCCTCGAGCACTTCCACCCGTGCGGTTTCCTTGCTCGCGTGCCCACGCAGCCTGACCCGATTCCCCATGCCGCCGCCGACGTCGGTTGGTGGTGCGTTGAGGGCGTTCAGCATTCTGCTACGATATGTCACCGCAGTTGTTTGCCCCTCAATTGATTCCAATCCCTCCCCAGCAAGAGGAGGGACTCGATGCCCGCGGATAGCCACGGCAGACGTCACCCTGAGCGGCATGTGAAAGAAAAGCTTGCCCTGCGTCATACACACAGTACAAAAAGCCAAGGCACAGCAGCCCAGCCCACCCCCGGGAACGCGAAAGGTGCACGAGCATGTGCCGGTCATACGGCTGTTCTTACCCCACACCAGGGGATCCCCCGCCAATGGCAGCTTGGCCCTGCTGCCGAATTGGGCAATCCCATTGCCTCGGTCAATCTGATGAGTGATGAGGCCTTGTCTGGGCTGGCTCTTTGGCTGTGTTGCCCATGTTTCGTCACATGCGGCCCGGTCGAAGCAGCAGCCACAGGCACGTTTCCCACATGAACGAACGCCCGCGGAGTCTACGCCCGCCGCATAGGCTCTCCCGCTTTGGACAGTGAAACGGGAGCGGCTAGATTTGGACATGGATAAAAGGAGTGAGGACAGAAACACAGGATGTGTAGATACCGATGCTCAAGTACCTATTCATATTAATATATAGCATGGCCTGGTTCGGTTCTATCTAGGCTGGCGGCAGGCCCGAAGCCGCTGTATAATACCAACGCCGTGTCACAAACCCCTATCCCACGAAACCAATCTCCATGATGCGCCGTCCGCCGAATGCGAGTAAACCAGCAAAAGACATGGACACTCGATACTTTTCATGCTTTCGAGGATAAATAAAACAAAACCCTTCCTCTACTCCATATCCGCAAGAGCCCTGTTGCGGTTATCCTCGACAGCCTTGATGAAGGTGTCGTAGGGTGTGAGGGTTCCGAGGGCGCGGCGCATATGGGCGTTGATGATTTGAAGGCCGTAGATATAGCTGGCATTGACCCAGCCGAATCTGATAATGCAGCGTCAGTAAAAGCAAGCCAGCAAGAGAAAAAAAAAGAGAGAAAAAAGAAGAGA
>NW_008804584.1:0-8714 GCF_000145635.1 Gaeumannomyces tritici R3-111a-1
CCCCTTTCGGGCCTTGCGCATTCCCGCCTTCGGGGGGCGCTGAGTCGTGCTTTGTGGCTCCGCATACCTAAATGAGCGCCGTCGTAGTTGGGTTGCATGTCTGGATGGGGTGAGACGAGCGGAGGAAGGAGAGCACAAGAAACTTGGATGCGGTGGCGGCGGAGAGCTAGAAGACGGCAAGGGGAAAAAATGTCCGGACTACGTAGGACACGAGAAATGACGGGCTGAATTCACACGTTGACGAAATAGGGCGTGGGTGTCGAATTCAGGAAAGCACGCACAAACGCACAAAGGTATCACTGGGGTGTGTGTATCCAGCAAACATGGCGGCAGAATATGGCTTGAGAGAAGACCATCCCGATCAAGCCAAGTAGATGCCCACTCCATGACGAAATTCCAAAAGAAAAAGCTCGTATACGCAGAACAGCCAGCAGTAGGGCTAACAAGGTCCTCCCCTCACCCCCACTCCCTCCCACCGGCAGCACACAATACTCTCAAGGCAGGTCGTTCTCGTTCATCACCATAGCCCACAGCCCCGCGCACGAGGCCAGCAGCAGCTTGGCGCAGACGCCAAAGACGGCGGCGTGGGCGCCGGGCCCGCCGTCGCGGGTGAGGTGGAGCGAGGCCACGACGAAGAGGTTGAGAGGCACGCGCAGGACCGAGTAGACGCGCGCGCGCGCGCCGTCCTCTATCAGCCGGCCCTTGAGGTAGCCCATGCAGGGCCAGTAGACGCCGACGCAGGCCTCGAAGGCGCAAAAGAGCCAGAATGTGGTCTGCTCGGACCTGGAGGAGGCCATGCCGCCGCCGCCAGACAGGGAGGCAAAACACAAGTCGGCCGCGGCCAGGATCCCGATCATCAGGACCGAGTACCGCACCAGCCCGCGCTCCATGACCATGTTGAAGGCCAGCGAGGCCGCCAGCGTCGTGGCCATGAATGCGGCGAAGATGACGCCGTAGGGCAGGCCGGAACCGCTGCCGCTGGTGCCGGTGCCGGCGGGGTCCGCGTCGCGGGCGGCGTTGAGGGCGGGCGACCAGAAAAAGACAAAGAGGTACATGGAGCCCTCGAACATGGTCGAGGCCAGCCCCAACGCGAGCACCTTTGGGTCCGACAGGATCCACGAGAGCTTGGTCGTGTTGTCGACGATGGTCTGGGGCTTGTTCTTGTCGGCCGCCTCGGTCTTGGCCTTGTTGGCCGACTGGCCGTAGTTTTCGTCCTGCAGGTTTTTGCTGTCAGCGTCATCTCCTTTTTTTCTTTCTCCTCGGTTTCTCCCATGGGATTTCTTTCTCCCTCGCACTCACAAAGCGCGTCACAATAACCCACGCCGCGACGCCCAACAGCACCACGGCCGCGTAGAAGGGCGACCTGCGTGTCCCCGTCGCCGCGACGAGCCACTCGCTAAACACGCCGCTAACAATAGCGACGACGCTGTTGAGCGTGCTCATGAGCCCAAACGTGCGCGAGAGGTCCCCGCCCTTGGCCGCGAGCCCGCGCTCGGCAAAGTCGGTCACCATCCATGACTCGAAGACACTGAAGAGCAGGCTCGTGCCGATGCCGCCCAGCACGCGGCCCGCGAACAGCACGGGCGGGGAGGCGAGCGCCGAGGGGGACGCCGTCAGCAGGCACGAGGCCGCGTAGACGCCGCAGAAGAGCAGGCACGCCCGCCTGCGCCCGTGCCGGTCCGCCAGCGTCCCCGCCACGTAGCCGCCCGCGGCGCCCGACAGGAAGCCAGTCGTGTACAGCGTCGACACGAGCCCGGCCGACACGCCGTGCTCGTCGCGGTAGAGCGAGTAGAGGAAGGGCCCCTTTGTGTTTATGTTAGCCCGTCGTGTCTTTGAGTGGAGAAGTGCCCGCGTCGCAAAAAGTGCCAAGTACCTGAAGCCAGTCGGAGCCCATCACCAGCGAAAACACCACCAGGAACGCCCACTGGGATGGCCCGTCTCCTTCCGCGCCCTCCGCTTTGGCATCCTTCTTCGTCTTGCTGTCCTTTGTCGCCGGAGTGGTCGATTTTCTCTGGGCCAGGAAAAGCACGCCGCAGAGGCCGATCAGCCCTGCGAGGTTCAGCTGGTAGATGTCCATGCTGTAAAACGAAACGAAACTATATAACACCGTGTTTGGCTCCTTGCGTGGAATTACAACGCAACCGGTGCGGTTATGGCGGAATCCCAAAGACGGGCGAGCAAAATACTGTCAAGAAAGCAAAAGCATCGAGCACCGCTCCGACATGTGGCCTCTTGCAATTATCCGGCCGTCGTGATTGACGCGACGGCCGCGTAATGAGTGAGTCGCGCTGCGCCGCGGCTGGAGCTTTGGCACAGGCTGCGACAGCATTTGTCTGAGGGGCTCAGCCCCTGAAGTAGCGAGTGGCCCCTGGGCCCTGGCGGACCACAGTGAGGATCCCTTCATTGAGCAAACGCCAAATTCACATCGAGCCTTGGGCTTTCTTTCAGCTGTGATTTACATTTACCCATGCAGTCCTAGTTGCACCTTTTTACTTTGACAAGATTGAGAATAAATCATCTCAAGCGGCAGTGAATAACTCAGGCTGAGGCGTTGAATGATCCCCTCACTCCAAATCCACAACACTCGCTTCTCAAAATCACCCGTTTCGCATCACATCAGCTCGAGAGCTTCATGTCGTTTGACACAATCTCAACCCAGTATCTTGATTGCCCAAGGTGGACTTGCTGTCAGTAAAGCTCGCCCACAGCCACATCACAGATAGCAGAACTCACCCGTCAGGGTCCAGGACAAAGGCCACATTCTTCATCCGTCCGTCAGTCAGTCTCTTCTTCCAGTTGACCGAGCAGTCCTCGAAGCGCTTGCACGCAGCATCGAGGTTATCGACAGATACGCCTAAAGCACCTTGTTAGTCACCAACCCACACATTTGCGATTCTTGGGACGATTTGCACATACAGATGTGGCCAAATCCTTGCGGCTCGTCGTTGCCGTTATGGTAGCCCTTGAAGCTATCATCCTTCTCCTACATCAGGTTTACCGTTAGCATACATCAAGCAGGAAGTTGGACGGGTGCACCTACGGTTCCGTGGTTGCATGTCAGCTCGAGGAGGCCTTCGCGGTCGTAGTCCCACTCTCCCCGCTCGGGGTAGCCGAGGAAGTAAAGCGTGAATCCGGCCTCCGGATTTGGCAGCTCGCGAAGGACTTTCATGCCCATGACGTCCTGGTAGAACTTGATCGACCTCTCGGCGTCCTTGACCCTGATCATGGTGTGGTTCATTCGGTAGGTCGACACGTCGGTTGTTGTCGACGTGTCCTCCTCAACCCGGTTCTTGCTGACGAGCTCCACCCACTACGGCATCCATGGTTAGCGGCTCTTAAGAAACAAAAGCTGGCGCTGATGCAAAGAGGTCAAACTGACGTATCCATCAGGGTCAAGGGCGAAGGCGATGTTTCGCATCCTGCCGTCGGAGATCTTCTTCTGGAACTTGTAGCCCGCAGCCTCGATGCGGTCGCAGGCGGCCTGCAAGTGATCAACCGAGATGCAGGTATGCCCAAAGCCCCGATGTGGCTCTTTGTTGCCATTGTTGATGCTGTACGAGGCATCGTTCTCGGTCCTGAAGGATATAGGAGCCCAGATGTCAGCGCTCAAGAGCTATTGCTTCGAATTCTCGATAAGCATAATCGAATGGCGGTACAGACCCCCAGTTGTGCGTCAGCTCGATGATTCCCTCGCGGTCAAAGGTGCTTTTGCCGTGCGACTTGGCCGAGGGCGAGTCGAAGGCCAAGAAGTAAAGGCTGAACTTGTTGTCGGGATCATCGGCCTTGTTGATGACCGACATGCCCAGGAACTCATAGAACTTAACCGACTGCACAGGGTCCTTGACCCTCAGCATGGTGTGGTTGAATTTGTACGTCTTGAGGTCCGTTGTCGACGCCATTGTTGCGAATCTCCTCGTGGGCGTTAGCGCTTGTGCGAGGGCAGGGCTGTGTTAGCTCTATGCGATGATGGCGGCATCTTATCTCACAACCCCGACATGATCGATCGGTAACTTACGACGGCTGTTAGTTATATGTGAAGCGTAAAGGCGTAGTCTTGGGATTGCGCGAGCCCCGAACATTTGCTTGCAAGAACAGTGGGAGACTGATGTGTGCTTGTCGCTGACGTACCCCGCCTACATAACCCGTCAATTGAAGCGCTCGGCTTTCATGCGGTGCAGTCTGTCATCGTTACATAAACGGTATCCATCCCGTTCAGTCAAAGCCAAGCTCTCCCCCAACCCCATCAACCCCACCGTGTCGGGCAGCTCGGTGTTGAAGACGCCGGGAGGGGCGGAAGCTTGTCGTCGGCCATTGACGTCGGCCCGTTTCACGACATTGCTGGGAGGATGCAGGACCCTAACCCTAAGAAGACCCCACTCTCTGAATTGGCTTGCGCTAGCGTGGCACCGTGGGCTAGCTCCAGGTTTGCCAAGGGTCGCCTCTTTTTTTCTGCCATTTTTTTTTAGGCGGTCAGAGTCGCTTGTTGCTGCTCCTGTTGTTATACGTGCTTGCCGCCGAGGTTGATCGCGCTTCCATTTCCCAACAAGACTCGTCTTCGAACGCCCGCTCGTGTCCATCGATATACTCGCCTTCTCACTATAATTGGCCTCTATTTTATGCGAGGCGGTCCATGACAGGTTCTGCACCCCCGGCCTGGCTCTTCGGCGACAACAACACATCCGTCGCGATCGACACTACCAGCGGCCCACCCAACAAGACGGCCATGGCCGCTACGAAAGACAAGAAGGCTCCGAAGCCGGCGCCCGCTGCGGAATCGCACCCGCCGGCGCAGCTGCTCGACCTCGTCGAGGTGTTCCTGGAGGAATACTCGAGCAAGAAATCCCACGAGGAGTTCAAGAAACACCGCGCCAAGAAGGGTCTCCCACCCACCGCTCCCGGCCCTGCCATCGCAACTTCGCTGGTGGCCGTTTTCCAAGTTTGGAAGACGGCGCAGAATGGCGACTCTCCCGCTATCGACGACAGCAACTCGAGCAGTAGCAGCAGCAGCAGCAGCGAATCGAGCTCGTCTGAGAGTGAGAGCGAGAGCGGGAGCGAGAGTGAGGGCGCCGCAAATGCCGACGTGAACATGATGGACCTGATGGACATTGAGGCCGAAGAGGCCGACTCGGAGTCGAGTGACAGCGAGGAGGATAAAAAGGCACGCAAGGCCAAGAAGGCAGAAAAGCCCCAAGCAAAGAGACCCCTGAAAAGGAAAGCCCCGTCGAGCAGCAGTTCGTCCGCTTCTAGCTCCGACAGCTCAGACTCTAGCTCCGAGGGGGAGCGTCCCCAGATCAAGAAGCAAAAGACCGTCAAAGCTGCCTCGCCCCCGTCATCGTCGTCGGCATCCTCTTCTTCGTCCTCCAGCTCGTCATCCTCATCTGAGGCCGAGGCCGAGGCCGACGCGAAGGCCGATAGCGACAGCGGCTCCTCATCTTCATCGAGCTCGTCGTCTTCCGATTCCGACTCCGATTCTGACTCTGGCTCCGAGGCCCAGGCCGCTGCCTCCAAGGTCCCCCTTCCTGGATCCGACTCTGACTCCTCCTCGGACTCGTCCTCGTCCTCGGATTCCAGCGACGACGACTCGGCAGAACCCAGCACTCAGGTCAAGAAAGAGGCAAAGGCGGCTGCTGCTAAGAGCGGGTCTGATTCTTCCGTCACAGTCGGCAAGACCTCACCTCAGGTCTTCCCCGTTAGCGAGTTTGCGCCCCTGCCTCCGGACCCAGTGGTGAAGACCAACAACCGGGGAAAGAAGGGTGGCGATGGACCTAAGGCGCCCAACGTACCCTTCTCGCGGATCCGCAAGGACATTTCTGTCGATCCCCGCCTGCGGTCGAACGCGTTCAACCCGGCCGACGAGTGGGGTCAGAAGGCACACGAGGACTTGATCATCACCAAGGGCAAAGGCTTCACCAAAGAGAAGAACAAGAAGAAGAAGGGGAGCTACCGAGGAGGCCGCATTGACACCAGTGCCCGGAATGGAATCAAGTTTGAAGATTAAGAGGCACCGGGGCGAACGCGTCGACGGTACGGACAGGGAGAGGAAAGCTGGACGACGCAATAATGGGGGTCACTGGAGCTGCTATTACTCTGGGATAAATATACCATTGTGGAGGGAGGAGCATGATTGATGGATTGGGGGGAGAGGATCCGAACAGGCTCGTATCCTACGATGGGATACCGTCAGTTTACCAAAACTTTGTTCAGGCATATTCATTGATGTTTACATAGATTGGTGTGGTTACAAGCCAAACGTTGTTGCGTTGTATATAATCACCGAAGAGAAGCCAGCGATTTACACCTTGGCTACCACCCAGCCCTAGGGGTCCAAGATGCGTTGCACGATCGGACGACGGGGATGGCTGCGCCACAACACCACCTGTGACAGAAGCAAGTTTTGGGCTCCCCTGACGCTTGCGCCCAACCACGATTCCCCGCATCGGCTCCCAGGTCATCCATTCAACACTGCGCAAGCATTCTCTTTGGCAACAATCGCCCTTCAACGGCAATCGTAGCCACCAAAGGCCGCCATCAGAGCCCCGCGGAACCACCAAACCCAACCCAAAACCAACCCAAACACGAACAATGTTTGGCATCCCCGACTTCGTTAGCCGCCAGTGGCAGATATTCGTGGGCTCGAAGGCGGCGCCCAAGGATGCCGACGCGCTCCGGTTCGGCATCCTCGGCGCGGCCAACATCGCGCCCATGGCGCTGATGCACGCGGCGCGGACCCACCCGGAGGTGGTTGTGCAGGCCGTCGCCGCCAGGGACAAGACCAAGGCGGCGGCGTACGCGAAGAAGCATGGCATCCCGCAGGTGCTGGACGGTTATCAAGGCATGCTCGACGCCACCCCCTTTTTTTCTTTCTTTCGTTGACCGGCTTACTTTGACTAACATGGGAGATTATGGACGGGCGGACGGACGGATGTAGCCCTTCTCGACGACGCGTCCATCGACGCGGTCTACATCCCGCTGCCCAACGGCCTGCACTACGAGTGGACCCTGCGGGCGCTGGCGGCGGGCAAGCACGTGCTGCTGGAGAAGCCGTCCGTGTCCAACGCCGCCGAGGCCGAGAGCCTCTTCAACCACGCGCTGCTCCGGCCGCAGCAGGGCGGCGGCTCTCCGCAGCAGCGGCAGCCGCCCGTGCTCGTCGAGGCCTTCCACTACCGGTTCCAGCCGTGCTGGGCCAAGTTCATGTCGCTGGTGGACCCGCCCAACGTGACGCACGCGAGGGCCAAGTTCTCGGTGCCGCGGGGGTTCTTTTCCGCCGACGACATCAGGTTCAACTACGCCCTCGCCGGCGGCTCGCTGATGGATCTGGGAACGTGTGAGTAAACAAGTCTGTCCCCGCCCCTGGCTGGTCTTGTGCTTATCGAGTGTAATGAAAAAAAAAGACCCCTGCTCGGCCGTCCGGCTCGCTTTCGGCGGCATGGTGCCGGAAGAGTGCTCGTCGGCGGAGCTCAGGCCGTGCCCGCCCCCGCGCGAGCGCTGCGACGAGGCCTTCAAGGCGACCTTCCGGTTCCCCAATGGCGGCACGGCCGAGGTCGAGGGGGCGCTGATGGGCTCGTGGCTGCAGACCGGCGTGCCGGGCGTCTGGGTCGAGCACCGGTCCGTCGTGGTGCCCGACGCCAACCTGCCCGAGGGCCAGGAGAAGACGCGCACCCGGAAGCTCTACATGGGAAACTTCATGATGGGCTTCTTCTGGCACCGCATCGACGTCGAGGACGAGTTCGTGGTGCGGCGGCGGGGCACGGCGGCGGCCGAGGGCACGGGCACGGGAGGGGCGGCGGCGGCGGCGGTGGCGGACGAGGAGGGCTCGGTGGTGAAGCGGTGGGTCGAGAAGAGGAGTCATAAGGCGTATACGTGGGAGGAGGCCGGGCTCCAGGGGCGCGGCGTGGCCACCGGCGGGCTTCCCAGCTTCACGTCGTACCGGCACCAGCTCGGGGCCTTCGTCGACAGGATCCGCGGCCGGGCGGGTACGGGCATGTGGGTGGAGCACGACGACAGCATCGCGCAGGCGCGCATGCTGGACATGGCCTACGAGAAGTCGGGCCTGGGGCTGCGGCCGACGAGCGACTTTGAGCCGGGCAGCATGAGGTGAAGGGCCTCGGTGCTTCCGTTGCATGAGTCCTGGTGGCTTCTCCCCCGCCCTCCCTCGAGGCTGGAAAAGGGGGAGAGGCCATACGTAGGGCGGCGATTGAGGACTGGGTGCCACCAGCGTCGCGATCGGAGACGGGATGCGAGTCAGGTGTTTATTGGCGGTATCTCGGTCGTTGAATTTGTCATGTTAGGGGGTGGCTGTGCCTCTTTTGGAGTGTCCGACTCACTGTTTGCCCAGTCCCTGATAGATTTGCCATTACTGACCCATCTATTTCCCAACAGAGCGACGATCGTGGCCAAGGCCCGAGTGATAAGAGCCGGTCACATCCATGGCACACATGCCAAGAATGGCAATGTCACCCATCCGAGTTCGGATAATTTCAAGCTTCCCGCTCCCTGTGCGTTGGCATGATGTGGAGTGGGCAAAATGGACCAACAGGACAACACACAAGAATGGCGGAATGAACCATTGAGCAGAAAAGGCAAAATGGCACCACCACGCGTGCCAGCCTTTGGGTTTGTGATTCGAATCATTGGTGCGAGGCAAGCATGGAAGGGGAGGAGGACCAAAAACAGACACGGCTGAGCTGGCCGGGGCTTGATTGGGTGTCAAAAAA
>NW_008804584.1:8997-17059 GCF_000145635.1 Gaeumannomyces tritici R3-111a-1
GGAGAAAATATGAACCCGTCCGCAGGGTCCTAATTCCAACCATGGCCGATCGGACCACAAAGGCTCCAGATCTGAGCCCGTCCCGCGCTGTCGGGGATCGGCCGTCTTGCCGATAGATCGCAGGGCCTCCCGGGGGCGGTCTTGGACGTTGGCGATCGGGGCCATCTGACTGGCGCCAGGCGAGTCGAGGGCCCCGGCATGCAGGAGAGGGAGGAGACAAGACGTGCGCTCTTGCATTGCGCCTTGCAGGGAACGAACGCAATAGCGTGCAGAGAGGGAACACACCGTTCCAAAGACAGCACGGGATTTGACTTATCTAGGTGCTCCCCTACTGTACCTCTTACTAGGCGCAACTACCTGTGGATACCCTAACGGAGCGCTTCTTCCATCCCTTGGTTCCACGCCAAGACCGCTTCCCGATCCGGGCGCTGATTGCTCCCAGTCCCAAATCGGCACCAACGAAGTTGAGGCTCCCGCCGGCCCCCCTTGGCCTCGTGGCCCGCATTGGGCAGTCTGGGCCCCATCCCCGATCTCCAGGGCTGCCATTTGGCTCCTGGATCACGGCGTCTTCACTGGCCACACAACCTTTCTTCGGTTCCAAATGCTGTTGTTGCTTGCTACTTCCTAGCTCGGCTTGTTGACGCCTCCTTTTTTTTTTCTTTTTGCCTGTTTGCTTCCTGACATGCCCCCTCCCTCCCCCACATGCCATGGCTCAGGAGGAGCTGGAAGCCTCCTCCGGGGCCCAGCCAACAACAACACATGCATCCCTGCCCGTCCATTGGCTGGGTGCCCATCCCGTCCCGTTAGGTGCTCACCGACGCTGTCGCTGCCGGCCGTGTCGTCGTGCCTTTGTTCCGACCTGGCCTGTGCTCTAGTCGTCCATCTCGATCCGCGACAGGCTTTTGTTTGGTTGATTCCGTACAACCTGGCCGTTTTCTTGACAACCTCCCTCTCGCTCGCTCTTGGTATCTGCACATATATCCTCCTACCACATCCCACCAGGGCGAAATACCTACCTATCACGACTTTTCCGTCTTGTCTGCCCGGCCTCTCCTCCGGACCACACTCGATCCCGATCCGGGGTACCACAAACCATCACCATCACCGGGCGCTATAGCCAAGCGAAACGAAGGCCGGGTTGCAGCTGTTTCCTCTTCGCTGCCCTTCTCTCTCTCTCTCTCTCTCTCTCTCTCTCTCTCTCTCTCTCTCTCTCTCTCTCTCTCTCTCTCTCTCTCTCTCTCTCTCTCTCTCTCGCAACTCGGGTCTGCTATTTAGAAGGGCCCCATCTCCCACCCTCCTTCTCACACCCAACCCCCGGCAGTGCCCCGGGCTTCACAACCTTGGCTCCCGTCGATCATCGCTACCCCCCGGCCCTTGATGTATTCCACAGATATCATCGGTTACTCTATGGCTCCCAGCCCGCCACCGGTGCTCAACTCGTGGGAGGTGGCCGCCATGAAGGTAAGGGGCTTTTGTTTGCCGTCTGGCGTGCCGTTCTTGGCTCTTCGGTCCTGTTATCGTCCAGCCGAAGCGGGGGAGCTTTCGAAGCTGACAGTTGGACGACCTCAAGGCCGCCGATGGTAGCCAGAGCGCCGCAGACTACAGCCAACAAGACCCCCTGATCTACCCAGGACTTTACTCGACGAGCGGCTTTAACATGCTCGACATACTAGTACGTGAAACTTGCTTCTTCCTCTTTCTACTTCCGGAGCAACAACCCCCAGTAAACGACCCCCCGCTGACGCCCCCCGCTTCTTTCCCCCATCCGCACAGTTCCGGGTAATGGCCAGACCAAACCCCCAGGTCGACCTCGGGGCCGTGGACGCGTCGTGCGCCATGGTGCTCTGCGACCTCGCGCAGCCCGACGCGCCCATCGTCTACGTCTCGGGGCCCTTTGAGGAGCTGACGGGCTACTCGGCCGCCGAGGTCGTCGGCCACAACTGCCGCTTCCTGCAGGCCCCGCCCGGCCGGAGCTCCCCCGTGAGGCAGGGGTCGGCCCGCCGCCACGTGCCAAAGGACCTGGTCCGCTCCATGCGCCGGTCCGTCGAGCGCAACGACGAGCTGCAGCTCGAGGTGCCAAACTTCCGCAAGGACGGCTCCGCCTTCACAAACTTCCTGACCATCATCCCAATCTCGTGGGACGACTCGGGGGTTTATCATTACTCTGTCGGCTTCCTCGGTGAGAAGGTGTGAGGGGGTTTTCAATACGGCCAGACTTTCTCCTCATGCCGAGTCGTTTGTGTTTTTTTCTTTCTTGCGGCTCTCCAATTTGATTCCTATCCCCCCCCCTTTTTTTTTTTTGGCTTGACCAACTCCACGATTTCGGGAGAACCATGGACACTTTATGAAGCTGGCGAGACTGGCTCGGATTTTGGATTACATGGGCCCCTTGGCATAGCAAGCGCATTGCATCGACACTTGGATTTTGGGGTTTTACGTAGCACCACGATTTATGACCACATTTACACAAACAACTCTCGGTTTTGAGCACTCTCACGCGTGATAGAATTAGTGCTGGGAATCTAAAGAAATGTGTCTATTGTGATTTCCGAGTACGGAGGCGAGGGGCAGGTATTAGGGAGATTGAATAAAGTAAATCGCCCACCCCGCCATCAAGCCTACCGCAACAAGCATCGTTTACTATGCGTAGTCCTCCTATAACTACCACGCACCACCGCATTCAGTTCGTCGGCTTCCCGTTCGCTATCCCCCGAAGCCTCCCGGATCTCCTCTTTCCAGAGTCTTCCGCCGCGGCCTCTACCCCTGGCTCCTCCTTCACCTCTTTTTTCTCTGGACGCTTCGAACTTGACTGTCGACTTCCTTTCGAAGCGACCGGTTTTGCCTTGGCATCCTTTGCAACCCGTCTCCTCTTGGAAGCCGGCGGCTCCTCATCTTTATCTGATCCCTGCTGCTCTTTGGCCTTAATCTCCTCCTTCTTTTCGACCTCCTCGCTTTCCTCCTTGATAACTTTCGCACCCCGCGGGAGGGCCCCCTTATTCTTCTGTAGAGCGGGCGCGAAGCAGCTCGTGCGGCCCCCCACAGTAACGAAGGCGAGCGGCTCGCCGTCGGGCAGCCGGCTGGGCTTGCCGCCCTTGCCCCAGCGGTAGTTGAAGAGCCAGTGCGCCGGGAACTCGTCCGAGTCGCCCAGCTCGTCGACGGCGGTGCGGCACACGTCGCGGACGGCGTCGTACAGCCGCCCCACCTCGGCCTCGCTACACTCGTTGGAGTAGCGCTCCGGGTGCAGCCGGGCCTGGAAGAGGACCTCGTCGCCCACCCAGTTGCCGATCCCGCTGATCACCGTCTGGTCGAGCAGGAGGGCCTTGATGGGGACCCGGCGCGCCGTCATCTTGGCCGCAAAGTACTCGCGCGTGAAGACGTCGGCGTCCACGACGGGGTCCGGTCCGTTCTCGACCAGCGGCGTGTGCTTCCGGATCTCGTCCCCGGGGCAGTCGACGAGGCGGATCCGGCCGAATCGCCGGGGGTCTGTGTAGGCGACCTCAACCTTATTTGGACCCTCTGTCTCCAGCTGTAGCTTGGCGTATTTTGGAGGCCACTGATCCTCCTCGCCGGGCTTCATCTTTTTATAGTAGTTCGTGTAGGCGCTTTTTATGCCCCGCAAATGTACCCATCCTGGGATACGGCAAACACGTATGGTTACAAAGGTCAGTTCGGCCTCCGGGTAATGCCATTGATATCACGCATCTGCGTACCTGTCATTCCCAGGTGCATCACAAGATGTGGGGGCTTCTCAAGGACAAGCCTGACAGGAGCTATGTTAAAACTAGGTGCACGCCTTGCCGAATTTTGGTTTGGAGACTGCCACTCACCAGAAGTATTTGCCCTGACTCCCTGCAGAGACAACCTAGGTGTGTGTCAGCCAAGAGCTCGTGACTGAGCGTCGAAGCTGGAATTACCTTCTTCCCCATGAGCGCGGCCGCTACCTCGGGGCCGGTAGTGCCAACCTTGCCGAATACGCTGCTGTCTTCTTGCGCAATGGCCATCCGAACTTTCTTGCCAACAAGATGTTGGCGAAGAAAATGAACGACTCTTGCAACTGCAGGAGATGGTGGATTGTGTAAGTGGATTGTACGTTGACCGGCCTGATGATGACTCAGGCTGCAAGGACGGCCTACCTTCGGCAATTTCAGGCATTTTGACCGCGATTGAGTTGTCGTTGGTGCTCGGTGGACGGCTGATGATGACGTTTGGAAAGCACTTTGGATTTCCAGCCTTTGCAGATTGTCAAGTTATTAGTCCGTGGCTCAGCTGTCTTCTCCCCTGTCCGCCGATACGCCCGACTCCGCCGAGACGCGTCCCCGCCAAAGCTAGCGCGATCTCACGTGACGCAGCACCCAAGCTCCATTCTGCCCCACTAAAAAGAGCTATATCGATTCCACCGCGAAGATTTTTAGCGCTTGATTTTTTCTTCTTCCTTTCCAACCCCTCGTAGCAGTTTTGAGAGAAACTGCAGCGCGAGGGACAGGACGACGGCACCAGGTAGGTTCGCGCGACGACCCTTTTCCTTCCATCCTCTGGGATTCCCTTCCTTCCTGATGACACACGCAAACCGCAAACAAACTAGAGTCTTTGACCGCAAGGAATGAAACTGCTATTTGTCACGTCAGTCTGAAAGCTCTCGAGCTCTCGGCATTCTGTTCTGTCGCGCACAACTTGGACGCAACAATTCGCTGACAGCTTCGACCATAGTGGTGCCTCTCTATTCCGGCTACGATGCCTGCTTCCTGGGCTGGTCATCTAGCTTCTGTCGGACCTCGACCGCCCCGGCGCGACGGTCTCGGCGACACGCTTTACTTTCGGTGTGCGTGGCAGACCGTTGCGCTCGCTTGGTCATTCGTTGATGGTAGGTCGACATCCTCATTACTCCCCCTCCGTTCTTTCTGATGATCACTTTTTTTGCTTCGGCAAGTTGGAATTACCGACTGAGGTCTCCGTTGAAGATAACAAATGGCTGTTTCTGAATCTTCTTTTCTCATCATCACTTTTGCCTTCTTTGTCTGCGGCTTGAACGCTAACGTTGATGCAGTTACTCACGATGGCCAACAGTCTCGTCGCTGATGGTATGCAACAATCCCGCACCGCGATTCCTCCGACATCCACATGATGAAACGGCACTGGGCTCCGATTTTCAATGAGCAGACATGCCATTTCTGTGACAGGCCTAGAAAACCTCGTCCACTGAACACACATCTCGGCTTTCA
The DNA here is from genome assembly GCF_000145635.1 of Gaeumannomyces tritici R3-111a-1. Taxonomy (NCBI): domain Eukaryota; kingdom Fungi; phylum Ascomycota; class Sordariomycetes; order Magnaporthales; family Magnaporthaceae; genus Gaeumannomyces; species Gaeumannomyces tritici. The sequence goes on from NW_008804584.1 coordinate 14,217, forward strand.
ATGTTCTTGCTGAAGCAACTACGACGTCACGACGCTGACTGGCCGGTGTCTCTAGAATACTGCTGGGTAGCGCTCACATGTCTTGATGTTGACAAGCTCATGCCCCTTGGTGGTAAGCCTAACCTTTCTTCCTGTTTCCTCCACGTTGCCTGATGATTTCTAGATGACGAGTCTTATCCGGGTTCACCGATGCAGACAACATAACCTAACTACCATTCATGCCTATCTGATCTTCACCTTGACTGTCACATCTTGATGCTTCGCAACTTGCAAGGCGACAAGCTAACATGTGTATCAGAACAGTCTATCTTCTTGATCGATGCATACAGCTCTGTTCTGCATGTGACTTGTGATCCTCTGGTTAGTACCCGTATCTTCTTCATCCCCCACATTGTTTGCTGCATCCTTCCCAGCCACTGGCCTACCAAACCCAACATGATGATTCGACTCAACAAATTAAGACAAGCATATGTCCGAGCTTAACCGCAAAGATGAGACTGTCCATTTCTGATCTTTGGATCTGTCATTCCTTTTTTTGTCATTTGACTGAAGTGTTGCAGCTTGCTGACCTACTCCATACAGATGCTCCAACTGATTCGTAACTTGGTCGCCGTACCAGCTTGATTCTTGGTGCATCCTAGCCATCTGAGTAAGTCGTCGCAGTTGCTTTACTTCGCTTCGCACTTCCCAACACATCCTCCTTCCTCACATGATGATTTAAATTTTATCACGACGGTCTACATAGCATATGCTTTGATGAGACTGCCCTTGACAAGGCAAATATCTGATTCTGCACCTTTCGCCATCTTCTGTTCAATTGTCGAGATTTGGCAGGGATCTCGAGCTAACAGTCGAAATCAGCATCAGTGAACACTCAGTGAGCCTAGCTTGCAGCCAATCGTCGCCGTGAACGCCGTAGGTAGACATGGGCGCAGGTAAGTTATGCGGTGACATCTGGTAAGTACTATAGATCTCGCATCCAACAAAAGATACCTCTCGATCAATAAACTAGTCTTTTCCGAGTCGATGGACTCGCCAAACGATATATTCCGATTAATGTGATGCTCGTCTTGTTGTGATCTCGGGCAGTCTCCTTCTTTTTCCGTCCAAATTCTGCGTCATTGAGCGAGGCTTTGGGGCTCTGACGGATATACCTAGAGGTGCCCGTTTGGGACGCCTCCTGGGAAACCTGTACGATCAAATTCTGAACAACCTTTATTTGCTCCCACACATGTTCCCAGACCGATGTATTCAGCTGGGACACGATCGGCACCAATGCAGGGGATGGAAGGCGGGCGGGGGTCGCTAACGTGCGGCTGAAGTTTGCCCTGCCCCTTTGCCTGGGATTATCGCAATCGACGCCCTTTCTTTTTACACTTTCATCGAGCTGTTGTTCTTGCCCAGACCTTCTCCTCGTCAGCGAACCCTCGCATCCGGTTGGCCAGCCCGCCGCCGGTGCCAATCACACAAGATGTCGGACAACAACACCCACACAGCAACGGACATTATCAGTTAGTACCTTGACCTATGTTAAATAACCACCATTGCCCCAAAGCTAACACGCCAGCCCGCAGCTTATATCGGCGTTCCCCTTGCCGTTCTGGGCGTGCTGCCGATCCTGTACAACACAGTGGTGACGCTGGTGGCCGTCTCGCGCATCAAGCGGACGCTGCGGCGCGCGCAGCTGACGGCGCTGACGCGCGGCGACGTGGTGAACCGCGTCATCGAGATCGAGCTACCCCGGTACGCCGTGGCCCCCTGGGACCGATTCCAGCACCGGTCCCAGTACTGGCGGCTGGCGCGCGCGGGCCCCAGCGCCATCCCCGGAGGGTCGTGGACGGCCTTCAACTGGCGCACGAGCGCCATCGGCCTGCGGACGCAGCGCGTCGAGTACGCCGACCAGCTGCGGCAGCCGCAGGCCGAGGTGGCCTTTGACGACCTGGTCTGCTACCTGCTCGACCTGGGCGCGGCGCCCGAGCCGCACGGCTGGCGGCTGCTGCGGTCCACGGGCCTATGGGCCCCCGTGGGCTGCGTGCTGATGCGCAGCCCGGACGGCGCCCGCCCGGCCCTGACGGTCGCGCCCCTGACCGACTCGGACGGCCACCTGTCGCTCGCCGTGTCGTGGGCCGACGCGTGGACGACGCGCGACTGCTCCGACCTGCCGCCCTACTGGGTCGAGCTGCCGCCGTGGACGCGGAGGCCGAGGGGGAGGGCGGCGGCGGTGGCGGAAGTAGACGTGAGCGGCGGAGGCGACGCAAAGGTCGGCGGGGACAAGGGGGCGGCGGCGGCGGCAGAAGGCCAGGATAAGAGCGACAAGGACGACAGCACTAGCAGCAGCAGCTGGCGGGTGCCCCGCGACCAGGCCGACGACACCCTCCGGCGCAAGGGAACCGACATGTCGTCGTCCGTGGGCTCGACGCGACGTAGCGGGGTCCGAGGCCCGCGTCCCATCACCTGCCAGATCTCGGCCGAGGGCCTCGCGACGGCCCTGGCGCTCGAGGAGCGGCTCCAGAGCTCGGTCCAGCTCGACAGCTTGTCGGTGGACCACCTGCGCATCGTCGGCGGTGGCGGTGGCGGGACGTACGGGGCCGGCATCAGCGCCGCCACCACCACCAGCGGTAGTAGGTCCGACGGCACGTGGTTCGCCAGCGCCGCCACCGCCTTTGGCACCACCAGCCAGACGGTCCTGTGGAGCTACCGCATCCCCGACGCCCTGGTACGCTTCGCCAACCGGCCCACGGTGCCGTGCGGCGTGCTCGTGCTGCTCGGCGTCGCCGCCGAGGACGAGACCCCGGAGTGGTCCACCGGCGGGGAAGGGGATGAGGCGCGCCGCCGCATGGAGG
>NW_008804585.1:0-16694 GCF_000145635.1 Gaeumannomyces tritici R3-111a-1
CTCTCTCTCTCTCTCTCTCTCTCTCTCTCTCTCTCTCTCTCTCTCTCTCTCTCTCTCTCTCTCTCTCTCTCTCTCTCTCTCTCTCTCTCTCTCTCTCTCTCTCTCTCTCTCTCTCTCTCTCTCTCTCTCCCCTGACTGACAATAAACTCCCCGCCCAACAAGTTCACCGGCACCAACATCGGCACCACCATCCTCCTCTGCCGCATCCTCCAGGCGTGGCAGGACATTCTGGCCAGCGAGGGCCGCACGGTCAGCGACCGCGCCTTCTGGGGCGCCGTCTACAGCATGGCCGTGGGCGTCAACTTTGGCGCCTTCAGCACCGTCTTTTGCGCCTCCCTGGCCGGCCTGCTGTGGCGCGACATTTTGCTGTCCAAGGGCGTCATCGTGCGCCGCCTCGAGTTCCTGCGCGTCAACGTGCCCATCATCGGCATCGCCACCGCCATCGGCTGCTCCGTGCTCGTGGGCGAGATTTACATTATGCGGACCGACGAGCCGTTCCAGCGGTGAGATGGAATGGGGGGGGTACTGAGGTGTATCGGCCTCAGCGGGTTTTCCACCTAGACTGGTAGTGGGCGAGACTGGGGGGACTAGATTTGGTGGTGTTGTTGTATGATAGAACCAAGAGACAGAAAAGTTATCGAGAGAAAGCAATCAGTTTAAACCGCGGCTAGGCCGCATCGAGAGATTGGCGCGCTGCTCTGAGAGGCCCTGCGTCGCTGCGATGCAATGGCCGGCACCGCGCGCCAGGAAGCCCGAGATGCCGAGGCGCGAGGGGCCGCCGCGCTGCTCCGCCATGCGCGAGACGGCAAACGAGTGCGCCAGCCAGCCGTCCATGTTCCCCGCGATCCGCTGGGATGGAAGTAATGCGTCAGCGGGAGAGGCAGCCCCAGCGTCGTGCCTAGGTTACCTACCTCTTCGGTCCCCATGATCATGGACTTGGCGATGGTGGCGTCGCTCACGTGCGGCCACTCGCGCGAGAGCGACACGTTGACGGACCGGATGCAGAGGCCCTTGTATATGAGCATCAGGCGCGAGTAGTAGGCCTCGGCGGCGGCGGGGGTCGCGGCGGGTGGTGGTGCCGTCGTCGTCGTCGCCCCTGCCCAAGACGCCGCCTCGGGCCCTTGCGCCGCGCGCCGCCGCCGCCGCGGGAGGAGCCACAGCACGCTGCGGCAGGCCTGCATCAGCAGGGCCGCGAGCGCGCCCTCGTCCGACAGGGCGAAGGGGACCCAGGCGCTCCGGAGGACGACGCGCAGGGCCCGGTCGGCATTCTGGCAGCAGACCCGGTCGTACCTGATGGCGTAGTTGACGTCTGTTCCTTTCGTTTTTAGCTTGCTTCCTAGCGGGACATGCAGGTCAACGAACCAGACACGTCGCGAAACTCACAGTGGTCGATCAGGAAAGCCTCCGTGTCGCTGACGGGCCGCGCGAAGCTCCGGAACGGATCCCAGCTCCAGGCCACGTCGTCCAGACGAGTATTCAGCGCTGCGAGACTCTGGACCACCTCGGCCTCTCTCCATGTGGCGGACGCAGAAGCAGCAGCAGCAGCAAGCTCTTCCGCCGCCGCCAAAGGGGCCAAGCCAGCGCCAGGTTCCTCCTGCTCGACACCACCCGCCCCTGCCGCCGCAGCAGCAGCACCACTTGCCTCGGCGCCATATTCCGACGGCGGCCCAGAGGCCTGCTGCGCCCTACCACCAGACGGCGGCGGTGAGGGCCGCCCGCTCTTGCCGGGCTCGGCCCGCAGGACCGCCGCGCGCGTGCGCCCCCGCCTGCCCCGCGCGTGCGCGTCTCTGGCGACGTGCGCGCGGATGCTGCTGAGCGCATGCCGGCTGAGCGCGTCGGCCGGGTGGGCGGCGTTGATGAAGGTCAGACCCCTGCCCCTCCCACGTCTGGCTCTGCTGCTGCTGCTGCTACTGCTGACTGGCGCGGAGCCTCCGCCTTCGCTATCATCCTCCATCGTACGGGGGGGATCCATCCGGTCGGTCCCGGCGTGTGAAAAAGGCGACGCTGGATTTCAAACCCAAGGAACAGCAGGTGGAGGCCACACACGCACGCTTCGTGCAACTTCCCCATTGAGCTCTTGCCCGTCCGCCAGTAACCCGAGAGAAGGGTATGGTATGGCCACGAAAAGGGTGGCCGGACGGCTTATCGAGGCCCCCCTCGTCGAGCATTTGTCAGCTCGCGGTTGTCCGCATTTTCCATTTTCGGAATGGTGCGCCAATCTGCAAATTCCCTTTTGGGAACAACCCATGTAAGCGTGCAAATTCCTATTCCGGTCATTTGGACCCCCCATACGGACTTGGGCCAAGCGAAATGGTCGCTCTGCTCCCATGATACCAGCCGACAACCACCAGTCTCTAGCCTTGCTGACTCCGAGGACGAATGCCATCTGGTCCGAAGATGCCCCCAGAAGGAGCGAGACGCGGCAGGGTGCGGCATTTGTAATCCATCGTAGCAGCGAGCCTTCTGCTGGTGACGAAAGCCCTCAGCGATGATATAAAAACACCTCGGAACATGCAGACCTGCGCTTCTGTTCGACTGGCATCTACCCAAGGCAAAGCTCCAGCATTAGTCTCGGAAATACTTGGTTTTTTTCTTCTCTGAAACCCATCTCGCTCCCAGCATGGGCTCTACCTTCGTCTCACAGGCCCTCGCCATCCCCAAGGGCTCCCTTGTCCTCGTCGCCGGCGCCTCGAGCTACATCGCCACCAGCATCGTCCTGGAGTTCCTCAACAACGGCTATCGCGTCCGCGGCACCGTCCGCAACCGCGCCAAGGCCGCCTACTTCTACGAGGGCGTGTTTGAAAAGTATGCCCAGGACGGGACGCTCGAGCTTGCAGACGTGCCCGACATGGCCGTCCCCGGCGCATACAAGGACGCGGTGAAAGACGTCGCCGCCGTCGTCAACGTGGCCGCCGTCGTCACCATGGATCCGGACCCGGAGAAGGTGATCCCGGCCACCGTGTCCTCCCTGACCGACCTGCTGCGCACCGCCGCGGCCGAACGTTCGGTGAAGCGGTTCGTGCAATGCTCCACCATCGGCACCCTGTACCGGATCGGCACCACGGCCGGCAAGCACGTGACCATAAACCAGGCCTCGTGGAACGACGAGGCCGTCGGGGAGGCCTACAGCCCGCCGCCCCACGGCCCCGAGCACGGCTTCGTCGTGTACCAGGCCAGCAAGGTCCTGGCCGAGAAGGCGGCGTGGAAGTTCGTCGAGGAGGAGAAGCCCGGCTTTGTGTTCAACACGGTGCATCCCGTCACCGTCTTCGGTCCTCTCTACACCAAGTCCCACGCCTCCTCGTCGGCGGGCTGGCTGATGAGTCTCTACGACGGCACGGGAACCCTGCCGGAGAAGCTGAAGCGTGAGAACCACCTTACCCTTCACGTTGAGCCCGGGGCATGCTGCTGACCATTCATTACCACATGACGCCGCCTTGCGCTGCTTTGCCCTTCCTCGATGCCCACAGTCACCCACGTCAACGTCAAGGACGTCGCAGTCGTCCACTACGCCGCCGTCGTTGACCCGGACGTCAAGGGCCAGCGCATCATCACCTCGGTCGAAAAGTACAACTGGAACACGGTCCTCGACAGCCTCCGGCGGTCCTACCCGGACCGCAAGTTCAGGGACGACATCCCCGACGTCGGGGGTCTGCCAAACGAGACCATCGACGCCGACCTGGGGCTCTCGCTGCTGAAGAAGTGGGCGGGCCGCGGCTGGATCCCAATGGACCAGAGCATCCGCGAGACCGTCGAGTCGGTAGTTTGAGGCTGCTTTTTTTTTCTACATGCCATCCCAGGCACGGCCGGTATTAGTCTGCGTGGAGCCACGCAAAACGTCTATATAGCCGCAATGAAATATATAACTTATTGCACAGATCCCACCACGGCGCCCCAGGGCACGTCATGCTGGGAAACGCACCGCTGGAGATGAGCCCTCAGACTGTCTCGTCAGGCCTGGCACTACAGCCCGCGTCTTCTTCCCGCCGAGAGCGCCGTGATGAATTCTCCACAGCGGCATGGCGTAGGGTTTTCTATCCCTAGTATCCTAGGAGAGCTTCTTGTCCATTCTCGAGGCAGCACCCCCAGCGGTCACCTTTGGGCACCTAGAGGCGCTCTGCGCCTTCCCCTCTCCGTCAAAGGATGTCCAAAGCCTCCCGTCGACTAAAAACAGAAAAATGGCTACGATGTCAGTGAAACTTTAGCATGAGTGCCTTGTGGCGCAAGAGGCGTTCGAAACAAGATAATGAACACCAGCAGAGAAATCTACTCGGCTCCAATCCTATACAGATGCTGCTGCTCCGCGGCTTGATTGAGTTTACGGTGGCGTCCGGGGAGGGACCTTGGAGAGTGTGCAGAACGATTAACTTCAAACGCCCCTGGCCTGACGGGTTTGTGAGTTCCGCCGACGTTCTGGCGAGTTGTTCATGACCTGTATATATCTCTTCGCCTCCCTTCCATTCACGCTCATCCTTTCCAAATCCCATCTTCCTTTTGATAAAACATTGTCATATAAACCACTCCCCAATCAAGACATTCCTTATCCACCACAGACACCAAATCACCCACCATGAAGTGCGCCTCCTTCATCGCCGCACTGCTCGCCGCCTGTGCCGCGGCGACCCCCCTGGCCCGGCCCCCCCACTCCGTCCAGGCCCAGGAGACCCCGAGCGGGATCGCCCCGGCCCCCGCCCCGGCCAACGTCTCCTCCACGGACAAGTTCACCATCTTCCGGCGCCCGGGCCGCCTGCCCCCGCCCTTCATCACCCCGGAGAAGGATCTGTCCTCGGCGCACGGCAAGCGGCCGACCCCGGCCGGCAACGGCACCGACGACTCGGCCCCGACCTCGGCCCCGGCCAACTCCACAGCCTCGGCCAACTCCACAACCCCGGCCAACGCCTCCTCCACGGGCAAGTTCACCATCTTCCGGCGCCCGGGCCGCCGGCCCCCGCCCTTCACCACCCCGGAAGAGCGCCTGCCCTCGACGCACGGCAGGGGGTCGTCGACCCCGGCCGACGGTCCCAAGCAGGAGGAGGAGGAGGATGAGGACAAGAAGAGCGTCCTCAAGACCTCGGCCAACACGCCCAGCGGCCTGCCACCCCTGGCGCCCTGGGTCGACAACCCGTCGCTGCTGACGGGCGGCCAGCCCGCCGACATCTACCGCGGGCCCTCGATCCCCAAGAACGTCGACATGCCCCCAGTCAGGCCCGAGGGCGGCCACCTGGGCCCCATCAGCGCCGCGGGCAAGTAGGAACCGCTGGTAGTAGTGATTGACTCTTCGGCTGGGATTGGCGTGAACGGGCTTGTTGTGGCGTTTTTTTCTTCTTCCCCTTTGTTCGACGAGATGCAAGGCCTGAAGCGGACAGAGACGGCGGGCCAGGAAATGAGGAGGATCGCACATCTTCTCCCGACGCTTCAGGCTCCCATATCGGCTTGCTCTGACGATTCATTAATTTTCCTTTGTGTAAATTGTATTTTTCTTTGTTGTCCCCCATGTTTATACCTTCACTTACTGCACAAGATTTTCGTATTGACCTCCACCGTGTTCCCTGCTACAAACGTGATCCCGGCTTGTGTTGCCCGTTCGCAAACATATGCAAAAGTAAGACCTGAAATGGCACAGAGATGCGATCCATCCTACTCTATCTTTGCGTACCGGGCACCACGATTACCAGCATATTTCATAGCCTATAGATACATAGTTCGCACCTAGAGGAGATATCTGTCACATCACAGATGTCAGACCACCTGGCTGAACCCAAGAATTATCTATAAACACTATTACCCTGCTGACATTCCGATTTTTCGTCTTTAGAAAATGGCAGTGCATAATATGGCTGTCCCACGAGGTAGGTGCCGGCCGTCTAGTTTACACTGCGCCACTGACGATCCCTATTTCTAATAAACTCTAGAGTGCATGGTCACCATTCAAGACAGACACCTCGCGGGCACGTTCATGTCATGGTGACGTGAATGTTGGATTTGGGGAGTTGACAGCGGAAGGGATTGGGCCGGCTTGTAGTCTGCGCGACAGGTGACGACGTACCAGAATGTCAAGACCTTTATTTTCAGCTAGGTTGGAAGAGCAGTTCCTTCTCGCGCCTACAGTCCTATACGACCTTTATAGTAGCCTTGAAGCCCTCGCGTATCCTGCGAATGGCCACCGTCACATGACATTGGCTTGGTCCGAGTAATTGGACACCGGTGATGGCATCTGGGAAGCTCTTGAGCAGCTTTGCGGGCTCCTGGCGACAAATAACCTCGGATGACAAGACGCTCTGGTTTGGCGTGTCGGCATTCAGGACAACTTCAGCCTTCAATCTGTTCGGGGTTGGATCGAGGGTGGCTTGGAACGCGTAGATGGCTGCGCCGCGTACTGTGTGGAATTTGAAAGTTGCTGAAGAAGGAGTTTGGTGCGCCTCCTCGTGGGCTTCCCGAGATTTGTACATGGCCGTCGTTGAGCCAAGCTCCCAGTTGTCCTTGTCGCGCTGGGCTGGCCAGAATCCTGCGAGCTTAAACTCGCCACAGCAGGAGAAATCGACCAATATGTTTTTGGGGGGCCTTCCAAACGGTCTTGTCCAGTCGCTCGATGGGTCCCAAGCCTCCGAGGTGTCAAGGACGATATGCTGCTCGGCAACGCCGTCCACGTCCTTGGGGCCGAGGGCCACAAAGGCCGGACCGCCAGAGAGGATGGAGCCCGAGCTCTTGAAGAAAATGCTGTTCTCGTGCTTGGACAAGGATATGGCGACTATGGATTCCCCGTGGTGCAGCTTGCAGCTGAGGATGGCCAGGTGGTCTGGTTGCAATCGGGCGTTGGTCGTAAAAAGCTGCGTTCGGCGCGCCGGATTCATGGATTCAGTACTCAGGACGCGCGTGCGCAGCTCGACGCCCCTGTTGGTACTCCCGACACGCCCGTAGCCGAACCCGCGCTCGATGGAGCCCGAGGCCTTGAAGTCGTCTGGGCTGCGAGCCAAGACTTCGTGGCCGGCATGGGCCAGGATACTGTCGTCGCCCCATCGGGCGCCTTCCTTGAGCAGCTCCGTCTGCATACGCCGGAATGCCTTTACGGCCCCTTCGCCGTAGATTGGGGGCATGGCCACGCCAAGCAGGCCCAGCAGAGAGTAAGCCCTGTCCTCGGGCCGGGTGGTTTCCCGGCCGGCAGCCCACGACAGTTGCTGGGCGAGGCTAAATTCGGACAGGCGGCCCTCCTCGAAGAGGGTCGTGTGGATCTTGGTGCTGGACGCGATGGCGTCCTTGAGCCCTAGACGTGAGCCTATCTCGGCCCATGACGCCGTGTAGAACCAGACAAACGGGGGAGCGATGAGCTCCTGGAGAGTCCAGCCACGGGTGAACCAGCACGATCTCTGGAAGGTGCCGGCCGGATCATCGGGGTCGTGGGTGACATGGACGTCTTCAAGGTAGGCGTAGCACACATCACTGTTCTGGTACCAGCGAAACATGGAGTTGATGGCCTCGGAAAGCTCTGCCGAGTCTGACTTGTCGATGCAGCAAGTGTCACTCCACTGCCCATGTTGTCAGATAATAGACTCGAGGAACGGAGCCTCAGCACTGTGACCCCTGGGTAGGGGTGGTGCGTACGCCATACTCGTAGCCGTCCTCGGCAGCCTTGTGGCAAAAAGAGGCCAGCTTGGCGAATCCTGCACGGTCTCGAAATGTGCCGTTTTGGACGTCGCCAAAGAGCACCTCGTCGGGGCCCCAGACATGGGAGAGGATCGCGTATGGCGGCACCTGCTCGCCCCCGAACCAGTGAAGGCTCAGGTCGGAAACACGAATCAGACGCATGGTCTGGGAAGCGGATTAAGTTCCGGGATGACATTGACAGAAATACGGGAAAACGAGGCGTCGGATGCGAGGCCGTGATGCTGCCCAAGTGCGGGGATAAATTTGGCAGTCTCATAGCGCGCACTGCGCGCCAGGCACCGCCGATTGGATACATGGATGGTTGGCCAATGTGGTGCCGATCTTAGCGCACCACTTACCACTGAGAGTTTACTGCCCCTGGAGGGCACATATGAATGGCACAGATGGATCCGTCCGTGGGTGCATTCTGCCAGATCTTGCTTGTGCACAAACGGTTGTGACGATCCAGATCGTGACACGACTTTGACCTCGATCGTTGGGTTCTTTGGAACCCACAAAGCACAAAGTTCAGGAAGTGGGATGGATGGAGGGGAGCAGGTGAAACTTTGACGGGCGGACCCGCGCCCGCGCCAAACTCACGAGTGTGGCGACGACGTCGATTAAAGTCGCGTCGGCGGAACCCCTGCTCATCGGCGCGGTGCCCCACTGCCATTTGCCTGGCTCGCCACACCTGATACGCGCGCAGCCTGGCTTATAATTGCGCGCCCAACAGGCGGCGGCAAGGAAATATCGCGAACTTGGCGAGCGAGGCGCGAAAACTGATGCTGGCGCGAATGGCAAAACCATGCCGGGCTTGAGACCAACATACAGTGTGGCTGTATGCATGTATCAGATGCGATATGCATCACCTAAATCAACCCGCCTTCCAGATGTCTGGGAATAATCCGCACAATGATGGATAGCAAAAATGGCAGGGTGACATGCCGCACAAAAAAAGGTGTGGGAGACAAAAACTGACAACGCCCACGTCCCACTGGAGAGGGGAAGGGTTGAGGCGTTCCAGCCCGCCAAGGTTCCAGTCCACCAAGCCTGGCCTGCCCGCGGTCCAAGAAGTGCCTGCTTCGGAAGCTCTCCCGACTAGACGATGGATCGCACAAGTGACACAGTAGCGAAGAGCTATCTCATCACACCAGAATTTTCGAATCACAGGCGCCGTCACCCGCAGGAGCGAGCAAAACGAACCCCGGAAACATGGAGGGGAGCAATGGAGGGAGCATGCATGTACTGTAGTTGCAGCTCAGCTTTAGCAACAGAGGGGTCCGAGCAACCCCTTTTTCATTCCCCTCTCGAACCCCTGTCGCCCGCTTGCCAGGCCCTGCTTCCGCGACAGGGATTGACAGCCCCCCTCAGGTTCCAATGCACCGGAACTGCGCCGCTTGCTTTGGAAGCCGCAAGCCTCGGCGCGGGCGATTGGCTCGTTCAGCAAACAAGGAAGGCCCCGTCTGCAGGGCGGCCCACACACACATTTCTGGCCCGTCACGTCCCAATCGGGCAGAGAGCCCTGCAGGTCCGACAGGGCGCAGAGGCGGGAATGCGGGAATGCAGCGAACGGCGCGTGGGGGAGCGACCTCCTTGCATAACCTGTCGGCTGCACAACCCCATCAGCTCTCGCGAGAGCTAGAGCTTCAGCGAGCGGGGACGCGAGGACGCGGCGGTTTTGGTGGCAACGGCCATGCGGTTCGGGATTGGATAGCGGCAGATTGGCAACAGATATAGTCCACAGGCGGCGTAAAAGCAGCTAGAGCCGGTCAGAGACTAGAACAAGCGGGGGGAAAATGAGGATGGAACGGTGTGACCTCCCCCGGCATTTCAGCTGTGAGACAAGGATGGATGCGGACATTGGTCGTGACTTGGTCGAGGCATTCATGTCGTGGACTCGTTGTTGTGATGTGATGAGCTGCCTGCGCCTTTACTGTGTAGATAAGCGCAGACAAACATGGGCTCATGGGATGGACTCGTGGGTAGCTATCAAACGGACCTCGTCATCTCGTTTTTGTCGACGCGGGCCACCGAATGGCAGATTTGGAGGACCAGACCTGCCAGGAACAACCAGGCCCGCACCCACTGAGTGGCGCCCGACCCACGACGTTTGGGGCATCGTGTGAGGGCAAGGGGCGCGTTTGACGGCGAACGGCTTTGCGACAAACACAAACCATCACCACGGCGCATGCTGCCGCTCTTCTCTTCCTCCCTCCCACCTTTGCCCTGGCCCAGCCGCCTCTCGAATCTCACCTCACCGTGACTACAGCCTGGTCCGGCTCCATCAGCCTGCGCCGACACCGCCAGCCTTTGCCAGCCTTTACGACTCTCCTTGCCCTGTCGACCAACTACGCGATCCGCTCGAGCGACATTTGAACCTTGGGACTTTTTATGCAGCTCCAGGGGGCCGCAGCTCCCTTGTGCGACGGCGGACAGGGCCCAGACACTGCTGCCGGTCGACGACGGTCGAGGACCAGTCGCTTTGCAGCTTGATAACAAGTCCCAAAAGGCCAAAAGTCGTCTTTTTCAGCTCTCCCGATTGTCTCTTTCTTCCTCCCATTTTCCTGATCCTGGTCGCGCGAACGGATTGCCAAAAGAAGCTGCTGGCCGAGGCATCAAACCCGGCACAGGCACAGCCTACGAAGCACGGGCAGGGAAAGCCAATCTGGGCACCTCGCAAGCAGCAAATCAAGGTCCGCGCGCAAAGGCGGAGCCATTGAATTCAATTCACAGCAGCGCAGGCGCATCCCATCACCACACAGGGCTCTCACCACCACCCACACCGTCTCCAGAACACCCCGACCTACCACACCCACCTACCACGAGGCACACGCTCTGGCGCTCTGGGCGAACTGCCGGCAACCACGCCAATCGCCGACTCGAATTGCTGTGCGCGGCCGACTCATCCCGCCCACAGCCCGACGCGTCCGACCAAGTCCTTGGCCTTTCCAATACGACGCCGGCACCTTTGCCCGTCTGCGCTTTGCTCCTGACTTGGCTTTTTCTCACTCTCGCGCACCTCGCCTTTCTGTCCTGTCCTCTCTGCCAATTGCATCGTCGAGGCAAGACGCCGGCAGCAAAATCAGCACTGGCAGGGACACGGCTGAAGCTGGAACCCTAGACGATACTCTGCAATAAGATACCCATTAAGTGTCCAAAGCGCAGGCAAAACCACCGCACTGGACCATCTCCTCGAACCACACCCGAGCCACGGCCAACATCATTGCCATCTGACTGGGCCTGCCCGCAAGCTTCCCGATTCAGGCTCTGGCTCTTGCTTTTCTGAAATCTTTCTTTTCTGCTCAGCTCTATAGCACTCTCCCTGGCCAGCAGAGTCATTGCTTCCCCGTTTGCCCTCAATACCCCCTGTGTCAGCAAGCAAACACCCCAGCTGAACATCTGACCCTCTCCCCGGCATCACTCTCCCCACACCACTCAGAGGCCAGGACACTCAGAGGCCAGGACGCTAGCGTCCCGACAGGCGAGGGCAAACGCCGCGCACGTTGCTTTTTGGATGGCTGGGCTGGCCGAGACACTGTGATACACCCCGCCGGGTGGTTGCGTCGGCTCCGGTACGGTGCAGCGTTCGTACTGGACTGGTGGCCCCCTGCAAACAAAGACTTGCACACAACCTTTTCGCGCTGTTTGCCCGACCTCTCCCACCATGGACAGTCTCACACAAGGAGCGTACTCGCACAACGCGAGGGACCGCTCCCGCCACTCTTTGCCACACCCCGGTGCCCCGGTTCAGCTACCACGAGCCCCTTCTCGCGCTAGCAACAGCACCTCAAATACACGCGCCTCCCCAAGCGCCAACAGCTCGTCCAGCAACCTCGCCAAGTCGGTGGCATCGACGACGTACCCGTACCGGTCCCAACAGTACCACAGCCGCGGCTCCATCGCAAGCGAACGCGACCGCCCGAGATCGTCGAGACTTTCGAGAGAGGCCACCAACGAGTACGACACACGACTGGCAGTGTCGGTCGCGTCTAGCTACCTGCAGGAAAAGCTGCAGCGAGAGAGGAGATTCGAGAGTGGGCGGTCGTCAGCAAGTCGGACTAGTAGTGACGCGATGAGCGCAACCGCCGAGGTCAGAGCCGTCCAAAGCTCGCCCGTTCGGGCGTCGACATCGGATGGGCGACGCCCGCGATCGAGTGGCGGGGACGCCGCAAAGAAGAAGGCCATGGGGCTCATGGAGATGGAACAGGTATGTTCATCCAATGATGAGTCCGCGTCCCAACTTCCTGCTTACAACCTGCCTAGACCATCACCAAGATGCACAAGGTGAACTTCGATCTCAAATTCGAGCTGTACCATCGCCGCGAGCGGCAAACGGAGCTCGAGAGCAGCCTCGAGTCTCTCAAGACGGAACGGAGCGAGCTCGAGGACCTGAACGACAGTCTGATGCAGGAGCTCGAGAAGAGAGACAAGGCCATAGAGGAAGCCGTCGCCATGATCGTAACGCTCGAAGCCAGTGCCGAAAAGCTGCAGAAGGAGAACGATATTCTCAGGGCCGTAAGGGCCGACCCACTTGGTCGGCAGTCGATGGATATGCCCTCCCCGAAAACGCCACGGCCTGAGGATGCGCCAAGCCAATACTCTCACCTGAACCCTCACGACAGGACTTTGAACAGGATGCCGAGCTTCTTCAGTGAAATCAGCGAGAACACGGAGAACCTGCGAAACGTTTACCTGGAGAACACCGGAAGCCTCCGGCGGGTTTCGGACCCAATGCGAGATGACGAGATGGGCAATCATAAGTTGATGTCTGCGCCGAGTCTCAGCGTTCTGAGCGAGAGTTCCTTCGTCAGCGTCTATGGCCACAAGAGTATGCTCCACAGCTCATCGTCACCACCACCACGATCGGACCCGGCAGACGGAAATGAGGCTTCGGCGCAGAAGAGACAACAATCGCCAAACCCCCTGATGACTCCCGCTCCTCAAAAGAACCGTCGGGGAAGCGCTTCGTCTAGGAAGTATCCGTCGGGCGCCTTCACGTCGATCAACGATGTCCTGGACGCCTCACCCCTGCAGAAACTTCAGAGAAGTCTGCAGATGGACGGCAATCAGTCATACCTGAATGACATTGGAGCCACTAACAGCGGCACACCCACCAGTCTCCGGATCGAGACTGGTACCCCGCAGAACTCAACGCTATCCCCCGAGCAGCAGCAACGAGCGCATCAGCGTCTCAGGCAGGAGAAGAGGGAGGCGCTGCGCAAGGTGATGACGGACGGTCCCCGGGATCTTGGCAGCAACCTGCCACCCACACCCGACACCATTTCCACCTCGACACTGCGACGGTTCAAGAATTCGAACGATGCGCTGCCCCATCACCAGCATCCGGGAGGCGCCTCCCTCGACCGCAGCTTCGGGGCCTCGTCCGAGGGATCGACTTCGAGGTCGGTAAGTGCCGAGACAGCGTCGGCCGAGCAAACAGGACGCCGGGTGTCGCGCACACCGTCGACGTCGGCATTCCACGGAAGAAGACAGGGTCCTCGGGACTCGGGTGCCTACTTCGAGAACCGGCAACCCATCCCAAGACCGCGTTCCGCAGACGAGACGACTAGCTCTCGCGGCGGTAGAGAAGCCAATGGTTGGGGGCCTGACAGCTCTGACGACGAGTTTGACGACGGCGCCTCCGTCTCCTCGACCGACTGCTGGATGCGGGAGGGACTCAAACCCAACCGCCGATTCCCCAACAACGGGGCGATCCTGGCGGGCGAGGAAGCGCTTGATTCGCCCGATCTCTTCAGCTTCCCCGCCCAAGCGGGTGGCTCCGGCGGGTGGGCCACCGGGGCCATGTTTGGAGACCTGGGCGGGGCCGGTTATTTCGGCTCTGGACCTGCGCCCACAGCCAACGCTCTGGACGCTCTCGGTGCGTCGCTCCCCGCTCCGCAAGCAGGTATTTTCGGTTCCGGCTTGGCGTCTCCTGGCCCCGCCGGCTCCGTACCGCCACCCCCCAGGCGCTCCAGCCTTCATGCCCACACCAGCTCGACCGGCACCGCGAGCATGCCGCCGTCGAACCGCGCGGCGCCACCGGCCAAGCTGCGCAAGTCGCCCATGCGCCCGGGATCTCGTGGACGTAGTAACAGCGTCGACGTCGACTCGGAGCAGCCGCCGACCCCGACTCTCGCTGCCACGCCCACAACGGCCGTGCCGGGAGAGCCATCCAAGAGGCACTACCCACCAATTGCTGGCCAACAGCAGCCTCCACGTCGCTCCGGTGGACTACATGCTCTATTTCGACGATCGATTGGGTCCAGTGCCGACATGCCCCCGCAGCCGCCTGCAAGCGCCCCGCCCCCGGAGACGGGGTTCAAGAGCGCATACCCACCGCCCCCGCCACAGCAGTCGCCCACAAGCGGATCCGCCGTGGGCATCCCCTCGTGGAGCCGTCGGGGCGACGAACTGTCGAGCTCGACGCCGCCGCCCATCCTCCGTAACCCCCGCGTGCGACGCAGCACCATGCACGCCGACGTCGGGGCCGGCGAGGGATACGAGGACCATCAAGGCGGCGCGCCACTGTCGCCCGCGTTCCCGAGCCCAGGCGGACGCCTGTCGGGCACCAACGTCGCAAACGTTCAGGCCGAGGAGCAACAGCAGCCCTCGCCGGGCGGGCGCAAGCGAGGCTGGCTCGGCCTGGGCAGAGTCACGAGCCTGCGCAAACACGGCGGCTAGAAGCCGAGCGTCGAGCCAGTACCCGAGGCCTCGGTGATTCAACCGCGAGTCGGGCTGAGAAAGGCCGTGTCGATGAGGTTGAGCAGTCTCCGAACGATATAAACAAGGCCAGGCTGCGGGTTGCGCAATCTCTGCATCACTAGTCTGCAGGAACAAACAGTACCGCAGACATGTTCTCAACAACCGGGAAAAGCGAGCGTAAATGTCGTTTTGTACCACTCTTGTTTAAACATTCGGTTGGCGCAGTTTGATGACGTCAGCCAACCAGAGAAGAATAAAAAAAAGTAGGGAAAAAATAAGATAAAAAAAGGAGGGAGAAAGGAAAGGCGACGGGAGATGCCCGCAAAGTTTGGTCGCCAATTGCTTGAGTTGGAGCGAAGCACACATTTTTCCTATGTAAATTCAATGTACCTACCTCGGTTGGCTTTCTTCGTGCTTGGGCTAAATTTAAACACGCCAGCAGGCAACGTTGCCTTTTTATTCTTTCCGTGTTGCTGTCGTCCCTTGAGCCGTGTTCAACTTTGACCTCCTAATTCATGATGTCACCCACTGCCATGGTGAACAGGTGGGGCAATCCATTGCTGTGCTCTGCCCGATGACAACGCCGGAGCCTCTGCCCGCAGGAGTCTGTTTTTGGACTAGTCAGGGGTAAACGCGCCTGGTGCGCGGCCAAGCAGCCCCTAAGATCGACAAGGCGCAGTGCGGAATGTGAAGCCGGGACCGCGATGGAACCCGCAGCAAAAACCAAAAACCCACCCACCAGGCACAACGACATGGCGGGAAATCGTCACGACACACGACCACCTCAACCACCGCAGCGGCACGACGCAGGGCCCGCCGCCCCGTCTGCCGCCCCGTCTGCCGCGCCAGATGGCAACATGGACGACGTCGCCCAGGCCTGCAGGCGCGGCCTGAGCCTCCTCTCGGACCTCGCCGCCGAGGCCGTCGCCGCTCGGCCGGCCGTGGTCGGCGGGCCCGTCGAGAGGGCGAGGGCGAGGCTGCGGCGCTTGACCGCCGTTGGCGACGCGCTGGAGTCGTTGCCCGCCGCGGCCGAGTCTTTGGCGGCGCTCTTGGAGCTCTGCGAGACGGTGGGAATGTCGGGCGCGATGCTGGTGTCTGCTTCAGGGGCGGTATCCGGCAGGGAATGCGTTGTGCCTGTGCCTGTGCCTGTGTCTGTGCGTGAGGCGTCCTTGCGTCGCCGGAAAACACGGGCGGATGGAATTTTGGTTACATCTACGCGCCCGGAGCGGGAGCGGGAGAAGGTCGTAGCGGCCGTGTCTGACGCGGTGGCAGAATTGCGTGCCGTTGTGGGCGCCTTTTCCGGCGTCGAGTTCATGCCCCTGTCAACCGCCGTCACCATCCAGTCCCTGCTAGGTCGTCTGTCGGAGCTGGCGACTGCGATGGGCCATCTCGCCGGCGGAGCTGCAGTTGTGAGCACCCATCCACCCCAGACCCGACAGAAATCCTGTGGGACGGCTGACATATCCCCCTTCCGCTGGCACTTCGCCCTCGCCATCGAGACGGCAAAGCAGCTCCTCTCTCCCAGCACGCCCCATCCACGCACCACCGACGGCTACATCCCCCGCGCGCCGTCGTCGTCCCTCGCCGCCTTGGCCCTGCAGGTCCAGCACGTGCACCACCCATTCCAAGCCCTCGGCGCCCCGCCCCCCACCACCTGCCGCTCCGCACCCGACAGCGCCCTGAGCGTCGGGACGCTCCGCCTCTGGACGGACTGCAAGGCGGTCACCCTCGCCGGCGGCTGCTGCGGCGGGTACCGATCGACGGCGCTGCTGCTCGCGGCCGCGCTCCTCCTCAACCACGCGCGCCGCGTGCTGCTGCCGTGGCTCGGCGCCTACGTCCACGCGCACCCGGTCGAGTCGCTGCGCGTCGCGCGCTCGCGGCCCGACCTGCTCGTCGAGGAGACGCTGGCCGCCACGGACGGCGCGGCCGTGGCCTTTATGTACTGCCAGCGCGCCGCCTTTGACGCCGCGGGCGCCTTCCTGATGGCCCGGTACCGCAGGACCGGTGCTAGTGCTGCGGCCGCTGCGAGCAATAACAACAACAACAACAACAACAACAACAACAACAACAACAGCGTCCTCCGTCTCCAGTTGCTGCTGCAAGGCCTCGCCTTTTGCCTCTGGACGCTCGCGACGGCAGAGTACCTCTTCTGCCGCCTCGCCCACGCCGCCGCCCTCGTCCTCGCCTACTACAACCTCTTCTTCTCCCGCCCGCCCCGCGTCCGCGCCTCGCTCCTGCGCGCCGTCGTGGCATCGGCGTCCCCGCCCCGCCTGGCGTGGCACGCCGTCGAGCTGTACTGCGGCGTCGCCGGCGGGCTGCTGCCGCTGGCGTGGGCCGCCGTGTCGCGGCCGCGG
>NW_008804586.1:0-16459 GCF_000145635.1 Gaeumannomyces tritici R3-111a-1
CCCCCCCCCCCCCCCCCCCCACGTTTGCTGCCGCGAGCCGCCTACTCGGCGTCGACGTTGACGTCGGCCTCGGCGTCGGCCTGCTCGGCGCGCAGGCCCCGGGTGCCGTTCCTGGCGCTGCGCAGGCAGCGGCCGTCGCGGGCCATGGGGGCGCAGTTTCGGTTAATGCAGGTCTCCACCATGGCCGGACCGGCCGCGCTGAAAGAGTTGCACTGGTCGATGCACTTCTTGTAGCAGCCGGCATTGAGCTTCCGGAGCATGGCGATGGCGTCCTTGGAGAGGCCCTTTTCGATGTTCCTAGCGCGGAGGGTCGCGGCGGGGGCAGCGGTCTCGATATCGGCATCGACGTCGGCCCGGGCCTCCGGCTTGGTGCGCAGATCCCGGGTGCCGTTCCTACCGCTGCGCAGGCAGCGGCCGTCACGGGCCATAGGGGCGCAATTGCGGTTGATGCAGGTTTCCACCATGGCCGGGCCGGCCGCGCTGAAGGAGTTGCACTGGTCGATGCACTTTTTGTAGCAGCCGGCGTTAAGCTTCCGGAGCATAGCAACGGCCTCCTTCGAAAGGCCCTTTTCGATGTTCCGGGCGCGGAGGGTTGCGGCGGGGCCGCTGGCGCTGGCGTCAGCCTCGGCCTGGACCTCGGGCTCGGCGGGCAGGTCGCGAGTACCGTGGCGGCGGTCGCGGAGGCAGCGGCCATCGCGGGCCATGGGCGCGCAGTTACGGTTGATGCAGGTTTGCACCATGGCCGGGCCGGCCGCGCTGAAAGAGTTGCACTGGTCAATGCACTTCTTGTAGCAGCCGGCGTTAAGCTTCCGGAGCATAGCGATGGCATCCCTGGAAAGACCTTTCTCGAACGTGGGATCCTGGCGGGCCTGCAGGTCCGCCGGAGCGGCGATAGCGGCGGGGACGACAAGGATGATACTGAGGAGGGAAAGGAACTGCATATTTGCGGTGTTGGTAGAGATGAATGGGAAAGATAGGAGGGTCGTAGAGAAGATTGCTAGAGTGGTTAAAAGATGTGAGAAGCTGCTGTAGATGGTAGAAGAATGTGATGATTGCTTGATGGATAGGAAGGCCGATTCAAAAGCTTTTCGGGCATCGTCAAAGTCCTTTATATATATTGAGGATATCTACTATTTCGGCTACGTGGGCCGAATATACAGGCCCTGCTCGACCATTAATCTCGGTATGGCTGTTGCCTTCAACGGCGCCAGGCCAAGGCCCGCATCGGGTGGCCTAAGTCGATCTCCAGAGTAAGCAGTATGGTGGGCATGGGAATGTTGACAAAACGTGGCGATGCCTTCATTCAATGGCCAAGGTCGATTGGGCGAGGCCAGCCAACTGTCCGAGTGAGGAGATCCTTCGCCCACAAGAGCTAAGTGTTCGTGGGAGAGCAACCCCGGCATTTGGAAGGCGAAGCAATGTTTCACTCGGCGCTGTCCCAGTGGCTGGCATTGGACATCAGCATACGGCTGGTGGCCTCGCCCAGGGTTTCCAGCAATTTGGATGCAAAGCCACCTGCCGAGCGTGTAAGCCCAAAAATATGGAGATGTGTGGGAAACCCGCAGCGCCCCGAAGGATTGAGGCGCCCCTGCAGCCCAGACACGCCAGGCCACTCAGCCGCCACCACGGCGGCCGCTAGGCTGTCACTCGAAACCCATGTGCATGATGTGCCGCTGCACATTAGTGTAAGGCCCCGCAGTCACTCAAGGCACATCGGGCTATATATTCACTCTTTGTCTACGTCGATGTTTTTTTTCTCCCCCAAGGTGCATGCCGTCCTAGCTTGTTAGTTCTTTTACTTGTCTGCCTTCTCAGCCTCCCACAGATCTCCAGAAAACAATTAGCCTCCTCTATACCCTCAAGCCATCTCTTTCTCTTCTACAACACACCCCGACATGGAGTCCAACACAGCCAGCACCTTCGACCTCCAGATCCAAGAAGGTCAAAAACTCAGAGATGGACGGTACGGGCCAGTCTTTCTGGCCCTGAGGCTCGACACCGGCGTGCTCATTTCGGCGGAAAGGCTGGACCTTGACGAGTTCGGCGAGGTCGCTGTGCTGAAAAGCGTGGCTTCGCAGCTCCAACAGCAGCAGCAGCAGCAGCCCGAACAGCCCGTCGTTGCCTACATTGGACACAAGCGCAGTGACGGCCACAGCTATCTGCTGACAGAGCACATGCCCGGCGGCACGCTCGAGGACTTCCTCGCGCAGGGCGCGGGGAAGAAGGGGGTGGAGCTGTCGATGGCGGCCTCGATCCTCCGGCAGGTCGTGGGGGCCCTCGAGCGCCTACAGAGACGCGGCCTCGCGGTGGCCCTTGTCGACCCGAAGCGCGTGCTTCTGGACAGCCAGGGCAAGATCAAGCTCGACGGCCCGTTCTTCTGCGATAGAGCCGTCACGGGCGAGCCCCTCCCGCCGGCGTGCCTGACGGTGCCCGAGCTCGTGTTTGGGCAGGGGGCGAGCATGCGCAAGGCCGACGTCTGGCTGCTCGGCGTCCTTGCGGCGCAGCTACTGTCGGGGAAGCAGGATGCCGTCTCGGGCAGGGCCGCCTCGATCGCGGCGCAGCTCCGGCAAGACCAAAAGTCGGGCTTCGACCTGCTGGTGTCCGACAGGGTCAAGAGCCTTCCGGACAGCGACCTGGCGCTGGACTTTCTGCGCCAGTGCTTCACAGTGTAAGAGACCTCCCCATGGAAGGCGAATTATCTGTATAGTGCTAACATGCCTCCCCGCAGAAATGTTGATGAGCGACCGAGCATCTCCGAGTTGAAGGGTCACCCCTTCCTAGCTTCCCCAGCAGCATGACGGAGGAGAGAATCGATGGACATGAGATTATTGCAGTTGCCATGGCAGTGTCCTCTTCGGCTACATCCCTTCTCGCTGGGTTGAGATATGTTGATATAGTTGCGTAACATGAGCTCGGTATCTGTATTTGATGGCTTCTGCACAGCGTGCTTTTATCTCCCACTCTCAACAGCCTTGGACAGCTTCTATGCAGGTGAGGCCGTATCCAATCTCGACGGAACCCGAGGGTATTCCCATGGCCCCCACTTGCCCGTTTCGGTACTGTAGCTCCGTAGCTCCACCCACCATCACGCCACTTCAATGGCCGGTTTGGATTCGGGCCAATTGCGCTGCCGCTATTTGACGCAGCTTTCCAGCTCCCTGAAGCTCTCCCAGCTCAAATATTGAGATCCGCCATCACGCAACGCCCTCCCCTCGGGAGTTGCCGGCCTGGACAGTCTCCAGCCATGTCCTTCATACACAGCGGCACCCCTCGCGCGCTGGCCAGGCTATCATCGGCCCCGTCCTTTGTCTGCCGCCAATGCCTCCGCCAGCAGACGCCGCCGCCGCCGGTGCGCCTCGCCGCCCTGGCCCGGAGCTTCGCCTCGGCGAGGACGGCCTCTGCAACGGCGCCGCGGACCCCGCTGCGAGCCAGCTGGCCCCTGGGCGGGAGCAAGGCGTTTAGCAGCGCCGCGCCCGAGGCGGCGGCAACCGCTTCGGCCTCGGGGAGCGGCGCCGGCTCATCGTCGTCGTCGTCCTTCCCCGAGACCAACTCGAAAGCTGTGGGCGTCTGGCTCATCGGCAGCGTCGCCAGCGTGTTCGGCATCGTCGTCTTTGGCGGCCTGACGCGGCTCACCGAGTCCGGGTGAGCGAATATGCCCCCTCCCTTGGGTTATCACCCCCTGTCACAAAAGTACTAACAGCCCCCCCCTCCTCCGCAGCCTGAGCATCACCGAGTGGCGGCCCGTGACGGGCTCGCTGCCGCCGCGCAGCGACGACGACTGGGAGTCCGAGTTCGCAAAGTACCGCGCCTCGCCCGAGTTCGCCGTGCTCAACTCGCGCATGACGCTCGACGAGTTCAAGAAGATCTACTACATGGAGTGGACGCACCGGCTCTGGGGCCGCGTCATCGGCCTCACCTTTGTCCTGCCGGCCGCCTACTTCGTCGCGCGCCGCCGGGTCACCCGCCGCATGGCGTTCAACTTGGCCGGCATCAGCGCCCTCATCGGCCTCCAGGGCTTCATCGGCTGGTGGATGGTCAAGTCGGGCCTGCGAGACGACCTCTTCGCCCCGGGCTCCCACCCGCGCGTGTCGCAGTACCGCCTGGCCGCCCACCTGGGCACCGCCTTCGTCTGCTACTCGTGGATGCTGCTCTCGGGCCTCTCGGCCCTGCGCGCCCGCCGCCTCGTCGCCGACCCGGCCGCCGCCGCCGCCCTGGTCGAGCGGCTGCGCAGCCCGGCTCTCAGACACTTCTCGCGCTCCGCCCACGCCGTCACCGCCCTCGTCTTCGTCACGGCCATGTCGGGCGCCCTGGTCGCCGGGCTCGACGCCGGCCTCATCTACAACGAGTTCCCCATGATGGGCACCGGCCTGGCCCCGGCCTGGCCCGAGCTGTTCGACGCCTTCTACAGCCGCCGCGACGACGGCTCGGACCTGTGGTGGCGCAATGCCCTCGAGAACCCGAGCCTCGTCCAGCTCGAGCACCGCGCCCTGGCCGTCACCACCTTTTGCGCCGTCGTCGCCCTCTTCGCCTACTCGCGCTCCCGCCGCGTCGCCGCCGCCCTGCCCCCCGACGTCCGCAAGGGCGCCATGGGCGTCCTGCACCTGGCCGTCGCCCAGGTCGCCTTGGGCATCAGCACCCTCGTCTACATGGTCCCAACTCACCTCGCCGCCACCCACCAGGCCGGCGCCCTGGCCCTGCTGACGGGCTCCCTGGTGCTGCTGCACCGCCTGCGCATCTCAAAGTCCACCGCCCTGCTGATCCAGAGGCGCCTCCTGCAGGCCTCCAAGGGCCCTGCTCCCCTGCCCGCGAAGCGGTTTTGAGCGCCCGGGGCCCAGGGGCTTGATGTAATGAATCTTTGGCGGGGACTGTAAACCAAAACACAGGATTCCGGTCTATACCCAGGGGCTAGAGAAAATCCGGAGTCTGTACATTATACGTTTCTAAAATCCCCATTCATACCTACATCAGGCGAACCCCAACGCGTGAAATCCTAAACTCCTTTTTTTCCTCACAGTTTGCTTGTTACACTTGTTCTCATTCTGCTTCTAGCCAGCTACAAGGTACATCCACCTTTAGGTTGGACTTGACTTTAGACGTGAAATCGCCTCGTTGCTTTACGACTTGGATGTTCACCACACAAAGCCCAAGCTTGATATTTTTTCTTCCTTTTTTTCATATTTTTGTCCGCTTACTTGTGGGCTGAACATGACCATAGTGTTAGCAGCAATCCTATAATCTTCCAACCTCTAACCAAATCGTCTCATACTCCCAGAGTGACTTACCGATACCCTCCTCCGGAAGGGGCTCGACGTTTGTGAGCTCGGCGGCGAACTTCTCTGGGGGGCCGTTCTTCTCATCCTTCATGAACGGGAAGCCCAGCACCTCCCTGATGGTGTAGTTGTCCGTCAGGAACATAGTCAAGCGATCGATTCCGAGACCCTATGTCACGTATATTTCGTCAGCTTCCTGCACCCAAACTCATTCCCTTCCCAGACATAGAAGCTGGCTTTATTCAGACTTACCCATCCTCCAGTCGGCGGCAGGCCGTACTCGAGCGAGCGAAGGAAGTTCTCGTCGATCATCTGCGCCTCGTCGTCTCCCTGTGCCTTCTGGCGTGCTTGCTGTGGGGTTGTTAGACGCCGAACCTCATTGGGAAGATGCCAGTGGTGGGCTCTTGGTGGGGAGGGGAAAATCAGGTGCTTTCGCGTCACTCACCTCCTCAAACCTCATCCTCTGGTCAAATGGGTTGTTCAACTCCGTGTAGGCGTTGCAGATCTCCTTCTTGCAGACGAAGCCCTCAAAGCGCTCGCAGATGCCCTTCTCAGTGCGGTGGTACTTGGCAAGCGGCGACATCATCTGAGGGTGCTCCATCAGGAACGTAGGGTTGATGCACGTCTCCTCGAGGTACTCGCCAATCAGCTTGTCCAGCATGCGCGCGTTGGTCAGGGGCGGGGTGCACTCGATGTTCTTCTCCTTGAGCAGCGCCTGCAGGAAGGCGTTGGTCTCGTCCGTGTGGAGCTCGTCGTAGGGTGGGAACTTCTTGCCCGTCAGCTTCTCCAGCTCCGGCATGATCTTGACGCGCTTCCAGGGCCTCTCCCAGTTGACCTCGAGCTTCTCGCCCGTCTGCAGCGTGTACGTGGTCTTGTAGCCACCAGTGAGCTCCTTGACCAGCCCCGAGACCAGCTCTTCGGTGTAGTCCATGACGTCGTACATGTCATAGTAGGCCGCGTACGTCTCGATCGTGGTGAACTCGGGGTTGTGCGTCAGGTCGACGCCCTCGTTGCGGAAGTTCTTGCCAATCTCAAACACCTTGCTGAAGCCACCGACGATGAGCATCTTGAGGTACAGCTCAGGGGCAATACGCATGAACATGTCGATGTCGTAGTCGTTGTGATGGGTGACGAAGGGCAGCGCGGTAGCGCCTCCGGCAACGGCCGTCATCATGGGGGTCTCGACCTCGACGAAGCGGCGCTCGTGGAAGAAGTCGCGGATGTACTTGATGATCCTACTGCGCTGCCACATGACCTTGCGCGACCGGTCGTTGAACATGAGGTCGAGATAGCGCATGCGGAAGCGCTTCTCGCTATCGGTGAATCCGGAGCGCTCGCCGGGGAGGAGGTGCAGCGAGGGCGCCAGCTGGACGACCTCGGTCGCGAACAGCGAAAGCTCGCCCTGCTCACCCTTCTCCAGCTTCCCCTTGGGCGCGGTCCTGCCGGGGTAGCCCACAATGCCGATGATGTCTCCCCTGCCCAGGTGCTCGTGCTGCTTGTCAAAGGGGACGCCGCCGTCCTTGACGTACTGGGCCTGGCACATGATCTGCATCTTGGTGCCCGTGCTCACCGTGTCGGCGCCCGTCTTGATGTCGTAGAAGATCAGCTTGGTGCCTGCCGAGCGCTTGGTGAAGATGCGGCCGGCTATCCCGATCTCCTTGGTCTTGTCGACATCGCCCGACTTGAGGTGGCCAAATTCGGCCTCGAACTTGGAGTCGTCGTAGTCGACGAGGAACTTGTGCGGGTAGGGGTTAGGGCCGGACGGGTCGTCGAGCATGGCCTTGGTCTCACGGCTGCGCATCTCAAAGTACTGGTTCGGGTTGAGCTCCTGCTCGTCGGCGGCAGCCTTCTTGGCGACGGCGGGCTTGGGCGGAGCCGCAGCGGCCTTCTTGGCTTTCTCGTCGGCCTTTTGGCGGGCCTTCTGTCGCCTCTTCAGCTCCGTCTTAGATATCTATGCGGCAGTAAGCAGCATGTTAGCCGGGTGGCAAGAGACGAAGGAAGGGCCTGGGCGTGGGCAGCAGCAAGGCCAGGAGGAATCCCGCGTCGCGTTGTTGTGCGCACCTTCTCGCCCGTGACCTCATCGAGGTGGAGGTTTTCCACCTGCTCGGTGGGCGGCGCTTGCGAGCTTGAGTCGGCCATGTTTGCAACCTGAAGCGTGTCAAACGCCGTGTCAATGGCAGAATCTGTAGATGTGTGGGAGGTGGTTGTTGTCTTGGCCTGGGCGCCTGCGTGCTTGGGCGCCTTTCAAAAATTATACACAGAAGCTTGCGCGGGGTAAAATCGATGAAGCGCAGTTGAGTCAATCAATCAGGTCCACAGCCAGTGAGTCAGTGGGGGCGGGTCCAGTGTTGTCGCTGCCGGCCAAGGGTTTAAAGTGCTGGTTAATGTGGCTCATCTCAGGGCACAGAGGTGATTAGCCACAGCCCGGATTGGGGGTCTCTGTTTGGATTCTTTGAAGGGAATATAAGACTTGAACAAACCCCAAAGAAAAGAGGGTGCAGAAGTCGGGAAAGCGAGAGAGCAGGAAGAAGAAGGCGACGAAACAACCACTGACATGCGCCGTCTCGCAGGCGCCACAACATACATCATCGAGCTCGCCCATTCTCGCAGCACTTGCATCTCGCTTCCTTTTTCGTACGTCTTGGCGCCCTGGATTTTCGGGCCTCGAAGCCCAAGTGCCGTGGCCGGTGGGTGCGTCGCAAAGCCATGTCTGCGGCTCAGCCTCGTGAGGGGCTCCAGAGAAGGCTCGCATGAACCAGCCAATTTAACCTCACCGGCCTGAGCGGGCTAATGCCCAGCCTCCAACAGGGTCAGGGTCAGCTCGACTTCTCGCCGTGCCGGCTCCAGGATATGAGATCTGACAGATTCCCCCCGTTCAGCTGTCCTTCCCGAGGGCGGCAATCGTTTGCCGGCTAAGGTCCCTAGCTGCCGACGTGAGGCTCCAGGCCCTGATGGAACCTAGGCGTGCGTCTGGGTGTTTCCCCATGCTAGGCGCCACACAGCCAACATCGTCATAGCCCCACGAAAGTCTCCGGTCGAATCAGATAAAATGCATGGGATATAAAATGCATGGGATCAGGCAGCGACAACTCTGTAATCCGTTTTCTCCTAAAAGCTGGGCGCGGCGAGCGCTGCGTCTATTACAACAATCGAAAATCCCCGGCATGTTGTGTCGCCAAACCCCCAATAAATGAAACCGCCGAGTGCCCAGTACACTCCCTCGAGACGTTACTCGGACGGAAGCTAATAAAACATTGCAAAATGAGAAAGAAGATCATGAAGTTAAGGGTCGATGGGAGTCGTCTCCTCAGGCTGCAGAGAGACGGCTCCCGTTGAAAGTATGATTACAAGAATAAATAAGACCCAGGTCAGCAGCCAAAATAGAAGCGAAATGGAAAAAGGAAAATGTGCTGGCGAGCGACGTTTGGTGGGTGGTATTCTAGGCACCTCCGCTCAAGGCACGCGACGGTCATGCCTTCGCATCATGTCGGTGCCCTGCGAAGTTGGTGCCTATATTAATGTAAGTGGTGTTTGGGTATCACTGTGACAACTAATCTTCCCGAGGTCTCAGCATCCACGAGACCAGGGGCTCATAGCTCCTGGGGGCATTGGGGCGATGACAGCTGACCCCCGCGAACCATCAGGGCCCTTGATTACTTGGGTGGAACGCAGGGTTGGTCAGCTAGTCCATAAACATAGGGTCGCCGCCGCCACCCGTGTCCTGGATGGGGACACTCATGTCGGGTTGTGCCGCAAAAGCCGACATGCTCCCTCCCCTGGCGACGTGACGTTGCATGGCCGAACCGATGTTGGTAACGGAGCGGTTGCTTAGCGCGGAGCCCTTGCCACGAACACCAGCGCCAGTCGCCGCGTGGCTGGCACTCCTCGCATACGGACTACCGGCTGCTGTCGTTGTCCGTTGCGCAGGCCCCCTCGTGCGCTGCACTTCAAGCTTCGGCGTTGCCTGCATTGGCATAGCTAGAGGTGCAGTTGTGACCATGGGTTTGGCCAACGGTGCGCTCATTGCGGCATACCCCTCCTCGTCATCGTCCATCTCGGCATCGGCATCCAGGTCGCTCGTATCATCGAGCGATAGTGGCGTGCTCTTCACTTCGACTGGCGATGGCTCAGGCGGGCTGGCAGTTGCGGCTACTGGCTGCTCGAAAGACACTGTGGCTGTCTCCAGGTTTCGTGATTTCGGTGCGGGTTGCAGTGTCGGAACTGGTATGTGCTGTTGTGGTATGGACGGTACCGGGGGGATTTTAGGCTGCTGCTGCGGTTGTGGTTGTGGCTGCTGCTGCAACTGTTGCGACCTCGGCGGAGGAGCTGCCGTCACGGGCGTCGTGGCAGCAGTCGCGCCTGTCGCTTGAGAGGCGCCCTCTGCCGGAGGTGCTGATGGGGGTGGGGGCGCCGCGGCTTGATCTAGCGGCCTCTGGGCGTTCAGGGTGTTGGCCGACCTGGCAGTGACGATGACGCTCTTCCACCGGTCGATAGTTCGGGCAACAATTGTGTTCACGTCCGACTGCCTGTCGTCCAGAGTGAAAGCCACACCCTTGCGGCCATGGACGACACTCTGTTCGTGCAGGAAGTCAAGCATGCCCTCCTTCATGGGTATCGTGGTCGGGGAGAGCATGCTAAACTCCCGTGGCTGATGTACACGGCTGAGCTGCTCGATCTGTGCCTTGAGGTGAGCATTCTCCTGCTTCATCGACTGCTGCGTCTCCTTCAGCTTGTCCACCTCGCTCTGCTTGCGTCCCACGCCGCGAGCGAGTTCCAAGACCCACAGCTCGCTTTGTCGCTGAGGCGGGAGCCCCTCCCAAACCGCATACGCCGACTGCAAGTGCTCCGTCACCTGGGCCTCGAGAGTCTCGGCAGCCTTCTCGGCTGTCTTGATGGCCTCCTTGCTTTCGGCATGGGCAGCGCTGTGGGCGGAGGGATAGCTAAGATCTTCCTCGATGGCGGTCGTGGCGGCGGCGCACTTGACCTTCCACCTCTGGAACTCGTCGCGGAAGTAAGCCGTCAACGCCTCGAACTGCTTCTGGCCGGGTGGCAGGATGGACCACGAGGTTGAGGTTGGGTGCTGCGTTGAGGAGAAGAGGGTCGGCGGCGTCTGTAGGCACTGTAGCGCCAGTGCTGGGAAGTCGAGTGATAGCGGCTGGAAGTCGAATGGCATTGAGTTGACGTCGATATGGGTCCTACGCGGCAGTGCAAAAGGTGACAGGTCAGTAAGCCATGTTTCAGTTCGGATGGGGGGAGGGGCCGCGATTGTTTCGAAACATTGATGATGTCAAATGTTTCGTTTCATCGCGGCTGTGCGAGAGCAAACGTACTTGGCTGCCTTCCACGAGCTAACAAGCTCCCGCAGCGCCAACTCGGCCGCCCTCGACGTGTCTAGCGCATCCTGGATCTTCTGCTTCATGTCGAACTGGGACTTGACCATGTGTCTGCTGACGGCCCTCGTCGGCACCGGTCTCCTCGCCGAGTCTGGCGCCTGGTCGACACTCCGGCCGCCCGGGGTGTCGCCGGCAGCCGAGCCGACACCGCCATCCCATCTCCCTCCAAAGCCGTGGCCGCCGACAGTGGCCGACTTGGGGACGGCAGGAGACCTGGGCGTGGACCCTTCGGCGTCCGAAAGCGGACTCCTCCTGGACGCGGTCGTCGGGGTGCCCACAGGGGTCAGCGTCTCCCGGCGGCCGAGCGAGGCACGCGGATGCCTCCTCGTGATGCTCCCTCGCATCTTCCGGATCTCGTCGACGTCGTGGAGGCCATCTGGAGGCTTCGGGTTCCTCTCCTTGATGTACAGGTCGAGATGTCTGCCGAGCGAGGACGACGTGAAGGCCTGGCCGCAGTAGGGGCAGTTCTTATCCTTGGGGGCCTTGGTCGCGGGCAGCTCGACCGATTGCTGCTGCTGCTGCTGCTGCTGCTGCTGTGGCTGCGGCTCCTCGGACCCAGCCATGGCTCGCTCCCCGCGCCGTTGCGCCCTCCGTGCCGACCCACAAGAAGCTGCCGCTGCCGCTGTGTCGGTTCCTTCTTGATGGATGTGAGGGAGCGTCGTTGGGCAACGGGCCCTATCGGCGGTCGAGGTGACACGCTACGACTGCTGCTGCTCTGCTCAGGTGGCACGAGCTCTGCATACCATCAAGAAGATCAAACGGGCTGGCAAGGCCGCGAGTGAGTGCGCGATGCAGCGGCCGGCGGATGGCGGCAGGCTGGCGGCACCCTCTTTCCTGGCTCAGGGATCTCCTGTGGTGGACGAGAGCAAAAGGAGCGGGAACGGGATGGATGGGAATACGCTGTGGATAAAAGTATGCCTTTGGGTGTGTGGAGGACGAGGAAAGGTGCGTGGGGCGTCTAGTGATAGGGATGTGCCCTGCATGCGGGAGAGGGTATCAACGGTCCTGTCTTCTCTCTTGTCCTCCATCGCCCTGTAGGCCCACGCACACGCTCTCTCGCCTGCACTTCGGCTATGCTGGTACGTACCAATCGTAGCGCGGATTAGCCCTCGGCGGGATTATGTGCCATCACACTCTGTCGATGCGTCCGTCGAAGGCCGTGGACGGGGTTATCCAGAGGACATGGGGAGTGGAGTGAAAGTGGAAGCATCCAACGCTAGGTAAGGCCGTCCAAGCCGAGCGATGACAGGCCAGCGGGCCCCCCTGCCCTTGCCTCTGGGAAGACGAGACAAATAATACAACGCGAGGGGTGGCCGTGTGGGAAGATGGACAGGAGGGCTTTCCGGTGGTCACAGTCTGGACCCACGGGGATGCTTCCCATCCGGCGGAGAAGATGCTTGGTATTTGGGTCCTCTTGGTCCTGTAGACGTGGTGTCCAACGCGTTCTCCCCAAGCTCGCGCCACAGACGCGCTGCTGCTGGTCTCGTCATGCAGGCCGCCCGGAGCGGGAGGAGGAGCGAGAGGGAGAGGGAGGAGAGGATGGACGAAAAGGGCACTACTGCAGACGCATGTACAATCGAAGAGGAGACGCAGTGCGAGAGGGCGTCCCCGTCCCTGCCCACGGCCAGTCCTCCCCTTGCTGGAGCTGCAGTAGCTCGTTAAATTATGACTGCAACGCCGCCGCTGCGACTGGCCCTGTCCGGGAGTGCGTCGCCGCGCTGTCCAATGGGGGCTAGCCGTTTTCCACGGCACACCCCTGGCGTGCGAGGGTTCTGCCTGGTCCTTCCGTCATTCGCCTGCTGATCTGGACCAAGGCCGGGGGTGTGGCCATGGGATGGACTGGGAGGAAATCAGAGGGAAAAGGCCGTGGTGCAGTCGTGGAATTTTGTCGGGCGCGGGATCCAGAGTGAAAGGTCCCGTCGTCGTCCGGGCGCCTCGCTCGCGCTAGAATGCTAGAGTTCAGATGGCAGGGGTCGCAAGCTGTTTCTTGGGTTGCCCAGGTGCTAGAGTGGGCCAAGCCCTCGTTTCCCTGGGCTCCGCCCAGGCAGGTGGGTGGGTGGGTGGTGCTCTCGGCCAGGTTCCGTTTCTCGACCGGGCAGCGGCTAGGTTGCTTCTTGCGGTCGCCGTTTTGTTTGTTCCTCAGCGAAAACCGCCAGGGCCCTAGCCCCCCAGAGACGCCCAGGGAAGCACGACCCGTGTGGGTGTGGGTGGGCCCGGCTTGTTCCTCTCTCAGCGTCTGCGCCCGTTATTAGTCGCGTGTCTGTGGGTTTGAAGCGGGCTGCGTCAGGGAGCTCTTGCTGAGGTGCTGCATTTTGTCCACGACAAGGATGGCTGGCACCACTTGTCTGCACTACGGATAGCAAAAAGGCAATGCAGATTATGATATCAGAACAGGCCTGTAGTAAGAGAAGACGGGAGCAAGAAGAAGGCCCACAGTGATACTGGGTACCACCCAGGCAGGGAGATGAAGAAACGTAAAGTGCCCGAGTCACGGCTGCTGTCGGTTTGTGACGAGATTCGGTACCGATCAGCGTCTTTGAACGTAGACCCACCTAAGCGAAGGAAAGTCCTCTGGCAAGATACAGCAGCCCGTTTTTTTTCTTCCATGATTTCCAAACCACTCGATCCGATCAGAAGCAGGGAGGGATATCCTTCCGACCAGGAGCAACGGCTCTGCTCTCATTTGCGAGGAACTGACGGCTTCCACGGTTCCAACCTCAACCCCCAAGCACCCGGGATTCTGGAACTCGGCCTTTAGGAACAATAGCCATGCCCCTGCTCTATTGTCGTTCCTTCCATCCTAAAAACATGGGCTGTTGCTGAATTGGCATGTCCAAATACCCCTCTGCTGGGCCGCGACTTTGACAGGCCTCTCCTATTTTTCCCCGTCCCACTGGGGGTGGTGGCCCGGAGCCTCGCGTCACAAATCGTGGGCAAACGCAGGTGTGGCCTGATATGCAACATATGCGGACTAGGAGCGGCACCAGGACAAATCAGGCACAGGCTCAAGGAGGCTGCATCCCTAGTGCCACGCAACAGGCGGGGGCTTGCATTTCCAAAATTATGTTCGACCTTTGGGCGTTTTCATAATCTCCGGACACAGACAGCTGGACACATCTCGCCGCCGTCACGGCTGCTCAACGAAGCGGTGCAGATGATAAATCACACCCGGACGATGCCTGCGTGCCGGATGTGATATTCCCGGATGGGAATAACTCGGCATTCTTGCTCCATGCCTGCTATATCCCAGCCGTCTAAGCTGACACTGGCCCGAGCCGAGGTCTTATCGGGACCGTGGTCATCAATGCCATTGGCACCTGGAAGCCGCTGTC
Organism: Gaeumannomyces tritici R3-111a-1; assembly: GCF_000145635.1. NCBI lineage: Eukaryota > Fungi > Ascomycota > Sordariomycetes > Magnaporthales > Magnaporthaceae > Gaeumannomyces > Gaeumannomyces tritici. The sequence goes on from NW_008804586.1 coordinate 13,996, forward strand.
CGTGAGGGCCTTTCCCCGCCGACGGTTGCGGTGGCGCGCGGGCTCAGCTCTCAAGCAGATCTGAGCATCTCTCCGACCTGATCTGTGCTGCGGTGGGGGGGCACAGATGCAGATGGGGGAGGTCTCCCGAGCTAACCCACAAGGCGCTACACATCTCACAAACTGCACGCGCCAGGCGCAAGGATAAATCTACAGAGTGACATTGGACCCGTCCGTCATCTTAACGATGTGCTTTGGTCTCCGGCCAGCAGCAGCAACAACCAGACCAACCCGCCGCCGGCTGGGCACACGCAGAGAGAGCGCAGGCAAATATCCGTTGTGCTATCTAGCCCGCCCCAAGGGAAAGAAGTAATGAGGGCCTTACCCCCACTGCAAGCCCGAGGCGACGATGATGGGATAGTTTGGCCGACCGGCCACGCCCCGTACCAGGAGAGACGACGGGCTTAGGTGCCCAGCACTCCGTTTCTCCTCGGTTCTTCTCTCTTGCTGAATTTGGTCGTGACCACGCACGCCAATGCGAACAGCGTCGCAACCGTCATTTTGTTGTCATTGTAGTGTCTCGCCGATGCCCACCGCGCGCCCCCGCGCGCTCGCTCATGGCTGAATACGGATGCTACCAGGTGAATGTGGGCGAGGATGAAAGCAGGTACCCGGCTAGTACGTCCCCAATCTGGCTAGCAGAGCGGGCGGGCGGCGGCTTGGAGGGGACAAGGCAGCGCATCTCGGTGCACTAATCTGCACATCCGACCCATTTTATTACCGATGCGCAGGCATAATATCGCATATCACGCACGAATCGTGGAGACGCGTTTATCCATCGGGCTTAGTGCCCCCCAGAATGGAGATCTATATCAAAAACGTGCACATTTGGCTATAGGCACCTTAATTGGCTGGACTCACATTGGTTGGCTGCCTAGAGGCATGTGCTTCACCCTTTCGCTTTGCAGCAGCTGGACCATCAGTGGCGTTCGTGATGAATGCGCCATGTTTGATGCACGGGACCTTTTGCTTCCATCTATAGGTTTCAATCGTATGGCTGTTGATGCTAGCTACCAGTGTCTCGAAGCACAAAACCGGTAAGAAGTGACATGACATAGCACCCGTATGGAGAAATATTTCTCCTCCGGACCTCGGTCAGTATAACAGGCAGGGAAATGACGGCGGCATGAATACGGATCATATGGCTGGCTGTTCGGCACTCCGCGTCGTGCGATGGAAGCCCATGCTGAAAGAATGAGAGAGAGAAAAAAGTATCTCCACCCAGACAGGCAAGTTGACGAAAGGTCAGTCTGCTAAGACATGGATCAGGGATAGTGTACTGTGTATAGGCTCTGTTCGTTTATTGGAAGGGTTACAATCTCGGTGTTTTTTATTCTTGTTCGGCTCATTTTGTCGTCTTGCCGCCCTGAACCGGTCAAATACTCTGCTACCTTTATATATTACATATACCTTGTAGAACATCGCAACTGGCCGTATCAAGTGGTGGCTTGGTCTTGTGGTGGGGACCCGTATCAAGACGTGTGAAATGGGAGCACCTTGGCGTGGCTGCAAGGGAGCTTGTTGCGCAGGTTCTAGGTCACCATATTTGCAGAGCCAAGATGACGGATGTTGAACCTCGGGTTTTTACCCAGCAGGAGAACTAGGTGCGTAGTCGCCACGCACCGGCTCACTTGGCGGCTCGTTCGTCCTTTGTCTCCTTTCGCTTGGTCCCTTCCGCCCTCTCGCCAACCTGACGGCGGCGGGCCGGTAAGCAGGACGGCAAGGTCCGCAGAGATGCATGGCGCATCAGGCTCTCGCGCTAGCGCAGCACGTGAGGGCTGCGTTATGCTTCTCGTCCTCTGCGCTGCGGCCTCCTGCCTTCTAGATCTGGTCGGCCTGCTCCAAGGCTTGCCGCTAGCATGGGTTCTGGTCAACTCTCGCCGCTGGCTCCCTCGCGAATCGCAAGGCCAGGCAAGATGCAATCCGCGGCCCGGGGTATTTAATTCGAGCGAGCCGGGGCCGACCAAACTAACGTTTCGGACCCTTGGTGCCGATTAAAGTTCAATACGCACGGCCCCGGTGTGGCTGCCGGCCTGTGGCACGCTCCTGCCGGCTCTGCCTAGGTGCCTCTTATGCTGAGCCACTCGAGCCACTTTGGAAGCTCAGACCTTCAGCCCCAGCCACCCATCAATCATTTTGCCCGCCCGTCGCGTTCGTGATGACGGCGGCCACTTAGATTGTAGTCGCCAAATTGCGCCCGGGCTTGCCACGCCGCGAATTGCCCGCGCCTGTCCGGCAAACGACCGCTTTGGACGCCGAACGATTGGACTACTCCTCGCAATGCCTCCAGGTACGGTAGCACCACGCACACTCACTGCAGAGAATCTCCGTGCTGCAGCTCTTGCGCCGCCCCTCCGTCGCGTCCCACCCGCGCCGCGTTCGTGTCCTTCCTTGCCCGTTCTGTCTGCGGCCTCAATCCCCCCCC
>NW_008804587.1:0-6401 GCF_000145635.1 Gaeumannomyces tritici R3-111a-1
GCCCAAGAGTCTTGTGGAAGCCATAAAACCTTGCAGCAAGTGCTGACGTGCCGCCAATTCACCAACCATCATCCACGCCACATAACACAACACCATGCCTCTTTTCCCTTGCAAATCCCACTTTGGAGCATTGCGTCCCCGCCGGCTGTATCACGCTGTGTGCGGGAACAACAAAGAATGCGTTGTCAACTTGTCCTTGGGGCGCCGCTCACAAGGCCATGCTGTAACACAAGAGTCGAGACTCGACTGCCGATCAGAAGAGGTCAGGGAGAATAGAAAGGGCTGGAACAAGAGGCCTCGCATGGGTTTCCAAAAGGGTCTGCGAGAAGGAAAACGGCAAAAACCGGCCGATTGCCCAAACAGCCGGGGAAAGTCACAACCCCTTCCTGTTGTTCTAAACTTATACCGGTCACCCGGGTCTCCGGTGAGGCAACGGCCGTACCGGCTGGCATGCCTTGACACCCATCCGTGGGCGAATGCCTCCTGCTCCTCCGGCAATCCAGCCCGGCTGAGGGGAAGGGCGAGAGGAGGAAGGACGGCTGGGTCTGTAGCCCCATAAACCACGACTAATGCAGCCGTCTGACTGTGTACACTCGTGCGATTCCCCACGTCTTTCGTGGACTGCACGATTGCATATTGTCAATTATTGGGGCTCGGTTAATCCACTCACACAGCGTGCCCAAGTCCATGGCCCAGCATTCGTCCCAGCATTCGTCCCAGCCGTGCCTAGAGGACCCAGTCGACAGACGTGTACATCTGCGGCTATCCGGGCGCTGGCGCACGCCATCGCGAATGGGGAAGATACCGACAGAGATCCTGCAGCAATGCGGGCGTTCGTCCAGTCATTGACCCGAGGGCCATATCACCGCATTGCATTCCTTGGGCCACTCCTTGGCCCCCCGGATCGGGGTTAGCTCTGGTTACGTCCGTAAGACGCGAAAAAGAAGAGCAGCGTTGCACGGCGGGGGCAGCAGCAGGCTGCCTGCAGCGCCCCAGGCCCCCAGAGGCGGTTTTGCCCTCTGCCTCTCTATGGAAGAAAGACTCCCCAGCGCGCTGCTGACATTATGATACTCTTGCTTGGTCATAACATGGGCATCATCTCAGTTCTAGGCATTCGACCCTGGCCCGGCAGAGGCAATGGTTACTACCGCCACTCTGACCAGAATCCAGCGCTGCTTTCTCCGCCGGCAACTCGATCGAGGGGCCGTCTTGATACTTCGGATCGGCGTTACACACCATCTCCTCTTGTTCCACGATTATAGCCGCGGCCTGTGTCACCAACGACCGTCCATGAAAGGAGGGTACGGGACCATCAGCTCCCGCGGCGGCTAGTCACTGCTGCTGATTGTCTTCAAAGCCCCCTCCCATCTCAGAGGCACCGCACCGTGGACGAGAAGGTAGGGGGTGGGTCGGGTTGGTTTTTTTTTGGCCCAGCGGCGGAAGCCAGTGGATCGCAGCGGGAGCCGACGTCGGTGGCGCCTCGGTCTCGCCAAGCACGGAGCGAAAGCGACACGACAACGACCCAGACTTTCCAAGGCGGCACACGCCCTTTTCTTTTTTTTCTTTTACGGCGGGACTGCCTGCCCGCACGAGGAAAGCCCGATCATCCGGTGTTTACACAGCAGCGCTGCGGTTGCGCCCTCACTTATGCGACTCGCCTAAGGATAGATTGGGGTGGGAGGAGGAGGCCAGCGTCGTTCGGCGGGCAACGGCGGCTCCTGCCTCGGTATATCTTGCCCTTCCCCCCCCATTACGGCGCCTCTGCAGGCCGACTTGTTCCACCAGGGCGGTCTCTTTTGTCTCCTCGACATGCACCCCCTCGTACAAGGCCGTGGCAGCAGTAGTAGAAGTGAGATACTCGTGCGTGCGAGCGAAAGTGTAGCCCGCAATTTGCTACTTACGTCCGCACACACCCCCCCTTCTCCCCCCACCGCCGCCGCCGCCGTGTCCCCACCGCTTTTCGGCAACAGACGGACAAAACGGAGTTCGTCTGCCCAGCCCTTTTCTTTTCCCTCCTCCACCCCCCCTCCTCGCATTCGCTCTCCGCCGGCAAGAGAAGGTGAGCGATGGCATCACGACGCCTGCGCACAAGGGATGGTACGATAGGTTAACGTTACGTCGCTCTCTTTACACGTCGGTTACCCACGTTGAGTTCTCACACAAAGAGATGGATACGTGAGGAACGCGAGCGAGCGGCCGCCCTAATTACACGAGGGCCGGATTGGCAGAGCCCGATCCTATCTCTCCCCTCTTTGTGGCCCCGATCTGGCTCGGCTTCCCACATCATCTCTGGGAGCCACAAGAGGGAGGGAAAAGGGGGGACCATGACGGGGAAGGACGGGCATTGGCCGGCTTCCCGAATTGGCGGTAATGTTTTTTTTTGTTTTTTTTGTTTTTTTGTTTTCAGTGCGCCAGTTCTCGTGAGCCCGTCGCTAGCGGGTCTGGCGGGTCACTCGGGCTCACAGCTACATGGTGGTGTTAGCCCGTGCTTGTGCGAACAGAACAACTGAGGGTAGAGCCGATGCGAGGCGGTGAAGTCAGCAAACTTGCAAACACGCTCACCGTCCTACATACATCACGAGTCTTCACTCTAGATAGGAGCGAGTCTGCCAGTCCATGTGCCGGAGTCGGAGTGGCTGAGCATTGAGTGCAAAAGCCAGAAGCGACATGTTAAAAAGAACAAAGGTCCGTGATGAATAGATTGCTCCAGTGTTGAGCAACAAGGCGGACATCCGCCGTGACGGCCATGATTTGACCGACTGGCTGGGCCACGGCTGGCTACCTTCTGATCATGTCCGGAGCCGCAACAAGATACCCGAGATTTCAACTTCCCGGCCGAGGAGGCGAGTACATGTTTACTAATTCCTGTCTGTCCCCGTCTTGTTTATTTGCGTCGGGTACCTCATTTCCGTAATTGTGAAAGCAGCAAGTCTGTCATTTGTGCCCATCATATTTTGAGAGTCCTGCGTCTTTTTGATAATCAGCGGCGCCGAGCTTTGAGTCTCGTGCTGTTTGGCGATGTATCTGCAACCATGACGATATATTGGCTGTAATAATCCCTGGAGCCGTGAACTTTTGCGATCATTTCCAAAGGGCCATTGATCTTTCTAATAGTTCTAGGCGGACGATCAAAGTCAACCAGTGGTCCAGTGGGGGAAATCAAACTACCGTCTCCTCAATCTCTCAAGACAGCTGTTCAAGGAACCCATCTCAGCAAGAAAGATAGCCGCCCGCAATTTAGCCACTGCCCAGAACTTGCCCTCAACCCTCCCCATTTTCCCAAGAACCTGGATATCTCACCTCATATCCCGCAGTCGGTTTTGCTGAGACGCTGTCTCTCACACTCGCGCGAGGCGTAGGACGTAATGGAGGACAAAGGGGTCCAGCGGGACGTCACACGTGTGATCTTGCAGGCACGCATCTCTGAGAGGGAGCAAATATCACACAGCTCACGGGAGATTCTAGGATGATCTATCAGTCTCTCAAGACGTGAAGGTATCAGCCACAATTCTGCCCGTCATGTGTCTCCTCGTCTGTCGATTTATGACGTCTGCTGGACTTCAGTGCTGCCGTCACTGGATTCTTCCCGTAAGATCCTTCTAACTGATCGCTACTAGGAGATAGCTACAAGGGCATACCTGGGTTTCAAGCCTGGAGAAGCACAAAGGCTAAAGCGAGTTTGGGCATATCCACCTGCGGCTTCGGGAATCTTCAAACACCGCGTTCAGATCCCGAATCCTTCCCTTCCCGCTGGGGCCTTGAGCCATGTCCAGCCGTTCTGGGCTATTAGTTCTTCGCAGTCCGGCAGTGGAGGTAGGAAAAGGCGTAAGCGACGTGGGTCCCGGCCAAGGAGACAAGGTAAAAAAAAAAGCCGCACAGAGAAAGTGACAAGCGAAACATCCAGGAAGAGAAGCAAAGAAACCCAAAACGAGAGGGTAAGCAAACAAACAAACAAAGACGAAAAAGCAAGGGTTGGTGATCGCCAGTTCCGGTCTGCCGACAGAGGGAGTGTGCAGAAGCGAGATCTTGGCGGGCAAAAGAAAAGCTCGGAAGGGGGATCATCTGTTGCGGGCTCCGGGCGGTACCGCCCCAAGGTAGATCCCTGCGAGGCGGACGAATAGCGTCGAGTGAGGCGGTCGAGCGAGGGGGGCGGCGTTCCCACGGATCCAACGAGGAACACTCGCGATTGGCCATGCCCTTGGTGGGACAAGACGTATAACTATAGAGTGTGCTTGCTATATCATATGTGTGGGTGAAGGAGAGGGGGGGCCAGAAAGGCCTCTGCCAGTGCCACAGCTGTGTCAGGTATAGAAGGGGGGCGTGCGGTTATTGCAGCAGCAGGCTGCCCGCGGACGCACGATCTGACTCCCTCACACTAGGCGAAGGAGAGGAAACGGGGGACGATTGGACACATCGACGATGCGCACGCCAGAGGAGAAAAATAGCAGACTGGACTTATGCCCACCGCTGCGCGCTGTTGGGCATTGTGGTGACAACTGGCCTCCCAGGGACCATGCCCTGGGCGTCCCCAAAAACAAAATGCAGTGATCGCACGAAATGGGGGGACCACAGATATTAGCTCGCTTGCTCTAGCTCCATCCGGCGCGCCTGCAGCAGCAACAAACCGGCGACGGCGACACACACACACACACACACGCACACACATACACGCACACACGTTCACACACGACCACGCACGCACAGAGATGGACCGGCCGAACCGCCGGCTCCCCCCCTCCATCTGAAACCACACTCTCTAGATGTGAGGGGAGGCGCACCGCCCGCCCGCCTGGCCGCCACGCGCCCGTCCGGGTCTCTCGGCTGCGAGGCCACCTCATTGGCGGCGGCGGTTCCATGTGGCGTCTGCATGTGGCCCGCTAGTTTCGCTCCGTTCTGCTGCCTCCTCCATCCCTGTGCCCCCTCCTTTTGTTGGTTCTATTTATTTGGTGATACATCGCCGTGTGCGGCGAAACCGCCGCTGCTGCTGCTATTTCTTTCTGCCCGTGGCGGTGTGTGTGCGTGTGTATGTATGTATGTGTGTATATGTGTGTGACTCTCACCGGACGAGTGAGTGTTCTGGCCCCTCACCCCCCCCCCTCCAGTCGTGTGCGGCAGTGTTGGAGTTTGGTACCACATCTACGATCGTGATACCGTCGAAGGGAGGGAGAGAAAAAAAAAGCACACACGCCCTCGTCGCATACGTACCGACGCCATGTTTGATATACCCGCCCTATTCGGTACATCCGCCAACCCGTCGAGGCCGAGACCTTGCGTAGTCGCCACAATCGTACCGCGGGGACCTATTGACGTTGACGAGGGGCGCGATGTGAGGAGGGGAAAAAAAAAAGACAAGCAATTTAGGTCGTGTCGTATGCGTGTGTGCGTGCGTGGCGACGACTTAAAACGTCAACGATATAGAGGATATCGACCCGCTAATGAAACCGTCAGCCAAAGGCGGAGGGCCATCTTGGCTTGTCAAGTAGCACGTGGGGAGCATGCCAAGCGCGCCTGAGGGGGCTTTATTAGACGAGGTCCAACGTTGCGCCAGGCCCGCCAGAGCTTGCGGGCCAGGGCTCACACGCCGCCATGGAGGATGTCGAGAATCACGGCCCCTTGCGTCGTTGATTCTCCTTTGGGTGGTCTCATCGTGTGTGACGGCCCTGATGGCCACGCTCAAGATGGATTCGCAACCACGCTTCTCTACTATCTCTCTCTCTCTCACACACACACTCTCTCTCTCTCCCACCGTCTCTCCTCTACAGCCCACGCGTGGAGTGAATGGCCTGAGACATCCAAGGGGTGTCGGGGGAGACCAAAGTTTGCGGTGGCTGGGTCTCAAAAGCTCGCATGCCTGCCGTGTTTCTCGTCGAGCACATGGAATGGGCGAGAAACAAAACAAGCCCCTTTGGACAAATTCCATTGTTGCTTTTGGCGAAATACAAACAAAAAAGAAAGGAGCACACAGATGGTATCCACACGACGCGTGGACGCCCGTGACCCCACCGTAGCTGGTAGACATGTTGATGCCATGGAGAGGAAGGGAATGAGACAGGGCGTGTCCATAGGCAGCGAGATGAAATGCCCCGTTTGGCTGCCGGGTAGCAAGCCGCGTGCCGAATGCTTACGACTGGAGCCCCTCGAGCAGCCGCTCCAACTCCTTCCACCCCTCGCTTCCCTCCCAGTTCTCCTTGGCCTTGCCCATGACGCTGCGCACCGCGGTGCGCGCCTTGCCCCTCCACCTGGCCCCGACGGCCTCGACGTCTGGCCCGTAGTTTTCGAGCATGGACACGAGCTCGTCTGTCCTCGCCACCACCTCGTCCCACGCGCCCCGCTCCAGGCGCCAGTCGCCCCTGGGCTTGGGCGCGTCGCCCGCAGCGGCGGCCCCGGCGGCGGCCGAGGGC
>NW_008804587.1:6524-16101 GCF_000145635.1 Gaeumannomyces tritici R3-111a-1
CGCCACCGCCGATGGCGGCGCGCCACCCCTTTTCGGCCGCGTCGATGGCGCCCGCGTAGTCGCGCCGCCACGCCCTCTCGCGCCCGACCAGCACCCACAGCTCCGAGCGGACCGTGATGAGCGGTACTACGGACCCCTCAATGAAGTCGACGACCTGCCTCTGCAGCGACCCGCGTGGGGGCTCGTACACTCCCCCTGCAGAGTCGGGTTTGGGCGCCGACACGAGCACCTGGTCCACCAGCAGCTTGAGTACGTCGACATCGAGAGCATCCTCGGTTGCTCGGATTCGCATAATTTGCCGAAGGGCTGGCAGTATCTCGTTGATCGCGGGCGGTTTCGTCCGCGCCGCCAGAGTGAGGACGTTGTCCCAGATGCGCCAGTTGTCGTGCGCGATGGATGCTCCCCGCTTGTATGCTGCAAGTGACTGCGTGAGCAGCGTAGCTGGGTCGTTCCTCGCGCCGGCGACTAGGGCTGGGTCGACGTCGGCGTCATCGCCGCCTCCATTCACGGCCGCATCGATGTGAGTTTCACCGCCTGCACCGCTTTCGGAACCCTGCTTCTTCTTCTTCGCCTCGTCGACAGCCTCGCAGTGCATGCTGTACAATGCACTCCCGAGGTTACTCCAAGTTCGGGCATCCTCTCCACCCTCAGCAGCGCCTGCAGAACCGATGGCGCGTCGGAAGGCATCGGCCGCATCGGCAAAGCGAGTGAGGCGCAGGTTGATGTCTCCGAGGCGCGACCACATCTCCGGGCTGAGCCGATTTGCTGTTGTGGCTTTGATGTATGCCTCCCGAGCTGCCTCCCAGTCGCGCTTCTGTAGATAGTGCTCGCCTAGTGACCGCTGTGCACGCGCATACCGCCGCCCCGAAAGCTCCCACGCCCTCTTGTAGTGCGCGGGCTCCTGCTCCATATCTCCAAGGATGCAGTACAGACGGGGCGACTCTGACGGCTGGGGGTCCCGCTCGGGCCCCATGAAGGCCGATGACCGTAGTTCTGACACGTCCACATCCAGATCCTCCAGGCCGGGCCCGGGATTTGCGACAGGGTCAGTGGGCTGGAAGAGCCGCCAGCGCAGGACGGCGCGCCCCTTCTCTTCGCTTCCCGAGCCGCGCCCTGCATCATCCTCCTCGCCCTGCGCGCCGGCCGTTGCGAGGCAGAGAGAGACCTCGGCCCAGAGACGCAGACGCTTGAAGATATCGAGTGCGGCGACCAGGGAACCAACCCCGGTCCATGCAAAGGCTAGCTCGGACTCGAGGTGCCAGCGCGGCGGAGAGGAAAGTGTGTGAATGAACTGGAGTCGGACATGGGCAGGGGCGGATTCAGATGGTTTCGCCTTGGGAAAGAACGAGGTGGGCTTGTTTGGCACGGGTTTCGCCTCGTCCGGCGCCGTGATCTCTATGGCCGGTGCAGCATCTTGCGTTGAACTTTCGTCGGCGCCGTTTTCCTGACTGCCAGTCGTCACTTTGCTGGTGCTTTCGGTTATTGTCGGTGTTTCTGTATCGACTATAACCTGATCCACCACAGCCTGCATTTGTAGTACGCCTCGCTCGACCGTCCTGCTTCGATGTATCTCGATTCTTGACCGTACAAGCAGTGCATGTGTGTAAATCTGCCAGTTCGTCGATGTGTCGGAAACAACTCGCTCAGCAAAAGGCAAGATCTCCTCCGAAGTCAGCGAGTCAGTTGGAGCGAAGGCGTCTTTGATGGTAGCCTCGGCGAGGAGTATGATCTGGTCCAAAGGAGAGAGGTGCGGCTGGTCGTCTGGAGCCATTCCTCGCAGCGCTTCTGGGACTCCAGCTGACGTCTCTCCCTTGGATGAATCTTCTTCAGAGGTCTTGGATTTTGCGTCGGTAAAGTCGACCTGCTCTAGCAGCGTATCGTCGTTGAGCGGAAGCGACTCCGGTGCAGATTGTGCGCCCGGGGCCTTGGCGGTGTCGCCCTCGGCCGCGCTCTTGGCCAGCACGACGAGCTGGCTGGTGCTTTTCTCCTGAAACTTTGTGCGCTTCCCCAGAGCCCCAGAGAGCGCGTACGTGAATCCAGTTGATTCTGAGGCCTCGGCCAGTGCCTGCTTGGCCTTTGCATCAAGTCCTAGCATGATGCACACATTGGACTTTTCGAGAAGGAACTGTGCTTTGTGACGCTGGGTCAAGGTGGAGGTGTCCTGCTCGGCATCGGCCAACGACTTGATGATTTGCTCTTGCAGGCTAGGTACATCGCTCCATTGGGCACCCCTGTTGAAGCCGGACCCTGAACTCAGAGATGGCTGGATGAACAGCTTGTGATGCCAAACAAGTACACGCAGGCGCAGCCACGGCAGGCTAGACAGGCCAGGGTCGCCGTCACCACGATCAGCCGCGTCCTTGAGCTCGGGATCTAGCCCAGAGAGGCGCGTGGCCAGCGTATATCGTGCTAGACAGAATAGCTCGATGTTTGGGATGTAGGGGTAAACCGAGACGCCATCCACGTCCAAGGACTTGAGACAGAGCGCACGGGCACTGGCGTTCTTCCGCTGGGTTTCTGATGCCGAAGAGACAAGTTCAACGTCCTTCTCGAAGAGAACCTCGACAGAGCGCACAGATTCGAGCACCGGGCCGGTAACGTTCAGCTGTAGGAACGCGTTGAAAGCGGCCAACCCTACTGCGGCAATCTGGGCTAGGGTTGGCGAATGAGCACAACTTTCTCCATCTGAGACTGCGGCTTGTGGTGCCGGGGTGTTTTGCGCAGGCGCAATATCTTTGACAAGGTCGCGGATCAGGACGCGAGCAGGCTCCGAGGTCAGTACAGCGATATACTCGCCGGCGGCGATTTGTGCGAAAAGGTCGCCCGCCATGAATGAGTAAGGCGCCTAAGGCGACTTGAGCCGACCTAGCAGTATAACACGAGCGCAGAGGTTTCAAAATAGAAGAGAATAGCAGATTTCTAAAGGCAAGAACACCAGCAATAATGAGGTCAAAAAGGGTGCTTTTGCTTTTGATGACCCAAGATCGCCATGCCTTGCAGCAAGCAGCAGCAGCAGCAGCAGCAGCAGTGACCCCACGGAGCCGCAGGGGAAATTTTTGCGCCAACTTGCCGTGACGTCGCTGGAGGGGTAGCAAGAGGTGAGTGGGGCTGCAGGGTGTGATCTTGTCACGTGTGTCAAGCTCGAGCGCGGCCAATTTCCATGTGCTTCCGCGCTCATCTCTCGTCCTCCCTCCATGTCACGGCATGGCGCAGAGCGGGCAACTGCCTGGCAGCACATCATCCACCCACAGAGCCAACGACAAGCACGGATTCCACACCAGACTACATGTAATTCCGACTCGTTATGCGGGTACTATTTATAATGTTGCTCGGTCTTTCTCCCTGTGAAGTGCTCTCCTGAATCCGGCCCCCTGACATCCCAAGCCACACCAACAACTGCCTTGACTACAGCCTATGCCGCCTCTCATCCCACTTTAGCTCAGGTTTCGCTTGACCAGCGCGTCAAAGTTGGCGTTGGCCGCCGCCGTGAAGTCGTGGTTCCAGTACTGGTGGACGTCGTGGTACGGGATGGCGCTGGTGTTGGAGCTCGGCTGCGACGGCGCCTGCCGGGCCGACGCGAACGCGAGCCGGTTCGTGGCCTGTGGCCGGACGTAGGTCGTGCCGCCGGTGCGGCCCGCGTAGGCAGTGCACCCGCTGCACTTGGCCGTGACCTGCCAGTGCGTGCCGTTCGTCCGCGTGCCCGTCCTGAGGACTTGGTATGACGCGCCCACGTAGCTAGCAGGGGCCGAGTGCTGTCTACAGACGCGAAGCACCCAGGGAACTCGAGGGTCAGCAGACCGGCAGGAGAGGAGCTGTGGTTCTTGTTGTGGCGGCACGGAATCACACTCACGTTGCCCATCGTGACGAGACCACCACGTTTTGCCCGCTCGGGTACACCACCGTCAGCGGGTTGTAGGTCATGGACCCGCCCCAGGCCATGCCGACCCAGCCGATCTCGCGCGGCGCCACGATCTGCACCACGGCGTCGTATGCCTCGTTGGCCCCCGCGCCGCTCGGCACCGCCACTCGGATCTGGATCGTGTTGGTGCCCAGACTGTACCGCCCGACGTACGACGAGAACGTGAAGCCTGTGTCGCGGTCCACCACGGTCGTCGTCTGGCCCGCGACGCCGTCTGCTTCCCTCGTCGGCCATGTTTTGTCAGCTTCATTCCCGCTTTCCGCACCCCGTTTGAGCCGACCACACGAGGTCCAATCCCATATCAGAGCATCTGCACCCACCAATGCCCACCATCGCGGCCGCAGCCGCCCACAGCACACTCGCGGTCCAACGCATTCCGGCGATTCAAAGGGCCTGGAGGAGATGCTGGTTCTTCTAGCGGGTGCGGTGGGAAACAAAGGCCTCGAGAGTCGACCGCGCCGTGTTAGTGACGTCTCGCGAGAACTATTCGGTGGCGATAGCTATCATCTGGTGCCTGATGAGACGGGGCTGGCTTGCTGATATTATCTTTTTTTATCCCGTCACACACAACGCAAACCTCGTGCGTCAAGCCCCGCCAAAAATGGTGTCGATTCCAGGGTGACAGCGATGGCACCGCAACGCATACCGTTTAGATTACAGATCGCTGTCTGTTGTCTCCTCACGTCCAGCAATGTTTCCCCACTCTCCCCTTCCCCAACATAGAATTGCCGTGCCTGCGACGAGAGACAACCCGCTGGCCGAAAAGGAACGGAATAATGGGCGATAGCCACCGTCCAGTACCTTTTGTCCGCATTGCGTTGCTTGGCCCTTCGTGCTTGAGCAGTCAGTGCTGGACAGGTGCTCGGAGTCGTTCTGTTTTGGGTGGTATACAGCATCAGCCCCTATCTCAGGGTAATTAAATTATTGGGGTAGCTCGGAGGCGAGCAGCATCCCAGTTCCAGCCAACCCCCAAAGAAGCACGTATCCTTACATATTTAGCCGCATATTGCTCGTCCCCCTTTCTCGGAGCCTAAATGAGATACTCCAAGCTTGTCACTTACAGGTCAGGCGAGCCCACGTTTTCACGCTATTGTGCGTGTTGCCTTCCATGCTACCACAATCCCGGGCTGGGCATCATCTAAACGGCAGGCGGCTGTCGCCACCGCCACCGGCGCAGTGCGGTCCATGTCCGCCGTTCCCGTCCACACATCAGCCCCACAGAGAATGCAGTCTCTTCCTTGCCAGGGGGAAACCGTGCCTCGCAGGCCACGCGCGCCGTCGCATTCGGAAGAACAGCAAAATCCTACCCTCTGTTGGCCCATCCACAGCTCCTTCGTACAGCTGGAGGGCCGGGTCCGAACATTATGGGAGGCCTAAATATAGCCACATGGCCAGAAGTCGTCTGCTATCATCAGCCTCGAACAAGGTCCCTTTCTTTCCCACGGTGACCTCGGCCGTCGGCTCTCGAGAAGCACACATTCATCACGGCGGTTGTCTTGGCAGAGAAACACTCCTACATTCTCAAAGGTTTGTATGTACATCCTCGAAGTCCCGGATCGGAACATTGCTGCCGACGGCGGAAAACATGCCCGACACCCACCGCTCGTGTACCGGCTAACGAGAGCACTGCTATTATCTGCCACCCCCGGCTTGGCTGCCATTTATCAGCTGGCTCGGTATAAAGATAGAACCAGCGCGATCGCCCATCTTGGGTATGTGTTTCCGAGAATAGTACGTAGAATACTGAAGCTCCCACCCAGGTTACCCTCGACATGATAAACCCTCGGTGGGCGTCCAGCTTTTCTACGATGATATTTGCCCGCAAAGAAGCACTAGCGCCCTTTTGTGCCAAAACTGATCCTATCCGCTTTCTGCACAGACATAGAATTCCTTTATAGAAAAAGAATCAAAACTCTGTCGGCACCTGTATGGTTGTCTGGACGATGGCGACTTGCACTGCGTCGACGTGCTCAAGTAGAGTCAGCTCCCAAACCTCTTCCAAGGTAGCCTTGTGCCTAGTGGCAGCGAAGGAGAAACGCAGACAGTCGAGATCCGCCTCGTCATCGACGTAGGTCCATTCGCTCTGGGGGCTCCGGGGGCGCCTGGGTCCCGGCGGCGGCGCGTCCAGACCATCCCCGCCCGCCGCGACGTCCTTTTGTCCTTACTGGGCGTGGCGACGTAGATGTACCGGGCCGCCGCGCTGTATCCATCCACAGCCGGAGGCAACAGAAGCTCCAGCAGCTGAAACGTCTACGGTCCGTGGTGAGGGGTTGGATGTTCTCGAGCTGCCACCGGCAGCGGTCACGCGGCAGGTCTACCCCCAAACCCTGTCCGGTTGGATTGGTGTTGGTCTGTTCCTGTACGTATTGACAGGATGGCACTTTTTGTCGCCTGGGTAGATAGCATATGTGGGTGGCACAGAGGGCGGGCTGGGCTGGGGAGTTGCGTTTCTGCTGGCAGTGTAAATAACAGCACCAGGCTGGATCCTTCTCTGATAAACCCCTTCCGGCCTTGTGAACAACATACGGATACGTCCAAAGAGATCAAAACAATCGGCGAGAAGTAGAGCAACAATCGGGCATTTCTCATTTTGCACGGGCAAGCCAACGCCCCCCTTGTTCAAGTGGGGCTTCCCGCAGCACAGACCAATCAAACCACCCGCCCGCTGACGCCATGGACCTGAGAAGCAACGCATGCCTCGCTCGAAGCCATACTGCGCGCTGCGGCCGAGACGCCCATCATGGAAGAAGATACGCGCGTCCAGGCCGACGCCCGTATGCGCCACATTCTTTAGCACTGCGAGGCTGCCGCCGCCGCAAATCAGCAGCAGCAGCAGCAACAGGCCTACAACCTCCCCGCCCTCATCCGGTTCACCCACGACTATGCGCTGTCGGACGATTCCAAATGCCTCGTTTTGTCGAGCTTGTTCAATCATCTGGATCTCCCTCTCGCGGGCAACATCACTGATCCGGATGTCGATTTTAGCGACCCGGAAGTGAAAGCGCGCCTTTTCGTTTCAGTGAATGCCTTTGCAGATTACTTGCTGCGGAACTTCTTTATGCCGCGTAAGATATATACCCCCATCTTTTCTCTATCCGCGTCCTCTCCGCCAGGCTATTCTAACAAATTCTCTTTTTGCTACACAGTTAAGGCCGCTACGAATAAGACTCCCCAGCTGTCTCCCATCACGCATTCCGCCGTCCAACGGGCCCAGGGCTCTTCTTTGCCCCAATCCTTGGCTGGCACGCCAGAACGTCTCTCGGCTCTCCGCGGCACTTGCCTCGTGCGCGATCGCCACCGCTGCGTTATCTCACGCAAATTCGATGTTACCGAAGCCCTTAGGCGCCGAAAAGCCGCACCAAAGGATGCCAGGGACGACGACGGCAGTATAATCGAGCCCCGCGACGTAACGACTTTGGAGGTTGCCCACATCCTTCCGCATTCGTTAACAAAAGCTCCAGACTCCCTGCTGGTACGTGGAGGGAATTTTTTTGTCTCCTTCCCCAGTCTCCATATGAGGTTTTGCGGGCTGACCTTCATAACATGGCAGAGTCCAGCGAGAAAGGCTGCATTGGACATTTTGAACATGTTTGACATGGGAATTGTCCACCTAATTGAAGGCGCAGAAATTGATCGGCCATTTAACGCTATCACTTTATCAACTGAGCACCATCCTAGTTTTGGCTCCTTTCAACTCTTTTTTGAGCTTGTTTTCGACCAACCCCCAAATACCTATCGCATCGATGCATTTGACGATTTTGTTGGCAAATATTTGGGTTTGCAAAACCGGAATATGGATCCCCCCTCACCTCGTTTACTTGCTATCCATCGCGCCATTGGGCATATCCTGCACCTTTCAGGAGCGGGTGATTATATCGATCGGGTTCTTTTCGACGCCGAGGAACACGGAGTGCGGTCCGACGGATCGACCCCGCTCGGGCTCCTCCTTGCGTCAAAATTAACCTCAGCTGCGCCTCCTCCTATTTGGATTTAACAGGTTAGAACATGCTTTTTACTCTTTTGTTTTTGTTTTTATCTTTTTTCTTGTTCCCATTCTTGCTTTTCTCCCTGTTTTTGTTCCTGTTTTTATTCCCGTTTTTATTCCCGTTTTTATTCCTGTCTTTACTCCTGTTGTTATACCTATTTTTATATCGTGAACATCTGTCTTATGATGCTCTCCAGGTCTTCTCGCCCTGGGTCACCTGTGAGCGCGCTCCCTTAGCTCCCTCTGTTTAGCTCCACCTTACGAGGCAACCGCTCAGGCGATCGAGGAATCCACCCGCAAGGTGACATGGCCGCCAGATACCAAAGCAAAAAATTCCAGCCAATCCTCCACATTATCAGGTCATTGCCTTCAGAAGAGCTCAAATATCAAGCTACGAGGCTGGAGATGTCAAGACCTGGACGGGAGTGACAGTGGTGGATACATCCCATCCACGGGGTATATCTCCCACAACCTGGAAAAGGACCGCAACGGGCGGCGGCGACGGAGGGGGAGGTGTAGTTATGGGTATGGTGGCTCAAATAACCCAGGTCACCGGACCCGGATCCGGTCCTGGCGGACCTTCCGTGCGCTGGGTGGTAACAACCCATTGCGAACCCCGTCCGACCGAATTCCATCAGAGCCATCCATTTAGAAACCCAGTGCCAGACAATGCACCACCTTGGACTGCTGGATTTTTACCAACGCCACCAGGCAGCCGTGCAGGGTCGCCTGACTGGGCCTTACCCGCCTCTCGTCCAAGACAGCGCAAGGAGCTGCCAAGGCGCAGTAGGCGACCAGCACACTTTCTGTCTCGCAGCAGGAAGGATGCGGTGAGGGCGAAAGATACTGGGGGACTCACGAAAAATAGCAATGCACCGACGCTCCTGTGTACCACCTAGTCGGATAGATTGCATGCTGTCTGCTCGACACTCAGGCGCAGCCGCGGCTGCACCTAATGGGTCAGGTCTTGGCGCGATGACCCATCTTCCGTCGCGTCTCTCAGACTGACATGCACTCGCCGCTCAGCTGCCCAGCAGCCAAGTCTCACCTGCATTCCGGATTCGCTCCTTCATTC
The DNA here is from genome assembly GCF_000145635.1 of Gaeumannomyces tritici R3-111a-1. Classification (NCBI taxonomy): domain Eukaryota; kingdom Fungi; phylum Ascomycota; class Sordariomycetes; order Magnaporthales; family Magnaporthaceae; genus Gaeumannomyces; species Gaeumannomyces tritici. Next base: position 15,504 of record NW_008804587.1, read on the forward strand.
TAGATTCTCACCTGCATTTCTGGATAATGCCGAGTACCGAGCGCTAGAAGGCGTGGAATTCTACGCCATGGAGGAGCGGTGTTGTCTACCTACATTTGGGTGCCTTAATTCTGCCGCCGCCGAGAACAAATCCATAATGCGAAAAAGGTCTAGACCAGCAAAGGCTGCTTGTCTATGCATGCCCAAGCAGCACAACCGCCTCTTGGGGTCTTTGTCGGCAGGGATTTCTTCCCATCCTGGATCTTTCTGGACCAGTTTTCGTTTCCCGCGTGGGAGGATTCTCAAGCGTCAATCAGGCCGCCACAGGGCGCATCAGGCAAGTCATCAAACCCGGGCAACGCCGATAGATGGCACGATCCGGAGAACGTGTCGGCAGCGCCTCCGACTACTATCGTCTTAGGGTACATGCAAAAAGCGGCTTCGCAACTCCAAACCGGGCAATTCTCAAGCCAAGACCATGCCTCCAATTAATGCGCCACAGCCCACTAGAGTAATTCCTGTGTGGGAGCGTAAGCGCCCAGCAGGCTACTTCACAGCCAGCTTATACACGCTTCTAATTTCTCAAACCGCTCGCTGCTATTTCTTTTCCTTTTTTTTC
>NW_008804588.1:0-16065 GCF_000145635.1 Gaeumannomyces tritici R3-111a-1
AAAGCATTACTTATAGCTACAATAACGGTTTTCGCTTTTTATAAATGCAGAGGGTAAAATAATTGCAGACTAAATGAGCTCCTTTTTTTGTGGTGGTGGGGAATAAATTGCGGTCCAGACTTTTTTCGGGAGACCGTGGTTGGATCGTGGGCTCATCAAACCCGTCCCTGACTGGCTGCGCTTTCACGAAGTTGCCAACTTCCAGCCCATTCGCCCCTGCTCGACCATGCAGGGACAACCCGCCCAACGAAGGATCAGCGACAGCCCCAGGCGGACTGCCAGGCCGACTCAGCGCTGCGTCTAGAGGCTCGTGAACTGAGGCTGCCCTCCCGGAACGTCAAGTTCCAGCACCGCCCCTTTTCTTCGGATGCCTCATTGACTAGTTTTCAGCCGACCAGTATCAGGAGGCGTGACGAGCGGCCAGCCTCACTTTGCTTCCCGACAACGCTCAGCCCTTCCTTGGCGGAGCAGATAGACTTCTTCGCGACAGACGACTATCCAGGGTGGCATATCGGGCTACTCGCCTCCGTCTGACATGTCATGAAGCTGACAGGGCATGGACGGACAGGGAAATTTTGGTCGTGTGTGGGTTCGCAGTCGTCTCGCGACCATCTTCACGCACGCGGGGACTAACAGGATTTGGCAAGCACGGCCGCTCTGGCGGACAGCATGCATGCGTCGGGTCTCTGCCTCGGATGGCTGTCATAACAGGAACCCCTGTTGAACGCAGGGTACTTGATATCCCGCGAGAGGGAGGCGTTCGCGGGCTGGATATCCCAGCACCCTCAATAATGCAGGGGCAGCGCAGGTGGAGGTGCCCGGCTTCAGGCACTAGCCGACGGAAGATGGAGGGCGCGGTGTGAGGGAGTGCCGGAGAGATGGAGTATCATAAAGGCCCCTCGGCGCCGTCTTGGTATCTTTCTTTTTCCTCCTCTCTCTTCACGCACCTCATCCGAAGGCGACGGCCCATTCCCCGGGAGCACATTTTGTTGCTCGTCCTCTGACGTATCGCACGTCCTGTCTCTCGTTTTAGTATCCCCCCACACTCTTTTAATCCCCTTAGGGGAATCACCTTGCCTGCCATGGCCCCGTCATTCCTTACCGTCAGCGCGGCCGTTCTGGCCGCCGCTTCGGCCGCCTCGGCCCGCTCATTCCACTCGTCCCACTCATCCCACTCGTCCCACTCGTCCCACTCGTCCTACTCCCCCTCTTCTTCCCAGTCGCCGTACCAGGTCGACGATGTCTACGACCACACTAACTTCTTCGACAAGTGGAACTTCTACGTGGTATGTTGGTACCTTGGATAAGACTTTAGACTTCACATGCTGTGCTACACATTAGACCAAACCCTGACCAATGGCATATAACAGAGCAACTACTCGACGGGAAATCCGTTCGATGTCGACCCTACCCATGGGTTCGTTAACTATCGCAACCGGACGGATGCCGAGGATCTTGGCCTGATCAAGACAGAGCACGACGGTATGCGGCTGGGAGTCAACGCCAAGGACAAGTTCAAGCTGGGCAAGGGCCGTGACAGTGTGCGCCTGGAGAGCAAGCAGCTGTACACCCACGGTCTCTTCATTGCCGACTTCACGCACTTCCCAAAGCCCGTGTGCGGATCTTGGCCCGCTTACTGGATGTTCGGCGACCCGTTACCCACCGTCGGCAAGTTCGACATCTATGAGGGTTGGAACACGGCGTCCGAGAACACTATCTCTCTGCACACCGACAAGGCCTCGACGGTGGGCTCGTGCAAGCTGCTACAGAACAACGACTTCAAGGTGAAGACGGAGAACTGCGACAACCACTTCCAGAACCCGCCTTCGCAGCACCGGGGTCAGGGCTGCGGTGCCAAGGACAAGGGTGGTCTCTGGGGCAACCCCTCCGGCGGCGTCTACGCCATGGAGTGGAGCTCGGACAACATCACCGTCTGGCAGTGGTCGCACCACAGCGTCCCGTCCGACGTGCGGGATGGAAACCCCAACCCCCGTCTTTGGGGCCGCCCGGCCTTCCTCCTCAGCGGTGACAGCTGCGACATCGACCGCGTGATCAGCAAGCAGAAGCTGGTGCTCAACATCGACCTCTGCGGCGACGTGGCCGGCAACCAGGGCATCTGGGACGGCCAGGGCTGCGGCGCCAAGGCCCAGACGTGCGTCGACTATGTCGGCGACAATCCGGAGGCCTTTGAGGATGTCTTCTGGAAGGTCAAGAGCATCAAGATCTACAAGCACCAGGGATCCCAGTCTTCCACCACGATCACGTCGGCCACCACCACTGCCGCAACGACCGCGACTGACACGACTAGCACCACCGAGTCCTCGTCTACTGAGACCAGCACGTCGTGGACCAGCACTGCCGAGTCTTCGTCGACCGACACCGTCAGCATCACCAGCACCGCTGAGTCTTCGGCGACCGAGTCGAGCACATGGTCGACTAGCACCGCTGAGTCCACGTCCACCGAGATTAGCACGTCGTCGGCCAGCGCTGCCGAGGCCATCATGAGCACCGAGACGACCAGCACCGCTGAGCCCGCGAGCACCGAGGTCAGCACTGCCGAGTCGTCGACCGGGACAAGCTCATGGTCTGCCAGCAGCGCTGAGCCTTCGACCACCGAGCTCAGCACGTCTACCAGTGCTACCGAGTTGTCGACTGAGACAAGCACCTGGTCGACCGGCACCGCTGAGCCTTCGACAACGGAGGCTAGCAGCGCCACCGAGACGCTCAGCGCCACCGGGTCGTCGACCGGGACAAGCTCATGGTCTGCCAGCAGCACTGAGCCTTCGACCACCGAGATCAGCATGTCTACCAGTGTTGTCGAGTCGTCGACCGGGACAAGCACCTGGTCGACCGGCGCCGCTGAATCCTCGATCACGGAGGCTGGCATCTCCGCCAGCGCCACTGGGACGTCGACCGAGACAAGCTCGTGGTCGATCAGCACCGCTGGGCCCTCTACCGCCAAGACTAGCAGCGCTATCGAGTCGTCAATAGAGACTAGCGCAGCCTCGACCGTTATCTCCAGCTCGGCGATCGATGCTATCTTGACCGACGTGACCTCCTCATGGACCAACACCTGGATCAACCCCTCGATGACGGCGACCGCCGCTGCTACCTTCACGGATTCCTCTTCCACTGAGATGAGCACCTCCACCAAAGTCTCGTCTACTGAAGCTGGCGCTTCCACTGACGCCTCGTCAAATGAGGTTAGCACGTCTACCGCCGCTTCCGCATCGTCTACCGAAGTCAGCACCTCGACCGATACTTCTTCCACTGAAGTGACCACATCCACTGATGCCGTCTCATCCTCATCGTGGACCAACACCTCGGTGAACCCTTCGACCACGGCAATCAGCACTGATGCCGCCACGACTTCGGACTCGTCGGCGACCGAGACGAGCACTGCTAGCGACCTGGCATCGTCGTCCACCAGCACCTGGGCTAACCTTTCGGCGACCGCAGCCAGCACTGATGCTGCTGCGACTGACGTCTCTTCCGCCTTCGCTGATGCCACTTCAACAATGACCACTGCTGATGCCACCGCAACTGACGTCACTACTGGAACCATGACCTCCACCGATGCTGCTTCTACTGTTGCCAGCATCGATGCTCCTGCAACTGACGTCTCCACGGGAACCACCACGTTTGCTAATGTTACTTCAACTGCAACCACCGCTGATACTACCTCGACCGGCGTATCTACCGGAACCGCCACCTTTACCGATGTCACTTTTACTGCGGCTAGCACAGATGCTGCTTCCACTGCAGCTATCACCAATGGTGGTTCCACTGCGGCTAGCACGAATGCTCCTGCTACTGACGCCTCCACGGGAACCAGTATTTCCAGTAACGTCACTTCAACTGCGAGCACTGCTGATGCCGCCGCGACCGACATCACTACTGGAACCATGACCTCCACCGATGCTGCCTCTGCTGTCGTTAGCACCAATGCCACTTCCACTATTGCCAGCACCAATGCTCCTGCGACTGGCGTCTCTACGGGGACCACCACGTTTGCTGATGTCACTTCAACTGTGACCACCGCTGATACTACCTCGACCCACGTCTTTACCGGAACCGCCACCTTCACCAATGCCACTTCCACTGCGGCCGGCACCGATGCTACTTTCACTGCGGCTAGCACTGATGCTGCTGCTACTGATGCCTCCACGGGATCCGGTATCTCCACTGACGTTACTTCAACTGCGACCACCGCTGATGCTGCCGCGACCGACATCACTACTGGAACGATGACCTCTACGGGTGCTGCTTCCATTGCCGCCAGCACTGATGCTACGGGAACCACCACCTCTGTTGATACCACTTCCACTGTGATCACCGCTGATGCCACCCCAACTGGCGTCTCAACTGGAGCCAGCACCTCCACCGACACCAGCACTGACGCCTCATCTACGGAGCTGAGCACATCGACCGAGACCAGCACTTGGGATGCGTCCACGAGCACTGGAGTCTCTACCACGGGCTCGTCGGCTGAAACCAGCACGTCGAGCGATGACAAGACCGCTGTCGGTCCGACAGGCACTGATACCACGGGTATTCCCACAAACATTGTGTCCAGCTCGACCACCACCCACTCGACCACTTACACGGCCCCCACCTCCACCAGCGCATCTTCCACTGCTCCCACATGGACTGGCTCGGTCACGTCCGCCGGCATCTGGTCCACCGCGGCTCCTTCGTTCATCGTTAGCACCGTCACTACGACGCGCACCTACACCATCACCTCGTGCGCCCCCGGTGTCGTCTCGTGCCCCGCCCGCGGCCAGGTGACCAGCACCGTCGAGACCTATGTCACCACCAGCCCCGTGACAACCACGCCCGCACCCGCGACCACCATCTCCAAGGCGCCCGAGTCGTCGGTGACGTCGACCATCACCACTACCCGCACCTACACCATCACGTCGTGCAAGCCCACTGTCACCAACTGCCCCGTCGGCAGCGTCACCTCCAGGGTCGAGGTCTACACCACCGTCTGCCCGGCGGGCTCGCTGCCGACCCCGTCACCCACTGGTGGCAACGGTGGCAACGGCGGTTGGATCTGCACCGGCGCCAACTGTGGCGCCAACGGCAGCGGCAACCGCGACGACTGGACCTGCACCGGCCCCAACTGCGGCGCCAACGGTAGCAACAGCGACGGCTGGAAGTGCGACGGTCCCAACTGCGGCTCCACCGGTGGCAGCACCGACGGCTATAAGTGTGAAGGCCCCGGCTGTCCCAAGGGCAGCACCAGCACCACCCAGTGCAGCGGTTCCAACTGCGGTAGCAGTGGCGTCACCCAATGCAGCGGCCCCAACTGTGGCAGCAGTGGCGCCCCGCAGTGCAGTGGTCCTAACTGCGGCAGCAGTGGCGTCGCCCAGTGCAGCGGCCCCGGCTGCGGCGGCAGCTGGACCACCGTCGCCGTCCCGCCGCCCTCCAAGCCCACCGGCTCGTCGGCCGATAGCCCGCCCGCCGCCCCCTGCTCGACCTGCTCGCCGCAGCAGCCCGCTGGCCTGAAGCCCAGCGTCTCCCTCGGCAACGGTACCTCGGCGCCGGCCAAGCCCACGCTGCCCGTTGCTGCCGGCGCGAGCACCCTTGGCGCCGCCTCGGTCACGCTCGGCTTCGTGGTTGCCGGTGCCGTGCTTGCCCTCTTCTAAGAGCTTGATTCCTTTGTCTCTTTCTTTTGTCCATAACGTACTAAACTTCTTGCTTGTGTTTAAATATCGTGTAGCTATGTAGCTGGCCGGCGTTGTGATATACACCGGCAAGCAATGTATCCAAGTTTCAGGGGGTTTCGTGAGGCCAGATAATGTCTTGGATATACCGGTCGGAAAAATAGAAATACAAGCCACCTTATACCTGAAGTTGTCTGTTCCCATTTGCTGCCATGTCATGTGAAACGAGCCCAAGTCCTGGCGCTTTGAGTATAGTCACAATGTGCAATCGAGAGTCCAAGTCGTCTTCCCCGTGTTGATCGGGAATCGCCGACGACCCGGATCCCTGAATGATGACCCGCCTCCTTATGCAGGGGAACCCCGCGGGCCATGTTCTGGTGCCGTCATGTTCCGTGGCACGGCATTGCACTTGCATCCCATGATCGGATGTGTTTATATTTTGTCCTCCCTGGTCCTCCTTCTCCTGCCTAGAGCAGTAGGTACTCGTCTCATCGCCCTGTGCTTCTATGGGAGGCGGCGGGGTCTCCCGCCTCCTGAGGCTCGGCTTGGGTATGTGTACCCTTGCCTCCGGCGAGTGCGTCTACGGTTACTGGCCGGGTGTTTGCGATCCTTTGTTCGATCTTGACGTCTCCCCGTTCAAGATCTTTGCGCCTGTACCTACCCCAGCCAAGCAAAAAAAAAAAGGGGGGAAGGGGTGCACAGAGGCGGGGATCGGCAGTTTGCGCAGATTAAGGAAACAAAGGACCCGGCCTTTTGACAGGGGCCGTGTGGCCAACCGAGAGAGCACAAGGGATTCTGGTGCCATGGCAAGGCGATGCGGCCACCCGACCACCACTACATTCATGTCTCTGCGACTCCTGTTAGTCCTGCCCTTGATGGAGCGCGCTGAATACACGTATACGTGTGGAATGGGAGGCGGATGACGAAGTTCGTAGGCTCGGGACAGTGTTGCGACGCGAATCCAGAAATTATCGAAAGGAGTTGCAATCGTGCTATGCCGGCGCCAACGTCTGGCGCCAGGAGTATAGGCTCATCATACGGCCCACCTTTTCACTATTTCCTGCCTGTGCCAACCCGTGATGTTTACAGTGCCCTCTACCATGCTAGCTTCAACTTTCCCAGATCAAAACCTCCTCAGACACGCAACGAAGAGTAGCCTGCCGTCTTGAAGCACACAAAAAAAACCCCCAAAAAAACCCCCACTACGATGCCTGTCCCCCTTGGCCCTGGCCTCCTTGCTGCTGCTGCCACTGCCACTGCATCCAGCGCTCCCTCATGTGCCTCTCGCACTCGACGTTCTGATCCCAGACACTCCTGAGCTTGCGTACCCGGCGGCAGCGGTGCTGGGGGTCGTTGCGGGCGTAGTGGCAGTACGACTGCAGCCGCTGCTCCGAGCACCCGCACGTGAAGATGAACTCTTCGAAATCGCACATGGTCTAGTTTGGGCGTTAGGACTCGAAGGACGTGTTATCTCCTGGAATGGTGGCTTACAGGAATACCAGGTGTGGTAGAGGCCGATGTGGATGCTAAAGCAACCCCTAGTAATCAAGCTCAGTGGCTGGCTGGCTGGCTGGCTTTTTTTCGGTGTGGTTGATTTGGATCTGGGGGCTCACGCCAGGAGTACTATAGCCGTATATTCCAGTACCGATGGTCAAACGATGAGGAATGGAGGCCCGAACCTGGGATGGGTTCCAGACCTAAATACTCACCCGGCCTCGCTTAACACCTACCCCAAGACCACAGCCAAGGGCACAGTCGACGAGAGTGGCAGACGGTGAGCCTGAGTGTGGTGTCATCATCTCCTGCATCACCAGTTCCCTAGGCTTGCATCAGGGTGCGGCAGGGGAAGCCATATCTGCAACACAGGCGTGGCCCTCGACGACATATCACACATACACCCCCCTCCCTTGTGGGGAAGACCTTTCGGTGGCTCCCGTCCTGCCACAAACTCCTGCTCGCGCAGCAGAACAAGACACAAGACGCCCCCCCAATCACCCACTTGACCTTTTCAACCGCCGCCACATTTTAGGAGCTGCGGGGAACCCCGGGTGAGGATGAGGGAAGGTTTGTGTAGGATGGCAGGATAGTTTCCATATGAGGGTGTGACACATTTGTTTGCCCCCTTGTGTCAGGAGGAGAGGTGCGTGTGATACGAACAAGGAGATGATTGCCTGCCTGTCTGCTTGGGGCTACGTGCCGTGGCAGTCCAAAGCGGCGGCCACTCGGGGTCGATCTCGACAGGCGGCTTCGTGTATGGAGAAGCGAGGCGCGCACTCCGAAGTTAGCGCCAGCGAGAAGGCAGTTGTCGACGCAAACATGGCGACGAACCCCCCCATGCCTGCCGCAGACAAATAAGACTCCCCTTATTGGCCGGAAGGAGGACGGCGGCCGGCTGCGAGATGGCGAATCCGGGTTGCCGCGCCATCAGCCGGCAAAGAGAAATTGAAAAGCCCCCCTCCCTCGGATTGCCATCCGGCGTTCCGCGTCCTGGCAGAAACCCAGAGCCTGGCTCCTGGGTAGCTGGCTCTCAGCAGGAGGAAATCCAAGCCTGCGTCAAGGCTGCTCCGGCGGGCAAACATCGGGGTGTGCATGGATAGGAAAAAGAAAATGCAACCCTATCATGTTTGAGGGGCTTTTCTTGTCGACATGAGTGGCTGGGTGGGCTCGTAGGGATGGGCAATAAAGCGGGGAGGGGTCCTGTAGTTTGTCCCCTTGGCTGTTGATTCGATATGACAACGAAAGTAGCGACAGGATACCACCCTCATCTGGTCGCACAAGCCAATCCTGACCGCTTGGCTCATGCAGCCTCCCGCCCTGCGGACAAGGGCTTTTTTTTTTTTGGGAAAGCTGCCTGCCTGCCGCCCGCTCAACGTAGTAATGCTCTTTTCGCGCACGTCGACGTCTCTCTCTTCTCCTAGATAGGCGTTGGCATGTTCATAGCAGACTCTGCAGCGGATGATACCCAAGCTGGACACCCCACCCCGTCTCGTCTTGATGACGTGGGCCGCCAATATTGGGTCTGACGAGCAAGCTCAAGGCGGGTGGGACCGGCCATCGCACTTGTCGGGGAGCGGCGCCCCGTCTCTCTCCCCCGTCGGCCCCAGGGCCTGGCCGCCAGGGGTAGGAGGAAGGAAAAGCGGCCGAGACCCTCCCAACCCCCCCGCTGGGGATGGTCGAATGTGCCACCTCGAGCCACCTCGATCAGGTGAGGAGGGGGGCCATGGTAGGGAAACAATCGCCTATTTATGCCCCATGGAGTGGGCTTGACCGCGGTCCCAGGTCGGACATGGAGGAGGTGCCGGGCGTCAAAAAGAGTGCGCGCGGGAGCGGATGGGTGGGTGTTTCCTGCGGGGAACCGAGACTCCATATGGCCCCAACAGCTGTCAGAGTCGGCGAGACACAAAGGAAGGGCTCTGGAAGGGAAGAGCCGGCGAGCGGGCGGGGCGGACGGACGGACGGACGGGGACCAGGGTCGGGATCAGAGGGTTAGACAGGGGCCATGGGAGGGAGATGTGACGCCTGGGCTTGGGGGTGGGATGTTTGGCTCTAAAACCCAGGCCAGGCCGGGCGGCCGGGCCAGCATTGCTTGGTGTAGGTCGTCTCGGCGTTGGTGAGGAGGAGAGGTGGGTGTGGAGCAGGCCTTGGGAGCAGGCCCTGGGAGGTGCGCCACGGTGAAGCAAACAAACAATCTGCGCTCCAGCACACACAGACCTGCCCTATCATTGGGCAGTTGCAGAGAGTATGCAGCAGCAAGGATGTAGGGGATACATGCAATTCGGTTGTTGTCGGGTACCAGGGGAGGCGTGGCTGAGTGCTGGATGTGAAGTCGCTATCTCGGCCTCGTGGGCTGGGGCTAGGCCGCTCTCCAACACAAACTGCACCGATATCTAAGCCAGCGCTGGAGCTTTGCTTTATCAGCCCCTTGATACCGACACTGACAGGATGTGAGGGAAAGGGCGCCAAGGGTAATGGCCGCTTCAGTGCCCGGGAAGGAAAATGAATGTTGATTGATATCGATTTCGCCATCTGCTCAGTTGGTATGCCGACCAGATGCTGCCGAGGTATCCAATAAATAGCCAATAGTCTCCCACCAGCAACTTGACAGCTTCATCATCTTCCACCTCATCCTTAGCTCGGTTAGCCTTTTTTGATAAACGAGGGCTAGCTTGTGGAACAGTGACTTGACTTTGTGATGGGAGAAGTGCGGGCGCCCCATCACAAGCAGGGCGTATCCTCCCAGACCGGATTACACTTCATCGAGGTATACTCTCATCCAGCCGACCTATCCAATTGAGGTCGAGATTATTATCATTGATAATGGTCGCTATCGGCTCCAGTGATAGGCTTGCCACGGCAGTCGGGCCTAGAACCCCACCTACAAGTCCCAGCCCAAGTCGCAAGAAGGCTGCGCAAGCCTCTTCTCACAGCGAGCATGGTATCTGGACTATGAAACGATTTGTCAGAGAGTTCCAATGTACTCAAGGAGCAGAAAATTTCGAGGGTACAATTGAGGCTCTCCGGGTAAGTGCAAACAAGCTATCCTGTTTGCTGCTATAACTTGGGGATACACTCTTTGCAGGCCATTTTTACAGCGCCGTAAAGTACCTGCTTTTAGAATAGACTGCTTGTGTGGAGGGTGAGACCTTGCTGGAGTGTCAAGGAATCCATGTGGTCCGTGCGGGGTACGTATCGCTAAGGACTGCTGCGGCTGCCTTGAGGGGGGACAAGCGGGAGGCGAACCACGCAGCCAAAACCCCGTGGTCCGCCTAGAAAACGGCAACCGCCCAGAAAGGCGGCCGTCGCCGTCGACACACCACAATCTTGCCAAGAGAAGAAGAAAGAAAAAAGGAAGGAGCCCAGCCAGCACATTGCGGCTCTTTGCTTTCGCGCAGCGACCCAGGCTGTCTTCTGACCAAGGGCGCCCTCCTCGCCCACCCTGCCATTGAGCCTGCCGCCGCTGCCTTTTCCATCCCGCGTTTTCCTTGCACCAACTCATTCCTCGACACGACCGCTGTCATTGATGCTCTGAGCAAGAGGATGGTCCAGCGTCAATCCTTGACGGCCCCCTCTCGAGCCTTAGCCACCAGGCCTTGACTACACTGTCGCTGCTAGCTTCCTATTGCGCCTGTCGAGTCTGTTGCGCCTGTCGAGTCTGCCTTGGAGCACGGTGCTGTCCCTTTCTAGACCCACGCCCCCCTACCCAAATCCTCCTTTTCCGCCTGGGCTGGTGATCTCTTGATCTTGCCCGCACGCTCAAGTCGACTCAACCCACAGCGTCGCGCCCGAGCCATCTCGCGCCACGTCGCTGTTCGGTTATTCCGTCTCATTTTGCCTGACCACGCTCCTGGCATTTATTTCCTGCCTAGGCCCAGGCTTTCTGGCGTTCGTCGCAAAGGCGCGCTCCCTGCTTCTTGGCCCCACCCGTCGGGCTGACAGCGTCCATCTCCCGCCCTCCAGCTAACTGCGCAACGGCGCTGTGGCTTGCTTGTGCAGTCCAAACGACGTCAGCCGTATCGCTTCCTTTTTAACCCCTCCAAGGCCACCACCACCGCCGCCACGCCTACGAGAGAAAACGCAAGCCTGCTGCCCTGCTGCCCTGCACGACTGCATCTGTCCTGTCCAGTTTGACGCCCGTTGTGCTGCGCCCCTGAACATTCTTTTCCTTCCTTCATCTACTTCCAAACGTCCCTTCCACCCCCCACATCTCTCCCTCGACCATCACGCGCCACCGCCACTCACTTGCCCACTCACTTGCCTTTTTCCCCAGCCGGGCCTTTTCCGTGCCTTGTCGCCGAAACGGTCGATAAGATGAACGGCAGCGGCGCAAACGCGGCATCGCCCGCTCACTCGATGCCGGGTAGCCACTCGCGGCCCGTGCTGGGCTCTGCTCAGGGGCCAGATAAAATCCCCAGACAACTCCAGAACCAGCAAATGGGCATGCCTGCTAGCATGCTCGACTTCTATGTGCTCCAGCAGGATGGCCCATATTTTGCCGGTCTGAGATCTCAGCGGCAGAGCCAAGCGCACTTGGGGAACATTACCGGGCTACCCCCGGCTTTCCACCAATATCGGACGACATTCACTCCCTCCGAGTCCTCGGTCGTTCCTCCCAGCAACGCGACAGACTCGGGGTACGGGAGCGGTCATCGCCCCAGCGTCGGAATTCCCTCGACCTATGGAGGGGACGCGGACCATTTGACCGACACCCAGAGCGTGACGGGCCGGATGGAAGATCTGTCCACCTCCAACCTCTCCAACTTCCCTATCGACCACAGTTCCCAACGGAGCGCCAACATCGCCAGCTGGAGCCAGCCCGATGAGCGACTGATGCCAAACAACGGCAATAATCAAGTGCTCGACGCCAATGAGTGTCATCTTTGCCACGAAAATCACAGGACACCTTCAGACCTGAAGTGAGTCTACCACAGCGGGCAGTCTCACCTGCAACAGTTCTTATCTGGCCCTGCCATCAACTGACCCTAGAGAGTATTATCCACCACCAGAAAACACATAGCCCGCCATACGAGGCCGCACCTTTGTCAGGTAGCCAATTGCCCGCGTACCCGGGGCTTCAGCACTGCCAATGATCTGGCACGACACACCCGCAGCAGACACCCAGATATCAATGCCCAGGGGCATTTTTACAAGTGCAAACTGGGGCTCTGTGCGAATGGGCGCAAGCTTTGGCCTCGGGCTGATAACTTTCGGCAACACTTGGTGAGGAAGCACGGCTATCTTGCCACTACCGAGAACATCGACGAGTTCATTTGCAGCGTGGCAGAGCCGGCAGCCGAGTCCAGTGGTAACAATCCCGTCGGCATGCACACCACTGATGTTGGCTCGGACCCCGTCGCAATCCAATCGCTTGCCTCGCGCGCCCTTGGGACCCGAGTTGGCCTGGAAGTCGGTCAGACTGACAGCCGTATGGCCGATCCCAACCTGGATTTTTCTCACCATGACAGCTCCATGGTTGGCATCCAATTCTCTGGAATGGCCCCGCCCACCGACAGTGCAAACCAGGTCGAACTTCGCCACTCGGATGATGGGCAGGTCATGCATTCCAGACGCGAAGACCTCCACCAAGATCTCCACATAGACTCTGCCTTGCCGCAAGCACCATATCCCTTCTCGAGATCCGACGCGCTAGAAACGTGGTCTGGAGACGAGCCGGTTCGAAGTTCTACCCCGGAGCCTGCCCTGGCCACTGGGAACCCCCACATTACAATTTACCAAGATGGACAGTCGAGCAGCCGCCTCCAGCTCTACCCTCCTGTCGCCACTGGTCTATCAAGCAGTGGGAGGCTCTCGGTAGGCTCCGAGGCTGACCCAAATCATGACACTTTTGTGGATCTGGACGAAGATCGCGCGTCCGATTGCCAGCCCACGGATCCCCACGACGATCAGGATCTTCCCGACGAGGACGACAGTTCGGTAACCAATCCCGAGACAGAACCTCGGTCAATCCCGACCATCTCGCTTGAAGAGGTTGCTCAGGAGCCTGTGCCAAGCCCGATTGCCGAGAGCGTTCCCAAGATGTCTCGCCCTACACCGAGCGAAGGCCACAGTACTGGCGCAATGGTTCCCCTGGAATTGGAGAACCTTCTCAAGCAGGTAGAGGAGACTGATGGCCCTAGAACGCTTGACAAGATCCTGGAGAAGTTCGGGTACGAGAAATCGGGGTCATCTTCTTCAAAGTCAAAGAAGTCGCCTTGCAGCAACAACAGTGGGGGCAGCGGGCCCAGCGTGGTTTGCAAGTTTCAGAATTGTGGTGCATCCTTCCACCGAGAGTGCGAGCTAAGGTATGTATATGATATCTTCCCTCCACTTGGACGCTCACGGCCAGGTTTCGGATTCTAATCGATATTGGACCGGCAGGAAGCACATGAAGCGGCATGACAGGCCGTACGGATGTACGTTCAAAGCGTGCACAAAACGATTCGGCAGCAAGAGCGATTGGAAGCGCCACGAAAACAGCCAGCACAGCCCAGTGGACGTCTGGAAATGCGACGAATATGCCAGACCACTACCAGGTCGCAGTCCCAATGAGCAGAGATGCGGCAAGGTTTGCTATCGGCGCGAGACCTTCAAGGCCCACCTCCAACGAGAGCACGGGTTTGACGTGTCCCTGTCCACCGGCAATGCCCATCGCGTCGCCGCAAAACTTGCATCATGCCGAAGAGGGGAGCAGGATTGTGAATCTGCATTTTGGTGTGGCTTCTGCGTTCGCCGGGTCGACGCAGTCGAGAACGATGGCCGCGGGACCGAGCGGTTTAATCATATCGACGCCCACTTGAGCGGCCGAAACATGAAGATACGGCACTTTGACGAGTGGAGATACGACGACCACGATGGGCCGTCGCATCTTGATGCAGGGCCTTCATCCGCCGCCCAATCGACATCAGGGGGTTCTGGGCGGTCCTTTACCAGCTCTCCGTCCAGCGACTCTTCTCGGGACAAGCGGCGTTCTGGGACCAACCACGAGGAGCACACAAGGCGCGCCAAGCGCCCAAAGGTCGGAGGATCCTCAGTTTGGTTTTGTGTAAGTCTCCCTTGATTCCCGTGTCCGATCCATATCCAGGGCGCTGACTTTCGACGTCTCCAGTGCGACTGCAACTATTTCAACTTGGTAGCCCTCGCGGATACCTGCGGAGGCGGCGGTTCCAACCCAGACTGCACACACTCTCGTTGCCCCAACTGTTCTGTCATGGAGTCTCATGCAGAAATGGATCTCCCCGAGGTGACGTGAATGGTCTGGCCTCCTCTTGGTACTACTTTCCCTTTCACTGCCATGATGTATCATGATAACGACGATGACGGCGTTGACGAACTGAAGGATTGTTTGGATCACATGCATATTTTAATCGCTACCTCGTATGTTGCTGTCGAGGGATACAACCGTATTTCTTTCTTGTCCGGTTTTTTTTTTTCCTTTCCTTCTCAGACGGCAGCGGTGGAAAGCATGATATCCTCCCGGTTTTTCTTTGGTATTTTCAGCAATGCTTGGCCTGTTTCAAAAGCACTTCGTCGTCGGGGACCACTTGCTCATCTGTCATCTACGTCGATTTTATACGCAAATAGTGACAATCTTGTGGGTTACAAACAAAATCCCCAACCTGTCCACGTCGCCGGGCACGACTGCCCGACCCCCTGCTGGAGATAATCAGCATTGACGGCAAGCGTGCCTTCTTTCTTTATTGTTTCTTTCTTTCCCTCTTCTCGTGTGTAACACCTCCATCCTAGCGTCGTCGGGGCTTGCTAAAAATGGCCCCCGGCGCCGCCCAGTGACTACCCCATGTCTCCTGGTGTCAAACCGCACGTCTGGGACCGGAACCACATCCGTATCTATATGGCTAGACTGGACTCATCCGCCTCGTGGTTAACTCGGAGGGGGTGCGCGTGTGCGTGTGTGGCTGGGACTTTGGTGATTTCTCGGACATTGGCCCGCCCAATGGGGGAGAGGGTGGAAGATGGTCACGCCTGCTTCGTCTACTCCTTCCCATTTTCTCGCTCTCGTTTCCCTCGTTCTTCTTCTATTTCCCGCCAGGTGTGGACACGCGTGCGTGTGGTGGTAGTAGTGTTATTTCGTCCCTAGTCTCGGTCAGAAAGATTTCAAAGCAGATCATGACCTGTCCTTTTTTTTTTCAGCCTCTTTTTCTTTCACCCACATTACACACATCACATTCTCTCCGCCCTCTCGTAATGTCCCTTCTTCTTCTTCTTTCCCCGCTCCTCAATGCCCCGAGAGCACGCAAGGCGTGCCAGCAAAAAAAAAGCAAAGCAAGGAGGAAAGAGAAAAAAACACGACCCTTCGCTGCAGGCAGGTGACCCGCTGCCTAATCGGCTTCTTGCTTCCTTTTTCTCCTTTGCTTCCTTTTTCTCCTTTGCTTCCTTTTTCTCCTTTGCTTCCTTTTTCTCCTTTGCTTCCTTTTTCTCCTTTGCTTCCTTTTTCTCCTTTGCTTCCTTTTTCTCCTTTGCTTCCTTTTTCTCCTTTGCTTCCTTTTTTTTCCTTCACGCGAACCACCACCCACGCACCCACCCAACCAGCAAGCAATAAAGCAGCAAGTATTGCAGCAGCGCGGCTACCTGCATGAGCGGCCGCCCAACACGTGTACCGACGACCCCTCCGTCTCCTTTTCTCCCCCCCCTTCTCAAGCCCACACCGAAGACGCCTTGATTTTGCTTTGGGTGTTTTTTTTTATTATTATTACCCTTCCCACCCCCTATTTCTTTTGTTTCTCTCCTCTGTTCCCCTCTTGGGAATAGATGCGTGTCGATCGCTGTGCCCAGCTTCGGTAGTGCGTCTCGCAGCGTGCGGCTGACGTTTTCTCTCCCCCCGCCCTTCCGGGTGATGCAATACGTGATTTTGTTTCCTTCTCGCCGTGTCATCTGGCGGTAC
>NW_008804589.1:0-4136 GCF_000145635.1 Gaeumannomyces tritici R3-111a-1
AAGCCATGATCAAGAGCTTCAAAATGATATATTTGCGGCTTGGATTGAACAAAAAAAGATCGCGATAGCTTCACTTTTGTTAGCGGGTGCCGGAAACGAGAAGGTTCTGTGGGGTGGCCCAAGACAGGGGGTGGCCCAACTCGGGGTGGGTCGACTTATATAAATAAAGTAAGGTTTTTCTAACGAAAAATTTACTAATACTTTTT
This sequence comes from Gaeumannomyces tritici R3-111a-1, assembly GCF_000145635.1. Classification (NCBI taxonomy): domain Eukaryota; kingdom Fungi; phylum Ascomycota; class Sordariomycetes; order Magnaporthales; family Magnaporthaceae; genus Gaeumannomyces; species Gaeumannomyces tritici. The sequence goes on from NW_008804589.1 coordinate 207, forward strand.
GTTGGTAAGCCGTCGCCTCGAGTAGGTATATTTACTTCTCTCCGTAAGTAGTAAACACGATCGTTATAATCCTTAGATTAATTCCGTATATTATGCACGCGGCCCGAAGGGATTTATCTGAAAGGGATTAAGCCTGGTGCGGCACTAAATACAAGCCAGCGTACGCGTGCTCGGCCGGAAGATGGAGCGCGTGACCGCGGGTCCACCGATTACTGCGCGCACGGGATTAACCATTGGGTAATCGCGACCTATACCTAGGCATACCCTACTCCACCTCTTTTCAATATATTCCTTTCTCCCTCGTGCATAATGAACTGTTATTACCTCTTAACAAGAGACGATCGTCGTTCCTCCGACCAATATAAGTTATAAAGAGTATATTAACTTTTTAGTTGGACCAGATCGGGCACGCGCACCCGATACGGCAAAGAGAGAGCGCCGGAGCTCGGGATCGCCGATCCCGGGATCCACTGGGTCATGAACCTGGTCACGTGACCTTGTGGACCGTGCGTCAATCGGCCCTCTGTATCTAGGGCCGCAGCAGGCTTGATCCCTCTCAGATAGATCCCTTCCGGCCTTGTGCACAATATACGATATCGATCCAGAGATCACAACGATCGTTGTTCACCACTTCGTACGAGAGATAGATCACTCTATCGTAGGCATGGCCTACCAACACTTTTACTTATTTATTTTTGTTCGTAGCCTTTAGGGTGGACCTAATATTACACGGTTAACAATGCTTTAAACTCCTTTATACGGTTAAGCCAGGCGCTCCATTCCTCTGGTGCAAGATACAAATCATATTGCATAATTCCTAAAAATTGTCTTTCGACCGCGTTAATTATTCTAAGGGGAATACCTGAAACGTTTGCCCAGGATTCGTTTGTGTAGCAATCGTCAATAAGGACTGCAAATTAGTTGGCTTATTTTACTTCTTTGAATTGGGTATGTTTGGAGAATGAAACTTACATTTATAACTAAGAGCCAACGTGACAACTAGTATCGTATACTCCGTGCCTTTTATGGGACCTGTGACTTTGGATTTAATTTTTTTAACAAGATGAAGAGCGTAAAAGACGATGCTGTGATCCTCGGCTGTCTTCTTCGAAAATATTGTCGAGAAAATTTTACGCACGCCATTTTTAACCTGCTGAGAAGGGCGCCAACCCTTTTCAGCTTCAAACAGGATATAGCACGCTGTTTCTACGGCCAGATCTGCTAGGTCCTTTTTGTAGGGCTGCATTGTTAAAGTAAATTATTGTATCATTAAAAGCCAGTTAATGCCTTTATTTGCTAACCAAGTGGCCGAAGCTAAAATATTAATCGGCCCTGGAACCAAAACCCGAAATCAGTATCCAGAAACAGGACCTGGAAGTAGGGTCCTTAAAGGAATGTGAAATCAGGAAATGCAGCCACCAACTTATAACAACGCATTACGAGTAGTATATAATACCCCTCCAACATAAAAAAGCACATAACGCCGATAAGCATAGCCCTTTTGTATATTTTTCTTACTGAGCCGTTTTTTTGCGGGGCAGGGACCCATACAATTGTGTTTTTATTTGACTGATACGTGTATAGTTGCCATTTTGTAGACATTTGCGCGCCGTTAAGGGTAGATGCAACCCGAGCTAAAACCTCTTCCCTGTAGTTCTCCTCTGTTTGGAACAGCAATATTAGAGCTTGACCGGCACACATAACCTCCTTTCCAGCGGAATTTAGGTCGTGCGAGGACGGGCTTACAAGGCCAGCACATTGCAAAACCCGACTTACCAAGTACTTGGAACCCATAAGGGGTTTTAAAGTTGGGGAATGACATATCCGAGCTTGCCGTCTGCATAACAATGAATTTATCGTTAGGTTCCCAAGCGTCGGGTGAGTGCCTTTGAAGGATTTGTTTTTGGGTTTCCGTTTCGAACATTCCAATTTGTATGAGATGATATTTTCGAGGCGGGTATATTTGTGAGCTGCCACCCGGAATGATACAAAGCTCCATAATTATTTTGATAAATAATATATATTTACCTATTATTTAACAATTGGTGGTCCCTGTGTGTTAGGTTAATGTGTCGACGCAACGCGGGTAAGTGCACATATATAGGTTCCCTACTTTCACAACCTTTACAGAATTTTCTAAGGGCACAAGTGGCACAGGTGGCACAGGTGGCACAGGTGGCACAGGTGGCACAGGTGGCACAGGTGACACAGGTGGCATGTATGGCAATAAGCCTAACAAGCGCCTGGAACGATAATCCTTAACCGCCGAGATAGCGCGCGGGTGGACGCGGTAACACACGTTGGCACGCATTTAGCAAACGCTTCCGGCTAATGTATGCCGTTGTGTGTTGGGATAATATTGTAACCGTTCGGTTGGGCGGCTACATGAAGTAACGAAGACTCCTAACCGATAAAATCCCGCCGGTGACACGCACGAACAGCGCCAATGGGGTTTATTACAGGGTGGTATGGTGGCACCCTTTCGCCCAAAACCCGGAGCTTGCTTTCGGGTTTCAGTTTTGTGTGTCCACAAAACACAATGTGTGCCATTATAACTAGCTGGGCACAATGAACATATTCGATCGCCATCACGAATATCGAGCAGCACTTCTTTCGACTGGAACTTACAACATGACACCTCAAAGCCACTACCGCTCCCTAGAGGCACTGAAAAGTGACCTAAAAAGGGATGCAGCAACTATTACCGATATTTATGGGTTTAAAGTGGCTATTTACATCGAGAACGGCGGTCACATAACGTCCTTTATAAGCGATAAACATCCTATAACGAGTGATAAAAAGGAAATTGCTTGGAGTCAATTTCTTAAACCGGCAAAAGACGGCGAATACGACGAAACTGAGGCTAAGACCTCACCCCGGCGTTTGAGTCATACGCTATCCCTACAGGAAATTCAAAGTGCAGCTGCACTGGCGACTGGCCCATCCGTCGAAAGCTGGCTGGGGTCCTCTCTATCCTCCCCAGCTGTTTCCCTGTCAAGTTACTGTCCTTCCAACAGCGGTTACGAAATTACGCTTGATAAACGGTTGACCACACGATCCCCTCAATCCCCTTACCACACCGGTACTGGTACTCCTGTCTCGGGATATTGCTCTCCCAAAAGCAACGCTGTAAGCACTCCCGTGCTACATGCTGCGGAGCCTTTTCACATTTCACCCCCACTCGTGTCCACCCCAGCGCAAGAAGTAGCTCCCAGCGAGGTATGCTCCTTTAAAATCGACTATCCTAGCACCCTGGTGTCAATTCCGCCTCCCAGTGATAACCCGACAATCCTGGAACAACTACTCCACGCAAGCGGCCAGTTCGTCCCTGAAAGACCAAGGAAGAAGCGAAGATGGATGTAAGGATGGGCAGATATTGTTTTTATCAAAGGGATTATAACTTTTGCCGGAACTAGTATCGTTTCGATTAGATGTTGCACGTTGGTTTACTTTTGGATACGGGACTTTGTTAATTAAGGAATGTAATTAAACGTTACGAATCGGGAAAACTCTATAATCTTTTTCCATTACCGCGAATAGGAAACCTCCAAACCTCTAAACAGGAGTACGAAGCTTTTACCAACGCAATGACATATTATAATAAAACAAGCAAAGATATATAACGTAGTTCACCACCTTGTCGCGCACCCTCACCTTGTCGCGCACCCTCACCTTGTCGCGCACCCTCACCTTGTCGCGCACCCTCACCTTGTCGCGCACTTAAAATCCCATACTAAACGCGGTTTTTTTCAACTAAATAACTCGGCCAATTTAGGCCCAAATTTAACCAAATTTAAACAGGTTATATTTAACTATATAGCGGATTTTATATTGAATTAGTGACATTTTTACTATTACTCCTTTAGGGTTAGTTTGCATATTTGCACAGTGTATTACATAGTGTTACGAACTAACCCTAAAGGAGTAATA
>NW_008804589.1:4286-16027 GCF_000145635.1 Gaeumannomyces tritici R3-111a-1
GGTTAGTTTGCATATTTGCACAGTGTATTACATAGTGTTACGAACTAACCCTAAAGGAGTAATAGTAAAAATGTCACTAATTCAATATAAAATCCGCTATATAGTTAAATATAACCTGTTTAAATTTGGTTAAATTTGGGCCTAAATTGGCCGAGTTATTTAGTTGAAAAAAACCGCGTTTAGTATGGGATTTTAAGTGCGCGACAAGGTGAGGGTGCGCGACAAGGTGGTGAACTACGTTATTGACTTTATCAACCACCACAAGTGGTGCCGTGCCATAACATACGTTAAAAAGTCGCCTACATCGGGCAGCCTTGTCCCCGTAACTAAAAGTGGGTTGAATTTCTTTCCAGCGTAACGGGAAGGCGAACATGTTTATTTTTGGCATGAAAAAGCCATCCAGCGATTCTTTATATTAACATAAGTACTATTGTCACGAGCCTTAGGCCCTTGCAGATAGATTAGATAGGCAGACCCGCTGCTTGCTTGGCCCGTGCATGGGGCCCGTGCAAAGAGCGGGCCTGGAGGCCCTGCCCGATAAGGGCGATAAGGGTGGCCATGCACGCACAGGATATCTTGTGCGTGCACCGCCCTCCCTGCGGGCCTGGATTGCTTCCTGGAACCAACTTTAAGCTACTACCTGTCACCATGCCTTTTGCCTTCCCTACCAACTGTGACAAGTATACAAGGTGGCTTTCAGGCTGTTCGAATGGCAGCCAAAGATCTCACGGGTCTATTTAGGAAGAGACGGATCGTCGGGATAGTTAGGGATCCAGCGGATCACCGACCCCGAGACTCCACACCCGGAGACAAGGCCTTCGCGGCGCAAAGGCTCCGCCGCGGAAATTGCCGGCCATAATGGTTCATTCACTAAGGCCGAGCGAGCCGCGGGGAAGATTCTCGGTCCTTTATTTTGTACTACTTCCCTGCCAGATCCGACATAACTATATATACCTGGCGATGCCCGCACGAAGAGCCTCCCGTTGTACTTAAAATAATACACGCTTATAGGACCAGAACAACTATAAGAATTTCTCACCCCAACCAACGGTGCCGGACCGAATGCTACGAATATAAGCCAAATATTCATTGCGAGTTCCAACTTCGTAATTTTTAATTTCCCACATCGTACTTTTTTTCATCCTTCCCACATATAAAAACCTTGCCTGTTTTGCCCAATGTTAAAAGAAACTAGGAATGCCATTTTATTTCTCCGTATTTGTAGGTTAACTTTGAAGGTGGTTTATATCATCTTTTCACCCCGCCGTTTCCCACTGCCTTTTAATAATTCTTTCACTTTTTCGTACGTAATTCTTTTTTATATATTAGGTAAGAGCTGATTAACAACTTGGTCAATTTCATGAACAAAGCGCTTTGCAGGTATTAAAATTAACTCGTTTAATCTTCTGATGCATTGCTGGCGGGTGTAAGCCCTCTATAGGTAACATTTGCCGCTGTGGGTCTCGAATTTCCGGAACTGTCCAATTGCCGCTGCAGGTTTTTCGCTGTTTCGCTCAAACTGTTCGCTTCGAGGCGGACATTGGCGATTTCGCCCTGGACACTACGAACATTGTTTTCGAGGTTGGTAAATCTGGCGTCGAAACCCTGGACTTGTTGCTGTACGATATCGAAACGATTTGCCATCTCATCAAGACTTTGAGTAGTTCTCCGCCCCGTCTCTGCGAGTTCACTCCTTAGGTTACTAAGTTCCGGTGTGATATCCTGGTTTCCTTGGCCTTCTTGCGTGGTCTGGCCTCCTTGCGTGGTCTGGTCTCCTTGCGTGGTCTGGCCTCCTGGCGTTGCGAGTTGACCTCTTAGGTTACTACCTTCCGCTGTAATTTCCTGGTTTCCTTGGCCTCCTTGCGTGGTTTGGCCCCCTGGCGTGGTATGGTTATTGCTATAAATTTTGGCTTGAATGCTGCGGAAACCATCCAAACTCTTCTTATATGTCCTCTTATTGCGCATCTGGCCTGTTAAATAAAACCAGTAATGTATAAAGTCCTGGCCGTCAATGTTTTCGCAATCTATTTTAAAACGATTTATTAAGTTCGATTCCGTAATAACGTGAATTGTTTCACGGTTTAAAATATGATCTTTAGCAAGATAAGTTTGTTTGTCCTCCTTTTCTAGTTGAATGCCAAAAATGTAGGTATGGAACGATGAACCATGTGGGACTTCAGCTATAAAAAGCATAATAAAGTGTGTTGTAGGATTTAAACCTGATTTAAGTTCGTTTAATTTTATAAAATTAGGGTTATCAAACACAGCCATATTGCTCTTTCGGATGAAATTGGCTCGATGAAGTCCGTTTTTAGTTGGCGTCACAGTAAGTGAACCTTTAACTAACTGGCCCAATCTCAATGAAATCCCTGCTAAATTTTCAATGATTTTACGAACCATAGTTTGAATTTTCGGCGCCGCGCTTAATTCCGGTCCAAAGCATATATTTGCGTTAGTAATCCATTGGCTTTCATTTTCGGGTGCTCCGCAATAGCCTTGTAAGTTATTTTGACTGCCGTTGTGGCTGCCGCCGCTCTGTGCTTGGCTGCTGCCGCTTTGGGGTTGGCTGCCGGGTTGGCTGCCGCTTTGGGGTTGGCTGCCGCTTTGGGGTTGGCTGCTGCCGCTTTGGGGTTGGCTGCCGCTCTGGGGTTGGCTGCTGCTCTGGAGTTGGCTGCTGCTGCTTTGGTTTTGGCTGCTGCCGCTTTGGTTTTGACCGCTGCTTCGGGGTTGGCCGCCAATATAATTAGCGCCCTGATCCTCAACGCTATCTTCACTCCCGCTGTCTTCGGGGTTATCAAATTCTTCGAGCGCGTTCCAAATAGCCAATTTTCTTTGAGTTTGGTTCTGGTACTCCGATGGATCAAGATCGAGTTTGCTTAAAAATTCACTATAGTGGCTGGCTTTAGGGTTTTCGTTCAAATTTAAAGCTTCCCTTATAAATTCATCCCACCCATTTTTAACGTTAGGGTCAAGTCTACATCCTTCATAAAATAGGACTTTTCCCCTGGTACTTTTTTTCAGCGTCGCTTCTTCTTTTTTTGTCATATTTGCAATTTGTATATAAATATTTAGGTTTTAGGTTGTGTTAATAAAAGCCCTGTAAATTGTTATCCGTTGGTATCTTATAGAGTTTTTATACGTTTGGCTTTTACCAATAGCCTTGATGCGTAACACTAAATACCGGATACCGGATACCGGATACCGGATACTGGATACCGGATACCGGATACTGGATACTGTGGTCACTGGATACCGGATACCAAAAACCGGATACTGGATAACGAATTATAGCTAAAATTGTTGGTAGGCCTTCGCCTAGTAGGGTAGATCTACTATCTCTCAACGTAGTGAACAACGATTGTTGTAATCTTGTAGGGTCGATTCCGTATATTGTGCACAAGGCCGAAAGGGATCTATCTGTGAGGGATCAAGCCTGGTGTGGCGCTAAGGCGATCGTGCAACGCCCGGTCTATCGATATCACGTGACCCGGTGGATCTCGGGATCACTGATTCCGAGCTCTGCCGGGCAGCCAATGCCTTCCCACTGCATGTGCACGGTCCGGATCCAACAAAAATATTGTCCTTGTTAGGGATCTTCACCTACCAACGAGACAGGACTGCGATAAAGTAAGCGTAGATTTGACTATCAAAAGCTAGAGAATAAAGAAGGGAATCGGTGCGTTGCACCGGCCAATGTTGGTCACGATCTCTGTTCCATGGCTATGAAGAGAGAGGAAAGGGACTAGCCCAAAACCTCCGTCTCGGTCTATCTAAATAGATACAGAGATAGGCTGTTGCCTAGGGTGCATGGACCATGGTGGCTGCGGGCTCTTTCCAACAGCCAACGCGTGCAGAGATTTATCCGCGCGTTGCCCCTGCACGGGCCACGTGGTCACGTGACGTCGTGCCCTCCATGGCCCGCAATCTGGAGGGAGGCCTGCAAGGCCGTGCCGCTCCATAACAGTTCTATACCAATTTTTAACACGGTGTTTAAATTTTTATGGATGTATAATCATCCACTCTTTTAAATTTTGCGTCTCCCTTGTCTTTTCGCTTTTCTTTAAGATAATATCTTTATAATCCCTTTATGGCCTGGCAGCCTTTCCCCGAAACCATATTACGGTAACTTGTTTCTTTAAGCAATGGCCGCGTTCCTATTAGGAAATCGTTACGGTGTTAGCCTGCGGCTTCCCACGGGCAGCTTGCGCCGGCCCCTCCCAGTAGAGAGTGCACAAAGCGACTTTTGTATTTCGGCAGTTTAATTGTACATTTAGCAAGCTATAGTATCAGTTTTTCTTTACGCATGCAATAACCGGTTTCGCAATTTACAAAATAAGGAAGTATAATTGTAAGGATTATACAAAATGATCTTCGCCAGGAATTTGACCCCGAATTTCTTCTAAAAGCTCATCAAGCGAGGATAAAGGCCAATTGTTATGCCTTAACTCATCTATTGGGATTCGATGATCTTTTCTTCCAAAAACGCAATTAAGCCCTTGGTCCTCAATTAGGTCACAAAGTTTATAAGGACAGTTGCTAATCATTTCCGGATGGGCTTCGGCTTCCGTTTTTACCCCAATGTGTATAACTGAATCCAAAGATGCGACGACGGTAGTTATATTTTTAAGAAATCCTTTTTTTAAATGTACTTTTGGTTCCTCGTTGACAAGAGACTCTTCTTGAAGCCATGACGTTTTATCATCAGCTCCAAATCGAAGCTTCGAATGCTTTAAAAATGATAACAACGCGTAGAGTGATGGCCCAGGCGACAAGCGGCATCGCAAGCGGAGCTCGATAAACGATTCCTGTCCGAAGATGAAGGTAGGAACTGAAGCTAACTCCACGTAAAATAAGCCCGCGATAGTGCGATTTTTAATTAATTCACAGTTATCGCCGTGCATTTTAATTATAAGATCTTTTTTACCTGGGTTTAAAAGGGTTTCTTTTCCAGTTTCTAAATGTCCGTTTGTAATAATAGTTTTTAATTCATTGGATTGAAAGCGAAGGTTTAAGTGGTCAGGAAATAAATCGGGCGAAATACCCCAATTTAATTTTTCCCCGCCAAAGGATATTCTTAGCGGCTCACACTTAATTTTAAACCCTGTTAAATTTTTAAAATGAAAATAGCAGTCAACCGGTTTCCATTTTAACGCGAATATCGTGAATGCGAAATAGGCCCCTTTTACGTTAGGAAAAGAAAAACCAAGTTAGTAGGGGAAGTTGTTATAAGAAAGTCAAATTTTAAACGCACCTAAGTCAAAGCCGATAATCGTATCAAAAAGTTGGCAAACCGCATCATAAGGGCAAAACGAATCGTAAGGAGTTATAATTTTCCAAATACTCTTAATAATTTCAAATACTCTGTTTAAAGTTCTAATTTCTGAAGGCGTTTTATCTTTTAGTATTTTATACTTAAATATTGTTTTAATTTTAGGATTGAATATTTGTAACTCCGGGATATCTGACTTTGGTATTAAATTTGGTATATTAATTTGCAGCACTCGTTTTCCTGCTGTTGGTGGCTTTAAAATTGTTTCTTCATAATTTTTTTCATTGCATAAAGGACAGTTTTGTACTTTGTATCGCCAAGCTCCACTTTCTAGCGGGTAACCGCTTATTATAATACAAGGGTCGCACAAACGATGACCACAAGTTAACTTCTTTTGTGTTTTTTGCATTAAGCAGGCAAAGCAAACAAAGCTGCTTTCACAACTTTGCCAAGCAAGTTGAAATTTTTTGAGAAGATTGAAATGTGCTTGGGCAGATGGGCTGACAGATTCCCTGTACCTGGTAAGGCTTCTTTGTCTGGCTAGCTGAATAAATTTGTCGCGAACCCGAACGACGGAAATACGTGTGCACCCTTGTTGTGAGTATGCAAGTGTCATGGCATGGTCAATGCCAGCAACGTAATATTCGTTAAAGGTTTCTGTAAATTTAAAAACTGCAAAATAAATTAGCAATTTCCTAGGTTTAAAGGGGATATGTAGCAATTGTCTTACGATGCATTCCAGGAGGGTGTGCGTTGTATTCAAGCGCTGATGCAATAACTTCTATGTGGTCGAAATTGTCTAAGTATCAAAGCGAACACGTTCATTCAAAACAGGTCCCGCAAACTCCCTTAATCACCCCGGATTTTTAAGGCCGCGAAGCCCGGAAACCCCAACGGGTTTCCAGGAAGCTTTGAATAATGCTGGCGAACCGCTAAATTGAACCATTAGGGAGTACAGGCTTTTTTTTAGATCGGTTTCTGGACTTTGGCAAGTTACCATTTTATGTACTTTTAAAGTTAAATGAAAGTGCTAAAATACTCTACCACAATAATCACACCTGCAACGATGATTTACAGGCAGTTTAAATCTCACAACTTTAGGTTGTTGCAAATAGTGAGCGCGAGGCCTTTTACTAATGATAGAATTTTGAAGGTCGATATTGTTTTTAACTGAGCTGTTGTAAAGATTGTTACGGTTATACGCTGCAGCCAGCCGATTATTCTTTGGATCGTCAAACCATTCGATCTCAAATTGTTTAAACTGCCGCTTAACTTCGGATTTTATTGCATTTTGTAAAAGCTATAGTTTATGTCCGGCCAGTACTGGCCATTTGTGAGTGACTTTTGTTTGCTTTGTTGTTTTCGGAGCATGGTTGTACGTTTAGTTTGCCATTTAACAAGTGTTTGCCTGAAGGTTTTTATATAAATAACATTAGCCGCGATATGGCTCCCGTTTTCCGAAAACAGTATTCCGTAAACATTTATTTGTAAACAGAAAAAAGGAACTTTTAAAATGCATCGTACTATAATCCTACTCGAAGATTTAACGGTTCCTGGAAATATTTCACAACCCATACAAACTGGTAACTTAAAAAATAAAACATCACCCTCCGCCTGAAGGGCGATCCCTCCAAGGTGGTAACCCTATAAACAAAGCCCTGGATGAAGTACGATATGTAAGTAGCTGCTATTCCATTCTATACTGTTTAATGGAACAGAAAGTTCCTACCTATTTGTAAGAGATCAATGAGTAAGTCTGGTAGCGAGTGTTACCGCTCCTGGCATAAGTAGCGAAGCCAGTCCCGCTAGGCCAATAGGACAATAGGATACAAGTTGCCGACTTGCATCCCACGTTAGACTAAAGGTCTTTGCTGTAAGGCGTGCCAAACAAAGCACACCGTACTATTACAGCAAAATATAAATTATAAAGTAGGAAAGGGAAAAGGTTCCACAGAATTGGTGGGCAATAACGACAAGTAGTAAAAAAACTGGAACCACTGAAAAGGCTATTAATAAACCCGAAAACGTATTTCTAATAACAACTTCGCGAAGCCTTTTAAAGTTCTTCCGTTCGACACTGATTGGCCATAATCGCACCCGCCCGACATAATCAGCCGCTTACCGACAGCTACAAACGAACAGCTGAAAATTGCCAGCGCAAGGTGCTTAATATTATACAAAAACATTGTCGAGGCAATAAACGGTACAGCGACCCAAATTTTAACCTGGTATGCTAAACTTAAAATACCTTAAAACCACCACCACCATGGCAGTAAATTGACGCTTTTTTAACGTTGAAACCTACAGCACAGTGCTTGAAACTACACTTAGTTGCCCGATAAGAACAGAATTCAAGCTAAGCATGCAAACTCCACGATACCCCCGCTCGAGAGTTAGCAGGGACACTAAGCTTGTTCACAAAATATATAAAAAGCCCGGATTTATGTAAACCATTAACGGTTCACATGTTAAACAGGGAGAATTTGGCACTTGTTGTTTATGGCTAATTTTTTAACACGTTAGTACAATGTTGAAAGCGCTATTAAACGATTCTGTATTGCATAAAAATGGCAGTAGCTTTTCATGCTTAAAAACACGGGGCACGTTAGCTGCCAAACTACCAAAAACGATCGGCACTAACAGTAACTCCAAATACTGGATGGAATACTTACACTACCGGAGAATTTTCGTAGCCTCCTAATAAGCCTCAGTTCGTTCGGAGTTGTGTTACTTTATTTAAAACGGGTAAGGCAAAGGCTGGATTGGACGAGGGCGTTTGTGGCGGTGTAAGTGTAATTTAAACTGTTTGTGGCCTTCCGGGTCGACCGGTAATAAAGATACGGGGTGAGACAGCTAGTATTGGTGGATATCCTAAGTAGCTGTCTGTCTTCTAAACAATAGAAGGTTCCTTCGTACGGAGCCTTTATCAACTATATAGTGTCCCTCCGGAAGCCGCGGGCTGCAGGGCAACAAGGCCCAGCCTTGTCTCCAGCCTTGCACCGCCTCCATGCATAACCGGGAGTTGCTCAGCCGAAACCGGCGATCTCCGTACGGGACCTCCGGCCCGTTTTGGCTAAAGCTCCGTGCCAGGCAGGCGTTGCCTGTCCGGCCCGGGTTGTCTTGGCCGTGCCCCCTCCGTGTCACGTCCTCGCTTGCGCGCGATCCTCTAGCTGTCATCCAACATAACCTTTCTTTTCTTGCTTCGTCGGGCTGGGGTAAACGCAACCTTTTTTAATAAAAAAAATATGAGTAAAAACGATTAAGGAACCATATGTGGCAAAATGTGTCAAACCGGTTCCAAATCGCTTTTTTTGGACATGTAAACCAAAACGAAACGCGAATGCCTTCGCCCGAAAAACGCCTACACTAAAGTGCATGGTGATTACGCTTCCCCTTATTGGTGGCCGCGTTAGCGAGGAGCTTATAGACCTATGCGGCGCTATTACTACTAACAAAATTGTTAGTAGGAGTAGGTACTCCTGTTATTCGTCGGCACGGAGAGCTCCAAAAGTGGTGAACAAAGATCTCTATGATCTGGGGAAAAGTCCTGTAGTTGTGCACAAGGCCGGAAGGGATCTATCTGAGAGGGATCAAGCCTGCTGAGGCTATAAGTACAAAGTGTCGGTTGACGCACGAGCCATGGTCCCGTGACCAGGCCCGTGATCGCCCTGATCCCGGGATCGGTGATCCCGGGCTCCGACGCTCTCCCAATCCCATCTAGGGTGCGTGTGCCCGATCCGGTCCAACATTAGCAGCTTTGTAGTCGGATTTTTATGTGGTTGCTTTACTAGATTTCACAACGGCAACTACGAGGACGGAAACGGTAAAGCAGATTTACAATTTTCATTTTGTTAAGCTTAATTTTTGCGACTCTTGCTCACGCGGTGTATGAAATTCCATGGGCGAATAAACGATAAGATATTTAAATAGGCGCTTATTCGAACCGTTTTAAGCAATAAAACGACCCCGAAGTGGCAAGGAACTATGCTAAAAACAATACTAAAAACCGCGATGGTAGCAGCTAATAGGAACCGTGAGGTACGATATGCGTGGTCGGGTTACGCGTTTACAGCAAAAACGAAGGTTTAAATCGCGGGTTTTTAATACAGCGGGAAAAGTGTATGTTATAACACACCCTTTTTAATGCGTGCACTAAATACATTACTAACCCACTTTGTGTGCCACCATGCCACCATGCCACCATGCCACCATGCCACCATGCCACTATGCCACTATGCCACTATGCCACTATGCCATTATGCCACTATGCCACTATGCCATCCCGTATTACAATTATGCCATTTCGCGATATTTATTATCGTTATAACAAAAATATATATAAATAATACAGTTCGCTACATTTCGGTAGTTTTTAACTTAATTTTTTAAGCAATGCAAATTAGCCATTATGTCTACCGAATGGGATATTGATCATATCGATTATGACGTCGAGCCTAACGCTGACGAAAATGCCGACGCGTCGAATACACCCGAAAATGATTATGAAGAACACGGCGATTATTCCGACGGGCCTATGCTGGTTAACGATTCCGATAATACGAAAGAGCATAATACATGCAACCCCCGATCGGATTTTTACGCTTTTTCGTTAAAAACTGAAATCCTTAACGCAATCGAAGATTGCGGCTTTGAACACGCTTCTGAAGGTTAGTTTTACAAAATAACCTAAAGTATTCCAAATTTTAACGTTAGTTTTAGTACAACGAATTTGCATTCCTCAAGCCGTAATAGGGAAAGACATTATTTGCCAGGCCAGCTCAGGTCTCGGAAAAACGGCCGTTTTTGTCCTTTCTACTCTTCAACAAGCCGAACCGATTGCTAGCATTTGCTCGGCGCTCGTTTTGTGTCATACCTGCGAGCTAGCCTTGCAAATTTACACCGAGTACAAGCGATTTTCTAAGCATATGCCCGATATAAACATTGCTGTTTTTTTTGGGGGCAGGCCGTTTTACAAAGATACCGACCTTTTACAAAACAAAAGCACGCACCCGCACATTATTATCAGCACTCCTGGCCGACTTAAAGCGCTTATGCGTTGGGGGAATCTTCGGCTGGATGGCCTCCGTACTTTAGTGCTTGACGAGTGTGACCAAATGATTGGCCAGCCAGGTAAGTCCGTTAAATAATGGCAGTATAAGCTTTAAAAGGTAAATTGTTAACATTTAAAAATGACAGATATATATCGGGATGTACAAGACATTTTTCGTTGTACCCCCCAAAACCAGCGACAGTTTATGGTATTTTCGGCCACTTTATCGGAAGATATTAAGCAGATTTGCAAAGCCGAAATGCGAGAACCGATAGAAGTTCAAATTAAGGGCACGATTTCGAAAACCCTTCGGCAGGATTATATCGTCCTTAACGAGCAAGAAAAAATTAATAGGCTTCATGACCTATTAGGGGAGGTCCCGTTCCGACAGGCCATTATATTCGTTAAAAGCGCCGGCCGGAGCACTTGGGTAAACCGCTCCCTGCAAAAGCGTGGCTTTTACTCTATTGAAATCCATTCCGGCATTAGCCAAGACGATCGGTAAGTTACTAAAAAATAATCGTTATAATTTACTTTTAACTAATATTAATTTTAGGATACATTGTTATAATCAGCTTAAGCATTCCGACATTATGCGAGTTTGTGTCGCTACCGATGTGTTTTCCCGCGGTATTAACCTTGAGGGGGTTGATTTGGTTATTAATTACGATATGCCGGCGAATGCGGATTCGTATTTGCACCGCGTTGGCCGGGCTGGTCGTTCCATACGTGCAACTGGAAAATACCTCCGTCTAGGTGAAATTTCACCTTTTGCAATTTCATTTGTTACGGATTACGAACTGGCTACTTTTAAAAGCTTTATACACCTTTAAAGCTTTATCGACGGGGTTAATATTTGTGGGCGTATATTAAAAGGTTGTTTGGCTTAATGAAAGTAAGCAGCCAGCGGCGGTATAGCAATGCGTTGTTTTTAACTACAGCCTTTAGGTTTGGTTTTTTCTTTTCTTTTTCTGGTTTTTTCTTTTTCTGACTTTTTTCTTTATTTAAGTTTTATACTTAACTATTTATGCCGTTGCCTCATTTAATCAAAGTTTATTACAACAGAAATCGGCAGATTCGGTATAGTCGACTCCTTTATTGCAACCACCTTTTTGCTGCCTGGCAAATGATTTAGTAAAGACAACCAATCCCCAGCTAAAAGGACCACGAAATTTAAAGAAATTCGTTTTAAATAGTGCTTATTGACGAACACGATAAAATCGTTTACAAATACCCCAACATTGGAAAGATTAATACTTTTAAGGTTTGGATAATGCAGTTCACTTAATACAAGAGTCTGGTCTTGGATAGGGCCTCCTGGCGAAAGCTTAATACTAAGCTGGATAAGGTTAGGAAAAGACGATAAAAGTTTGTAAATATGTTTAATCGAATCCGTTTCTACATAACAACGACTGAATATTT
>NW_008804590.1:0-15579 GCF_000145635.1 Gaeumannomyces tritici R3-111a-1
CGGCGGCGGCGGCGACTGCGACTGGTACCCCCGGACCCCGCGCTGGCAGCTGCGGCACTACAGGCCGACGGGCCGCCGCGCGCCCTTCAAGCCGCGCACGCTGCCCGGGTCCCGGTCGCGCGCGGGCGCGGGCCACACGATCCCGCTGCTGCTGTGCCGCAGGCGCCTCGCCCCTCCCGCCGGCGGCCGTCCGCCGTGAGAAGGAGGGACGGGGCGGTCCAACTCGGTCCGCCTCGGAAGAAAAGAAAAAAAGAAGAAGAAACAGGACCCTCACGGTACATGCCATCGCGTATACATAGGCGCAAACTTGGATACCTGCTGTGTAATTGCTATCATCTTCTGGTTCATAAAGTCCATGTGTAGATAGAACCTGCCTCGAGTGTGGACAGGGCACTGCAACGGCCCAAGTCTAGCCACGAACGGAGCAACCGAGTGAGGCGCAGGCTCAACTGCGATGGATCGTTAGCCCAGGCGCAGGGACGGCTTGAGGAGAGAAAGGAGGGCAAAGACGATCGATCCGTGTGCTTGGCCGTCTGTCTGACAAATGCTTTATTTTCTCCCCCGCGGAAAGCTGGATTATGGGACATAGCTCCGCGGTGTTTTTGTCTATCTACCATGAGTTTGGCACTTGTCTGCGCCAGCAAAAAAAGAAAGAAAGATATTGGATATCAACACAGAACGGCGGGTGATGGAGAAAAAAACAGAGCAGTGGTAAGACTTGCGTCCGGTACTGCGACGGAACTAGGAGGGAGAAATCAACGATCCAGATGGCCTGCCACAGCGCCGAGCACAGCATTAGGAAATGGCGAGAAGCAAGCAAACACACGCTCAACGAAACCCAGCCAAGGATGACTGGAGCTAGGCATGAGCAACAAGGGCAGAAAAAGATCAACACGAGGCACAAGATGTAGGCAAAGAGCTCCCTGAGATGATGTGGGCAGAGAGTATCAAACGGAGGACGTCTTTTCTGGGCATCTTTAGAGGAGGAGAAAGTAATGTACATCGCGAGCGATTGGTGGTAAGGGATGTAGGTGACGTTGGAAGTTCCTCCAACGGAAATAGACAGGTTAAACATTACCGACATATTTGAGCGGTCGTAATTCGTAGAAACGAAGCAGAACAAAGCCTTTCTGTGGAAAGATTGAAAGAAAGCGGCGAGAAAAAAAAAAGTAGGTGAAAGATTGTGAAAGATGGCCGTGTTGAACAGGGAATCCGGACCGCGAGGATCATCGGCAGGAACCCGTTCGTTGCGAGCCCACAGGGGACGTGCCCTGCACCTGTGCCCTGGTAGCAGAACAGGTAGGGGTATCAAGTCAAGAAGGTATTAAGGTTGCCCCCATCAACCGAGCGAGATGCCCAGTCAATCCCCCACAATGCTTGGGGGTCGAAAGGTACCTAGACAATCGAGGCCGCCAACGGGAGTCGAGAATGCCATTGGTGTCTCGGATAGAAAGTTTCGCCCCCAAAGATTCGTGTGTGCCAACAAAAGAAGAAAAGACCAACGCCGCCCAAAATGAGTTAAAATCCAGACCATAAAACGCCGCCCTGCCAGACAAACACAAATGGAGTCTGGCTACCTTTCGTAATCGTCATCATCGTATCATAATGTTGGCGGCCCTGATCGACCTTGTCGGAGCGTCGACAAAAGTTCTCCAGGGGGCACCCTCTGGATCCCGCTGCCCCTGTCGTACATGGACGTAGGAGCGGGGATGTAGCCTTCGCGCTTCTTCCTAAGACGGTCTAGAAGTAGACCCGCGAGGACGATGAGGAGCATGAGTATGAGAGAGATACCGAGGCCAATGAGGACGATGGCAACGAGTGGAAGACGACCGGCTTCGCTGGAAGTGAAAAACTGCGAGTTCTCCACAAAGATGCGAGAGATGGTGCCAGACGTCCGGTCGCGCGACGAGGTTAGGGCGAATGGGCGGTAGGAAGTCCCGTCGAATATGGCGGCTGAAGCAGATCCAAAGTTGGGGATACGGATGGAGCCGGTGAGCATAAGCACCTGGTTGGGCGCAACGAGGGTCGAATCTTCATGGCCTGATGTCACAGTGAACATCTGTAGACTGCGAAGCACGGAGCCGGTGCCCAAGGCGGGGGCGGGACGCCACTGAGAGCCGTCGTACTTCATCAGGTAGATGGTCCCGTTGGCGGTCGAAGTTCCCGACACCCACACCTCGTTGCCATCGCGAGACGCTGCCGTAAGAACTTCGGCCGGTCCGGGGAGCTGATCAAAGCCAGGGAAGGCCTCCCATGTTCCTCGATTGGTGTCGAACCTGGCCAGGCTAGTCTTGATCGTCTCGTTGAGCGTGAGGGACCCACCCGCTAGCAGCACCGTGTCGCTAGCCCAGATCATGGTGTTGACAGTTCCGTCCAGGTTGGGACCAGGCCGGTTCCAAGTTCCGGCCGAAGAGCTGTAAAAGCAGACGCCAGGGCAACCCAGAGACCCGGCAGATGTGAACGATCCGCCGACATAGACATCGCCGCTATTGGGACGGAGGGTGATGGCGTGAACGGTGGTGTTACCCCCAGAGAGGACGGGTGGCTGAACATTGAAGTTCTTGTTGGCCAAGTTGTAGGAAACGAGACCATTGACGCGGGCCCCATTGACAGTACCAGTAACATTACCGCCGGCAAACAGGTTGTCTCCTTGAATGGCAACCGCGCTGAAGGTCGAGTTGGCCGAGATCTCGGAGCCGAGGCCCGAGACCGCATCATTGTTTGCACCATCAATAAGCACAAGATTGCTGACCGAGGAGCCATTGGTAGCCGTGGCTGTGAAGCGCCCTGCAAGCACCGTGATGTTCCTGCCGCTGTTGGCAGGGGCATAGAAGGCGCCAGCGTTGACACCCGATGACCGAACACCGAGGGGGGTGTCACGTCTGGCAATCCTGCCCGCCGACGACACGGTTGCCCTTGGCTGGATTCGAGCGGGAAATCCACGCAGCGAGATGCCATCCAAGACGGCGGCTCCATTAGTGCCAACCGATGAGAACAATACCGAGCCCGAGTACAAATCCCCGCCACCAGGCAGATTCAGTATCGACGACGAGAGGATACCGTCGATGGACTCGACGGTGCCATTGAGGTTGTTGAGCCAGTTGCGCTGTGATGGAACCCAGATAGCAAAGCCGTTGACAGGAACAGCGGGGTTGCCGTTGAAAGCCCGCAGCTGACCGAATCCGCCGCTGAAGCTGACCACGACCTCGGGGGTTGTGCCCGTGATATTCATGGTCATCAGGACAACGTTCACGACGTTGCCCTCAACCCCACCACCAAGAGCGCTCCATCTTTTGGTTGCGGTATCCAGCACCGCTGCACCGTTCAGGCCGGTGACCGAGTTGTCCTGTGTGGCCGAGAAGCTACCGCCCACGTAGAGGTTGTTCCCGTTCGAGGCCATGGCGCCAACAGCGCCGTTGAGGCCACCGTTCAGAGACTGCGTCGACGAGTCACGTGAGTTGATGCCAACGACATTTCTGGCACTGTCTCCGTTGAAGTTTCCGCCAATATAAGTTGTGTCGCCAGCCGATGCAAGAGCGACAACGGTAGCCGACGGTGCCAGAGAAGCGCCGAGCTTGTGGAAGCCCGAATTCTGGAACTCGGTCGGGTCGATAGTGGGCGTGGCCGGGTTGTAGTCGAACAGGCCATTGAGCCCGCCGGTGGAGTTGATCTGAGTGAAGCCGACTCTCTGGGCAACAAAGGTCATGCTGTCAAGAGACTGACCATTAAGCGGAGTCATGACAACGGTCGGGCGGAACGAGCCGCTGGCCTGCATCTGTCCAAAGTAAATCTGGTCGAACTTGTCAAAGTTGTTCGTCTGGAAAAGCTGCACAGACTGGGAAAAGCCAGGTCTAGGGTTTATGGTGATGTTGACTTGTCCACGGGTCGCACAGGTGCCGTCTGGGATACAGCCCGGAGTGTACATGTTGACCGAGTAGTCGCCAGACTCGCGAATGTCGGGAGTGAAGGTGATGGATGCGGACTGGGAGTTGATGGGGCTGGAGAGTTGAGCTAGCAGGTACTGCGACTGGCTAATCTGGGATGGAGAGGTGGAGAAAGGGCCAGTGGTGGTCGCCCGCGAGGGGTTCGCGAGACCAGCGCAGGCTGGCTCGTTGAACTGGTTGACCGCGTATGCGAAGATGTCGTCCTGGAAGAGCTCGATGCCATCGAGGCCGCCGCCGCTGCCGTAGAACTGCGAGATATCGATCCGGAAACCGGTCATGCCAATAACGTTTACAAAGTGAAAGTCCTGGAATGGCACAGTGCTGTTGTCGCTCAGCGGGCACTCGCTGGTGCAAGAAGAGTTCCTGCCGGTGGCGGGGTCGATGTATGTGAAGTTCATTATGCCGTTGATGGGCTCGGCCGTGAAACGCCAGGTCCTGGTGCCGCGGCCGTTTTGGCGCGTGTTGCGAAGCCGCAGCTTGGTTGGCTGGAAACCGAAGTTAAAGCTCGCCTGCCAAAAGCCAGGGGTGTTGTCGCGGAGCAGCCAGGTGTTTCCGGGGCCGCCAGACGCGCCGGACTTGCAAATGATATTCCTTGGGTCGCTGAATGACGCGTCCGACGAAGAGGAGCCCGAGGTTATCGAGGAATCCACGAGGTTTATGACCTGGCCATCGGGCTGGGTCGGGACGCTGTCGTTGCCGAGTCCGGTGAACTCGCCTCCGAAGATGATGTGCCCGTTGGCTGCCTTGGTGATTGACTTGACGGGCCCATTGAAGCCACCGAACGGGAGGTTCGTCCACTGATTGTTCACCCAGGCGATGGCATTGGTCGAGCCGCCACCCCTAAAGTTGCCGCCGACGTAGATGGTGCTTCGCTCCCGGTCGCAGAGCACAGCGCTGACCTGGCCTTGAAGACCAACGAGGGGCGTGACATCGGAAGTGTTGGGGTTGAAAAGCGCGATGGCCGAAGACTGCTTGGACCCCAAACTAGTGAAGTTCCCACCGAGCACAACACCCTCCATGCTGCCATTGTTCAGCATGAAGGCGCACATGGCGTTAATCGACGCATCTGTGTTGAGGACGCTGGCTAGCGCGCCATTGGGCGTGCGCGCAAGCAGCGACTCGCTACCATTTGTGCTGATAGCGGCCTCTGTCTGGCCTTCGAACTGGTACAAAGAGATGCCGGAGAAGTCTCCAGCAATCCCAACGCGACCAAGCTGGGAAACATCGAGGTTCGTGGCGGGGGCGGGTTTGAACGTAATGGCATCGGTCGTGGGTATCGAGGCGAGACCCGAGATGGCAAGAATCGAAGAAACAGTGTTAGAGAGCGCGGACCGGGGGGCGCTACGCCGCCGCCGGAGGGGTATTCGCATTTCGAAGATGTCGCGAGGCAGTGTATGGGGTGCCTGCGGAGGTGGCTGGCTGTCAAACCTTGGGTTGTTGTGGGTGACAGGCCAAGTCGCGGATCATGGGGGGGATTGGGCGTCTATGAACGAGCCATGACAGTTTTGACAGTCTGGAGGAGCGAAACTAGTGCGCGGTCCAAGACTAAGAAATCGATCAGAGAAATAAGGCACGAGCGCGCGAGTAACCTAAAGACGCCGGGTTTTGTGTGACGTGCTACGTCGTCGGACTCGAGGCAAATTGGCCTGGTTGCGCGGTACGTTGCTGGTCGGTATGCGCGAGGCAGAAATTTCGCAGAAAAAGCCACGGCAACGGCGTCGGTCAGAGTCGCGATTGCGGTTTAAAAGATTCGAACGGGAACGAGGGTGCCGACGGAGTCGTCGAGAGATTGGGTGGGCGTGGTTGCCAGCTCGCAAGGAACGGTAAAATTTGAATAGCGGCGAGTAGGACTCGATTGGACTGGAATGGGAGATTGTTGACGTTGTCCAGCCGTTTGGCTCGCGCCAGGTCGAAGCTTGCAGATTTGGGCTAGGAACGAGAAACCTAAGCTGCCGCTGCAAAAGGCACGGCGGGTGGGTGGCGCTAATGTGGGAGCAGTCTGGGTGGGCCGTGCGGGATTCTGTTGTGCTAGCTTGGATTGAGATTGCACCAAAACCGGGTCCAGAGAGCGCCTGGACTGCCTAGGCCGGAAGCCTGGATGTGGTGGATCTGGCGGGCCCGCTCCGCAGCCAAGCGCTGGGTCAAATTTCGGGTTTGCTAAGACGGGATGCGCAAGAGATCGCTCGTCCGCTCGGTCGCGATCTTCCTGGGTTGCAGGGGATGACGAGAGTGTTTGGTCGCTGCGTCGGGTGCTTCCAATTGGGCGAGTCTGGCGTGTCTCAAGACAGGCCAGGAAATTGGCCTGATTTGTTTTGTCGTAGGTTGGTGCTGCGGGACAGCGAGGCAGTGAACACCAACGGCCAGCGCTTGTCTGTCGGGTGCGACTGTCTCTGTCCGTGTCTGTTTACACGAAGGGACAGGACGATAATGCCTCTGAGAAATTCCTCTGCCTCTTCTCGGCGTGGCACGTCGGATATTGCTGTTACACGGGATGATGACGATGTGGCTAGGCGGGAGGGCACGCTAAGGTTGACGTTTGATAACCCCTGACGCTGTGTCCACGAATCCTTCGCGTCGCCCCAGTGTCAGTCGACACAAGAACACTTGGTTGACAACTGCGATTCTTGCTCAAGGTGAAGAACAACTGAGACAAGCCACCTCGGGGTGTTCTGTGTGGGAGCATTCACACCCAACGTGAAGGTCGAACCGTGCCGAGGTCAGATCAGGGGGTGGATCCTTACCTGGGAGAGGAGGGATTGCAAAACACCTTCGGGCCGCGGGCGGAAACAGATTGAGCTTGAGCAAGAGGCAAAAAGAGGGTGTGTGCACGAGACACCCCCAAGCTGCGATAAAACGAGCGACTCAGTACCGAGTACTGGAAGAATAGCTTGAGGGTCTAAATCTTGCTTTCTTTTGCCGCAAGAAATTCGGTGGTGAGGATCCGGAAAAGAGGGAGGCGGCAAAGACAGGCCACCGGCCACACCCGAGTCAAAATGCCACCCGTAGCCCAGGGCCTGAGCTCCCCAGGGGCTGCCATGCCGGCATCAGGGGCAAGGCCCAGAAGAAAAACGGGGTTCGATGCAACCAGCTTCACTCTGAGTGGTTGTCAGGGGCTCGCCAAGGAACCCCAGCTTTCCCAAGCCACGCCATTTTGGATCGATGCGGCGCGAAACCCGATCTGAGTGGCTGGCTGCCGGCGCGCCCGCCTCTAGGCTTCATCTCATCGACACACAGGGCAGACCACCCCGCTGGTCCAACGTCGACAACGGCCAATCATCCAACGTGGCCAGCGAGCAGTCGAATCGAGGGCAAACAAAACATACAGCTTGCTTTTGTTCAAGTTCGAGCCCAGAAGTCGGTATACCCGCCGCGCATTTCTGTGGCAGGCGCCATTGACGCACATTTCGTCGGCTGGCAGCCTGGCTGTGAGGCCTTGCCCGAAATTTGGGTGGGTGGCTGGACCAGCCAGTCGCTTGTTTATCGCGCACGCTTGGCCTCGCCTCGCCCCTCCTCGGATGCTTTCCCAACAGCCTGCCTTGTCCCACGTCTGCGTGCCAGCCTTTTTCTTTTCTTCTTCTTCCCCAGGTCAAGGCAATAAACAGGGGAATCCGCTCGGCGCGTTGAGTGTTGCTTTTTTACCCAACCACGCGGAAGTCGAGGTTCGCCCTGGTTGTTTTAAAACGACTATAGCTAGTCCAGACGACCAGAATCGCAGCATCCATGGCTCGGCCAGGCCCCCCCCCCCCAACCGTCGATCGAGCAGCGAGTCCAGTTCATGCCGCCTGTGATGCACATGACGACATGAAGGGCAACGATAGCCCGGAACATGCCTCTAGCGACACCGGCTTTTGTTGGCGCATCCGCCAATCAGTGGTCTCTCCGCCTGTTGGTTTCGTACCAGGCACACCGCTCGAGAAACCCGCCAACGCTGATCATACTCGTGCATTCATGGATCTGTTATGTGTGCCCTTTGTTCCTGGTGTGGGAGGATGGAAACGCTACCAATACCCGGCCCCGTTTGGGTTCGAATTCTTGTTCCCGGTCGTTTCCGCTTGCCGTCGCTCGTGATTTGCGCCACACACCATGTTCTCCCAGCCGTGTTGAATCTCAGATACCTCAACTTTCTTTCGTGCAGCAGCAGGCAGTTGCCGAACACAAATCATAACATCGAGAAGATCAATCACTGAGCCATCGGCCTGTGTCATCATAGGAGGGCAACCCTTGATACGAAGTGAATCAAGTGTGCATGATGAACGAGGTCTAGATGCATGGCTGCGAACCATGGACGGATTGTGGGGTACCAGAACATCGTGGCGTCACGTGTGCATCCGTGGTGTACACCATCAGCCTATATCAACGTAACCACGTAATAAGGGAACTGCCCAGAGACAGCGTCAAACAAAGGCACTGCTATAATGTAACGGCTGCCGACATTACGGCTCCGTCCTGCTCCCATGCTAGGGTTTGGGCGACCCGTTCTCACCGACCACGCGCCATCCCCTCTCACCTCTTGGGGTTCTCCTTCTCCGCTAGCGCGGCGTATCGGTTCTTGTATTCGCGCGGAGTCTCGACCACCGAGCCCTTTTTGCCGGACCACATGCCCAGGCGCCTCTGCTTCGCCAGGGCCTCGGCGGCCCGGTACTTGTCCTCGAGCCCGCCGAACTCGACCCCGGTCTTGGCCTCGTACGTCGTGGCCAGGCCGCGCTTGAGCATCTCGTAGCCCACGTCGCGCCGAACCACCAGCCACTGCCGCACAAAGACCGTCGCCACCACCCGCTCGTACTGGTCCCGCCGGTAGATGCGCGCCCGCACGTTGCGGCCCTGGAGGTACGAGCGGAGGAACGCGAGCGCCTCGCCGCTGAACGGCTGGCCCGGCCTCCCAAAGTGCGCGCCCTCGGGCGCGTCGATGCCGGCTATGCGGATCGGTATCTGGGTCCGGGGAGAGATGGGGGAGAGACGGCGGTCAGCTTTCTTTCCCGCGGCCACCCCGGGGTCAGCCCGCGTCTGGGGCGGGTGAGCGGCGGACCCGGGGGGAGTTCACGTTCGGGGTCGGGGGGGCAAGCTCACCGTCCTCCCCTTGAGGATCTTCCGGTCATTCGGCACAGACCTCAGCCACCCCCATCCCGCCAAACGCCCGCCCGGCGTGTGGAACATGTGGAAGTTGTCGCCATCGCCGACGCTGGTGACGCGGCCCAGCAGGCTCTTCTTGTAGAACAGACCCGGCCGGATGTGGGCGGTTCCGGGGATGCGGCGCAGGTAGGAGCGGTAGAAGCGGATGGAGCCCACGATGGTGGCCGTCGCGAGCAGCGTCGGCACCCACTGGCGCGGCTCCTTGTAGTGCTGCCAGTCGATCCGGTTCAGCGAGTCGTTCCACGACCGCGCCTCGTGCTTCGGTCGGCGGTTCCAGGCGCCGTTGTCGGGGTCGTCACCTCTCCTCATCGTTTTGCTGTCCGGCGCCCGAGAAGTGAGAGCCTGAATGCATCGTCCTCGTCAGGCTGGCCGTGTGTGTGGAGCTGCGCGGAGCTAACCTTCAGGGACAGGTCCCCGGTTTGGCGGGGCCGAACCAACCAGAACCGTTTCCCTCAGACATTACATAATCCTTGATGGAGAGACATCAGGCGTAAATCGACTGCGGAGCTGCGCTGCATCGCTCACTGCAACAATTGTGCAGCCTCGCATTGCTTTCTTTCGATTCGTAAAGGCAGGTTGGAATACCCCTTAAATGGATCATAGCAAGTTTCCTCCCAGTGCACATTGGTAGGTATATAGCCTTCCAGACCCAACTTGGAGGCAATCTAAATTACGAGAACGAAACATCTTGCTAGCACTGCTGTCGCCGAGCTGCTACGAGCTAGGGGGGTACTAGCAGCTACGACCACGTCGAGAATAGGCACAACAACAGAAGACTCCATCGCGGAGCAGACGACAGGCGGTACGTCCAGATGGCTGATCTGTATCTCGGTTCTGCCAAGAAGAATGTAGTGGAGGTCGCAGACCCTCTGGAATACACGCCTGTGTATTGGAGTGACTGGTGGAAAAGCCCATGATGCTTGTCCAGCGATGACCCAGCCTTGGGGTATTCACGTGACATGTTTAAGTGGACATCTGCCATGTGTTTATTTCCACATCTTGATCCTTTGGGGCCAAATGGGCTGCGCGCACGACCATCTCCTCGCTTGTGAGTTGGAGAAGGCCCTCATGTCACCATCGTTGGGTCTTTTAGAAGCAGTATGATGAGCAGACAGCTGGATTCGAATCCGCGATGCTATTTGCTGCACCTGCCTACCTCTAGGTGCCTGCCTGATTTCAAATCGTGTTCCTGATGGATGTCATGCGCATGTGAAATGTCTGTCACGTCATCTCGTAGCTGCTCCCTAATATCCACCTTTCTGTCGCAAAGCCCAGCAGCTGCAGACTCTATGCTTGTTTGCAGTTGGCAAGGAGGGTACCCCTGAAAAAAGAATGTTGTACCACCATGTCGGGCCTGGCGGTGACAGCCAAGCGGTGGCGTGGGCGGCCTGGGCACATGCCTCATCACCAACCCTTGATACCACTCCGGGGAGATGGCAGTCCATGCCTTATCCCTTGAGTGCCATTAGGCCCAACACTCCTGACGAGGAAAGTCATCACAAAATTTCTCCCTGATGGTTGGCCTAGTAGTGTGCTGAATTTGCGACCCGGAGGCCTCATGGCACTCATGGGAAAGCGGCGGATGTCGTCATCCCCAATAGCCAGCCTTTTTCCAGCATCTTGGCGTCAGGCGGCAGGTTGACAAGGATGTGGGTCGGCAGGGGGTCATGCATCGGGAGGCACACACACATGCGTCCGTAGCGCTATAGGGATATCCCAGAGGTGCCAGAAGCCACAAAACACTAGCCCGGAGCGGGACAGTCAAGCCACCCGCTACATGTCAGATATCAAGAATTTAGAGTATATTTGGGGGGACGGAGAAGCCGACACAGGCCATGCACGTTGTGCGGCCGCAATGTGCGCGCTGGCGCGGCACCCTGGGAAGGCTGAAAAACAGAGGGCTGAGCTCACGAGTGGGTGCTGAGAGAGCCACGCGAGACAAAGGTGCCCGACTTTTGCTGTGGGAACAGCCCCATGTGAAGCAACAAGTGTCTGCTCCCAACCATATGTCGACTGGGACGACGCATGGCCGTTGTTGAGGGACTTTTGCGAGCTCTCCGCCTTGGTGCTTTTCATTCACGACCAGAGCGGATCTAGAGTATCCGGAATCCGTATTGGCCAATGTGTTGGCTATGAAATGTGGTCAGTGGGTATGTTGAGGTCAGGAGGGCTTGACGGTCTTTTCCAGAAGCAGGGCCAACAGCCTCCTCCCGGTAATCGCGTTTGTCACCAAAGCAGCTGACAACCAGACGATGCGCACCAGTGCCTTACCGACTGGTACGGGCCCCTTGCCAAGGACTAGGAGGTGCTAGGACGATGGAATGGGGACAAAGGAAAAAAAACAACAGATGTTTCCAACCAGCTCAGGTGAACATCCTTGACCTTGGCAGCCGGCCCTAGGCCTGGTGTTTGTCTGGTTCGTGAGCTCGTTGGCAAGTCTAGGGAGAGCTCGATTGGCGAAATGCACACCCCTCCCCTCCTACCCGCTCCGCAGCGATGGGCTGGGCCGAGACGGCGGGTTTTTACTACCGGTGTTGCTTGCGTTCTACCCACCGCTACTGGCTGCAGATGGCGAAACCCAGGCCAGTACCAGGCTACCTCGTTTTCTCGGATGACGAGAAGGCGTGGTTCATACATACTCTGGTCTTTCACGAGCATGTACACAGGGCTTCAGAGAGAGGCCACGGTGGTGTTGGGGCGTGGATGGCTGTTTGTCTGCAGGGCTGGGCTTAGTTCTGCAGCTGATTATACCGCATTGACCGGCATTTTGCACAAACCTGCCTGGGTGGTGGGAACCAGGAAAATGACAAGGCTTATCCCTGCGTCTCCCACGCGATATATGACAGAGCAGCGTTGACATAAGCATAACGGCCGGGCGATGCAGGTCTGTGATCTTTCCCTCACCGGCGCCGGCCGCTACACCTGCTGCGTTTTGGTCTGGCCCACCTTGTCTTTCTCTCATTCAGAGCTCGTTGTCACCAATGATAGGTGGTAGGAGGCGTAGAACATCATGGAAACAGAGCGCCTTGCTCGCCACGCTGGCCTGCGACGTGGCAGTTCTTTTGTCACGTAGGCTGGCCGTTCGTTTATATCACATATCGCCGCCTTGCTTCTTTGCCTGGTTACAAACCAGCTCTCGCTGGGGCGGTCTGGCTAGGTAGGCGCCATGGCGCTTAATAGTGAACAAAGAAACATGGGCACTTCAGCTGCCGTCGTTCCTCACCTTCATGGGATGGCCGATTCGAATGATCTATTACTATTTAAACAGCCAGCAATCACACTTCTCACCCTCTTCCGCTTCCCCCTTTCCTCCCCCAACTTGCACAATCCAAGTTTCTACCCCCAAGATCGACTTTCATCCACCTATTCAGCTCACATTCAAGCCAGACGCAACAACACTACCAACATTCGTCATGAGCGCGGGATCTATACCGCAGACATGCAGCCACCCCCGTTGCAGAGAAATCACACCCGGTCGCGGCATCTTCTGCCGACGCTGCCGTTCCATAACGGTTGGCGGGGAGTGGGCCATCCGTGATATCGTCTGGGGTCTCAGGGAAGCAGTCCGTTCTGGCGACGTCGATACCCACATCACGGAGATGGCCGAGAGCGTGATCCTCCAGCTCTCCCGTGAAGTTGCTGCTATGTGCAGTGACTTGAGCCAGACTCCCACACAGGATCTTCTGAGCCCCGACGAAAGCCAGTCGGCCCGATTCCTCGCCCAGGCCGTAGCTCACGGTCCGATTCGGCTCATCACCAGCCGCCTCCCAGGCCGCGTTCGACGGTGAGTTGCGAGACCGGCCTGCAAGGCTGACTGCTACCTGCTGTTCCCGCCAGACCCACTGACAGTTGCGCCCCGGCTGCGGCCAATAGGGACAGGAGAACCTGATTTCTCTTTTTCCTTTGTTTGTTGGTTTCCTGGAGGGTAATTAGACTGTCACGCATATAGAAGGAGAGGTCTATCGGTCAAGGGAGGCAGACTTAGAGGCCAGGTATAAGGCCAGGCATATTGTACATACGGAAACGGTCCACCAAAGAGCCGGTCTCCTGTTCTGCGGAGCGTTGGCCCGAGAGTCTCGGCGGATATCCGATGCCGAGACCCTCCGCCCCCTCTGCGAGGACGCACGCGCACTACCGGCAACAAACCAGTGCTTTCAAAATTTGACTCATGAGTGATCCCAACGCCTTGTATATTATTGCTACCGAAAATACTCGCCCTGCCTAGCATATTCTTCCCTATGCCCTACTCCGGGAAGACAAAGGGTTTCCACGGCATCCACAGGACTTTCTCGACCTCCAGCATGTCGCGGCAAACTCCTTCGCAGTAGGTCAGAAGCGAGGCCAGCTCCCAGTTGGCAATGGTGACGATCTTGTTGTCGTCGCCAACCAATACGTTACTGGCAATGTCAACATGGGCGAGGTACAGATCCCCAGCAGTCCCTTTCATAGCGGGAACACCCCCATCGACGGCCTGGGGCTGGCCGTGCCCCGTAAAGCCTCCCAGCTCCTTTGAGATGATGCGGCGCAGACACCTCTGTATGTCTTCCTTCTCTTGGTCGCTCATGGAGGCGGCCTTGAGCTGGAGTTGCTTGCCTTCGGGACGGCGCACAAGCAAGAAGTAGCGTCCGTGGAGCTGGTGGTGGTGGAGGACCTGGGGGAAGTCAAAGCTGAAGTGCTCCTTCCTTTGGGCCAGCCACTCCAGGACGACGTGTTCGCGCGTTACCTCTGTTTCAAACGGATACGTGATAAGGCTGACTTTGAGATCAGCCTCGCCGATGCGGCGTATGGAAAGCTGGCTGTACGGTTTCCTCCACTCCTCGAACCGCCCTTCGCGCACGGGGCGAGACCATGGTAGCGGCTGGGGTGCGTCCTCGAGGGTGTAGTAACCCTTGTCGCGCTCGCCGCCGGGCCA
Organism: Gaeumannomyces tritici R3-111a-1; assembly: GCF_000145635.1. Classification (NCBI taxonomy): domain Eukaryota; kingdom Fungi; phylum Ascomycota; class Sordariomycetes; order Magnaporthales; family Magnaporthaceae; genus Gaeumannomyces; species Gaeumannomyces tritici. The sequence goes on from NW_008804590.1 coordinate 13,987, forward strand.
GGATGTTTTGCCGGCCGGCGGAGACTCGGCAAGCGGGTGGTGGGTGAGGAGGAGGCGCCCGCCTATGATCCACTCCGTGGGCGTCTCGACGACCTCGGTGCGGTACTTCAAGACCTCGCGGATAGAGTCCTTAAGGGGAAGCGCGTCGAGACTCTTCCTAAAAAGCGGTTTTTCTCGCTCGATGGGTGTGGGGGGGTACATCTCATCCAGATCGACCTCGGTGAGCTCGCGGATAAAGTCCTTAAGGGTAAGCGCGCTAAAACTCTTCCGAGGTTGGATAGGAAGCGGTTCGTCGCTTGGCTGGGTCGCGTCGATGGGTGTGGGGTACATCTCCTCCAGTTCGGCCGCGGTGGGCGGGCGGTGCATCTCCAACTCGGCCGCAGTGGGCGCAGGGGTCGTGTCAGCTTGGTGAGCCATCGCGATCGTGGATATCGTTGACGATATGTGATCTCGAGAGCAGCCTGTTGCTGGAAATCTAGGGAAGACAGGAGAGACGATGGATAGAGAAGATCGAAAAGTGCTTGGATACCAGAGATGTCAGTCAGGTGAGTGAAATCCAGGTGTTGGTGTGAGGATGAGGATGGACTGAGCAAACCCCTCCGAGAAGCCGTCGGTGCTCTATTTATACCCACCGGTAGCCACATGGCCAGCTCGCCCAGCTATCTACATACTTACCCTTTTTCCCCTCTCCTTTGAAGAATTAGATCCTCTCTCATTGTTTCTGTGAACCCTTGGGCATCCTATTCTGTTACATGAAGTCATCTTTCTTGTTACTCGTGATCATCTTCAGAGTCTAGAACCGGTTCCGGCGACGCCTCATCCCTTCGAGTCGCTCCACAACGGGATGCCACTTTGTCTTCCGAAGACAAAGCTTCGTCTTCCAAAGAAAAGGTGACCTTTCTTGAACGACAAAACAAACGCCAAGGTCATTGTCCCCTTAGATCCGGGCTCAGGTAGCGCCGTTCGCTTCGGAGTGTTCGGCTATTTGGGGGTTAAACAGGGGCTCATGGGACCCTCACTCCAGTCCCTCGTGACTGTAGGGAGCTGCCCAAAATAGATTCAACGGCGGCGCCTAGCCCGAGGGCGACAAAGACGAAGCAGAAAACCCGCGTACTCGGGAAAGTTCCTCAGCGATCTGGCCTACCTTGTTTCTCCCCATGAAGAGGTACGCAAGCTTCAGTCTGACTTGGGCAATCTTCTTCCTTGGTGCCCTCCTCCTCTGATAGGCAAATCCTCTCCCCTCTCGTGCGCAATGCGAGGTCCCTTCCCAAGATCGATAGAAGGCCGCTGTCCAACTGAGACAACTCCATGCGCGTAGACACACCGACTCCCATCATCACATCCCGCGTCGGCCCCTTTCGGTGGAAAAATTCCCGCCCTTTTCAAGAAAAATGCTCCAAACCATGGCCATGACCAGCTAATTATATGATATGCTTGCTGTGCTGGGCACCCTCGCAACTCGGAGCGATGCCGTTGGTGAACCTCACGGAAAGTAGAAGATCCGTGCTTACTCCGGACATGACATCTCTATTCCTAGGAGAGCCAGGAGAGAGAGAGAGAGAGAGAGAGAGAGAGAGAGAGAGAGAGANATAT
>NW_008804591.1:0-6936 GCF_000145635.1 Gaeumannomyces tritici R3-111a-1
GGTTCTGATTGTTCTGGCTTTTTAGCAGAGATGGCAACCTTCCCTCGAAAATATCTTTTTCTCCTACCGGCAGCCAATAGGAGGCCGGCGGGGCAAAAGATGCGAGTGTAAACCTATCAGATCTGGTTAATCTGTAGCACGACGAAACACCAAAAGGACTATCACGAACTTCTCCACCTCCCCTTTAATCGGCGCGCCCTGTCCAGACCTGCGCGCCCACAGAAATGCATACCCTAACTACCATCGCAGAGCAGCTTGAAAAACTACACAAGAAACAAGTCGAAGATGCCGCCGCGCGGTACGAGACAGTGGAGGCGGTCCTGAAAGCCGCCACAGAAGCCCTTACCCCCCTCCAAACCCCCGCCCAAAAGAAGGCCGGCGCGGCTCTCTGGCAAAAACTCCACCAGGTGCTCCTTGGGAGCATACTGACGGAACAAAACAATCAGCCAGGAGGGGAACCCTCCCCTCCCCCAACCCCTCGGGCACCGTCGCCAGTGCAAACGACCGGAGCCCAAAGGGCCCCAGGACCAGTCAGCTTTGCTGACGCGGCCAAGCCCGCCAATCCCCAGAACTGGACAGTGATCCAGCCACAAACAAAGAAGGCGACCAATAAGGCCGTAACCAAGGGACCGGAACCCCCAACCAAGCAATGGGCCGACAAGCCATCCAAACGGGTGTTCCTCCGCCTGGCCCGCGAGCACAAACTCCGCAGCGTGCAGGCGGAGACCCTGATGGCCCTGATGGAGGGCGCAGCATGGGGGGTCCCCAGGGGCCTCATCACACAAGCACACAAAGTTGGCTCAGGCTGGGCCATCACCATGAAGACTGCAGCGGTAAGGGCGACGCTCGTCGCAGCCGCGAAAAAACAAGGACACCCGGCAGAACCCGAAGAAAAGACAGTGGCGTACTCAGTTCGGGGGGTGCCAGAAAACTACATGGACGGCACTGGGGCCCAGGCCCCGGTAACCCCAGAGGTGGTCGCCAGAGAAGCGTCCAGGCACACCGGACAAGAAACTAAGGCTGTGACGGGAAGACGGCCCGGTAATTTTACGATAGTTATGGGCAAAGAAACCAGGCCCTTCCGTATACTCGGGTCCGACCCGGCCCGACTAATCCAACGGAAAGTCCACATCGAAATGTGCTGGCGGTGCTTCGGCCCACACAACGAAGAAAAGTGCACCGGCGCGAAAAGATGCGCGGAATGCGGAGCAACAGCCGGACAGACCGAGTGCCAACACCCCAACCCACCCCAGTGCCCAGGATGCCTGGGGCCCTACAAACCAGGACACACAGGATGCCCGTGCTGGCCCAAAGTGGTTAATAATCAGGTGGTTAAGCTTTCCAACACACAAAGACAAGGGTTCCGCACGCTCGGCAAGGCAGAATACCGGAAGGCCAGGAATGAAGCCACGCCAAATGCAGACCAAATGGAAGTGGACGAACCACTTATCGACTTCGGGCTAGCCCCTAAGACGGCGGAAAGTACCATAGCCTATAACGGACCGACGGCCGAAAGGAGAGCCACTCCACCCCCGGCCCCGGGACCGGCAACATCACCGACCTGGTCCAAAAAAGAGCCGACAGAGAAATCCCACGTCAGAAACCAGCCTCCCCGACACCAAGGGGAAAAAAGGTTACAATCGAAATCCCAAGCGATTCGTCAAGCACCTCAAGCACACCCCCTAGCCCCGCGAAGCCCGGATACAGATTCCTCAAAGCAGAAGAAAAGGCAAAAGAAACAGCTCGCAAGCTCTTCCCTACAAATGCCCCCAAGGAAGTGGACAGTCGGAAAGCCACCCCAGCCATCACCCCGGAAAACAAAGACCCGTTCGTGAGACAAATCTGGGAAGCTATAGACCTCGCGGAGATTACAGCAGCCCAGACAGCCGTACAAGGCGGGGACAAGACCGCGGTCCTCAGGGCGGCCAAAGCCCATGCAGGCCAGGACTGGGACACCTTCCGAAAAGCAATCCGACAGGGCAAAGAAACCATAACTGAGCCAGCTCCGGACTGGGAAGACCCTTGGGGCACGAGGATGACGGCCCAGATCTTAGAACTCAGCTGGAAGAGAAGCAGTAGAGCCCTGGAGCTGGTCTGCAGGCTTGAACACCTCATGCGCACCGAAAGACGGGCGTCAGTGGCGGTTAGGAACTTCCACAACGAAGTAAGCCGCGAGCTAGGAGTGGAGGAACTGGAAGACCCAACAACCTGGAACCCCACAGCAAAACAGGTCGCCCAGCTACGGGAAGCCGTCACCCGGGCACGCGAGCTAAAAGGATACGCAAAGGAGGACGCAATTAGGGAAGCCATAATATGGCCGGCACGCGGACGCAAATGGCACGAAACGGTAGACGCCATTCAGAAACCAACCCTGCCCCCTATAGACGAAGCAGCCCCGAACGCCGAGTCCGAAAGCCTGTACGTCGCCTTGGATTCGGTAAGAAACGGCATGACATGGGAACAATTAGAAAGGGCACCAACGGCCCTGCCCCAAGGGCAAGACTTCACCACGTACCTAAGGGCCATTACAGGTACCACGCCAGCCCCCACACAAGAAGCCGAATGACTAAGGTCGTTTTCGGCAATACGGGGAGGGGGCTAGCAGCCCGTCTAGGGCTGCTAGAGTACGCAAGGGAGAAAAAAGCAGATATGGTTTGCGTAAACGAGCCAGCACTGCTAAATAACAAACCCCGCAAACACCCGGGGTGGACATGCGTAGCAAAAACAGGTCCAAAGTGCAAGGCGGCGGTATACGTGGGAAAACATATTATGGGATGGACTATAGAGGGAAGACCAAAACACCACTCGGTATCGGTGCGGGTAGCAGGCCTGTCGATATCGACCTCGTACTGGCACCCGACGCGTGGCAAAGACCAGAAAGCCCGGGCCTGGTGCGACGCACTGGACCCGGGGAAGAAAAGGGTACTAGTCGGGGACTTTAACGCCCGACACCCGAATTGGAACAAAAACCCCCGATGGACCAGCAAAGGCCAGGCACTGGCAGACCTGGCGGAAAAACTGGGCCTACACCTCCTTAACACAAAAAAGAAACCGACACACCGAAGAGGCAACACGCTTGACCTTGCGTTCGGCCCCCCGGAGGCCACCGCGAGAGTCGGCTATTGGGTGTCGGACCACAGGGTTATAGAGGTGTCGGTACGGGGGGCGCAACCTACGAGGGCACCACCAACACCGTACCCCCCCCCCCCAAGAAGAAGAAGAGGCAGCGGGTCGAGCAGTGAACACAAAACTGGGCCCCCCCCCGCACGTGGCCATAACCACAAAACAACTAAACCAACAAGCCTGGCAGGTGCACAACGTCGTTACCGGCGTGGTGCAAACCCTAGGACACCGGAGGCCAACAAGGCCTAGGGCCAAATGGTGGAAGCCCGAACTGAAAGAAACCAGGAGAAAGGGCCCCGAAGAGTTCAGAAGACAGTGCCGGAAGACCAGACGAGAACATTACCAAGCCGCCCTGGCTGAAGCAGGCCCGAATGAACTCGGGTCATTTTATAAATAGAAGAACCCTACCCCAGACGACAGACCTTCCGAGTTGAGGGTGGCAGGACGGAGGGTGACGGACCAGGAAGGCATAGCGGAAGAGCTCGCTAAGGCCGCCTTCCCGGAACCCACGGAAACTTCCCCCAAAGTAAGGTGGTGGGACACCAAAAAGGTCCCGGACCCCCTAGCGGAAAAGGTGGGCGAGGCCCCGACTCCCAAAGAAGTCCGACAGTCCTTCCTCATCAGAACCTCCACAAGCCCAGGACCAGACTGGATTACGGTCAGCAACCTGAAAGGAATATGGGGCGCAAACCTACAAGGTCACCTGACAACAATCTGCCACGGGGCGATCAGACTGGGACATTTCCCCCAGGCCTGGAAACGAGCCACGGTAATCACATTGTCCAAAGCCGGGAGGGACCACAAGACTACCAGCGGCTGGAGGCCAATTACCTTACTGTCAGTACTCGGCAAAGGCCTCGAGAGGCTAATGCAAAGAAGAATGGCAGTAGCGGCAATCCTCGGCGACGCGGTAATCAGGGACACAGCAGGGGCGCTCCCACTCAGGTCGGCACAGGACCTGGTGGCATGCCTCGTCTTTGACGCCGATAGGGCAAGGCTTAAAGGGGTGCATGGGTTCCTTACAACCTTCGACATAAAGTCAGCCTTCCCATCAGTCAGCAGAGCGACCCTTGGGGCAGCGCTGTCAGCACAAGGATGGCGCCCAGAAACCGTCGCACTGGCACAGTCCTTTGTGACAGACAGAAGCTACCGGTTCAAGTGGCACAACAAAACGTTCCAAGCCAGTAACGGCCTGCCACAGGGATCGCCTTGGTCCCCAGTACTCCTTACATTAGTACTAGCTACTATCGTTAGAACGCCATTCCTTCATAACCACGGCTTTACGTACACCTATATGGACGACGTCGCGCAGTACAGCACCGACCGCGACCCAGAAACAGCAGCCAGAAAGGCCACGATGCAAGCGTGGCAGCTAGACGAGGACCTACGCAACGCTGGGCTACGGCTGGACCCAGGGAAAACGGAATTGCTCTACACGCCGCCCAGCGGCAGCGGCTCGGTCAAAAAAACAGTCCTGGAAGCGATCAGGAACCTATACCTCCCAACAGGCCGGACCTGCGCCAACACACAAGTCACATGGCTTGGGGTCGGGCTGAAAGCCACAGGACGGGAAGGGATCACCCCTGGTGCAAACATAACAGCCAGAACCAAAAAAGCCCAGCTGATAACCGCCCTCACGAAACGGGTAAACGCGGTATACAAAGGACTCCGACCAGATGCAGCCAGGACCTGGTTCAAATCGGGGGTGGTCCCCACCCTTACCTACGGACTCTGGCCATTGTTCCAGGGCACCCAAAACCGCAAGGCCATGGCGGGCCTCAAAACATTGGAAAAGCAACCAAGCCAGCACTCAAAGCACTTACCCCCGCGTGGCGGACTTCTCCGGTGGCCATCCGGTACTGGAACACAGGATTTTCCCCACAGGAGGTATGGGGTAGGGAACTTGCCAGGGCATCCAACAGGCTACACACACTCCCGTTAAACCACCCGATTACCTACAGACTCAGACACTCCGAGGGCACGCCCACAAGACTATCAAGGCTGTACGACCTCACCCCGGTCACACCGGTCCCAGCCCCGAGGCAGCACCCTGTCGGACCGGGGGCCTCGGCCACGGCAGAGCTATTTGGGCTGGAACCCAGACCACCCAAAAAGGCACGCCCCAAGGGCGACCCAGGCCCACGGCTTACACAAGCCGACCCGGTGAGGTGGTGGGAGGCTAACAGACCGACCTCATACACACACGTTAACTGGGACCCCAAGTACACCTGGGAAACGACACCGGAAGGCAGGGGGAAACTACACACCTTCCTAGCCGAGGGGTCGGGACACGGGAATTTCGAGTCCTACCATAAAAGGTTCAACCACCCGTGGACACAGGCTTGGCACTGCGTGTGCGGGGTAGTGAAAGAGGTCGGACACACAGACAACTGCGAGTTGCGGAGGGTACCCGCCACGTGGCGAAAAGAACCCAACCTTGCAGCAAACAACACCGAAGAGGCCAAGTGGTGGAGAAGGGGCCAGAACGCCATAGTCCGCATCGGGATCGAGAAGGCCCTGCGGAGCATGGGAGCCGAACAAGTAATGTCGGTCAACAAAGATGGAATCGAGGTCAAGGGACAAGGCGCCGGGGCGGAGGACCCGGACGACTCAGACGCGGAGGAGGAACTGCCGATCGCGGAGGTCGGGAGACTGGCATAGGGGACTTAGGGCCCAATAAAGAAAGAGAGGGAGCTAGGGGTAGGGTTTTACTGTTGCCCCGTGGTTATAACTTTCCCTGTACCTAGCTTCCTAGAGCCGGCGCAATGCGGCCACATAGAAATGCCCAGCCACTGCCGCGGGCACGTCAGAGAGCCACAAGGGTGGCTGCTCGACGGGACTGGCACGTGCACAGGCACGTGACAGCACCCGAGGCGCTGACGTAAATCGATTTCTTCTTCTGCTGGATACAAGAGACCCTACAGGCCGTGACAGATAGGTACCCTATACGGGCGCACTCCGCGCACCGCGCGCACCGCACGCATATCACTGCACGCCTGGGGCATCCATGGAGCACGGGGCTCAGGGCATCGCACGTGACATGAGGTATTGTACCACCTTTTCTCTCGCACCGCGCCTCTCTTCCTTTCCCCTCCCCTGGAAGAGTCTTTGTCCATGGCATCAATTAAACCTGGCCGCGAAGCCTATTCTCCGTGATCGTAATACCAGACCCCTAGTCGCTGCGAGACCATGGCAGTACATCGTAGATATAAGCAGGCAATTGCAAATAAAGAAGCTTTGGCTACATTTGTTGATTCGTCATTGTTACAGGCCTGCAGAACGACCGCAAGTAATCCTACCAAGTAGACCTCAGAATCTAAGATGGAGAGGGAAAGGGGAATCTATAAGATGCGTGTGCTGGTGCCCCGCACTTGTACATGGCTAAGCCAGCCCGGCCTCACGCCACGCCATAACACGGTGTAACAAGGGGACTATGTCGGCTTGGAAGGGTAACTTCTATTATGCGTATAATAATCTTTCAAGGGGCTTAAGAGGTGCTTGAGGAAGCAGAATCTCGAGGATCCCTCTCAAGAGGTCGGCTTTCTATATAGGCCTCCCTGTGGTCCGTTCAGAGGTACGTAGCTACAAGGTACATGACCTGCGGCTAACGCGACCTCGCTGGAAATGCAAGTCCCTCACTCTCATGCAGCCTTCGGTCTGTTGTCACGGCGGTTAGACAAAGAGAGACCCCTCCCATCTCTGCTAAAAAGCCAGAACAATCAGGACTAGCTGCAGTGCACGTCAGGGCACGCCACGCCGTAACATCTGTTAGGCCTTGGCACATTCAGGCATCAATTCCTTCTTGGCCAACGG
>NW_008804591.1:7287-15563 GCF_000145635.1 Gaeumannomyces tritici R3-111a-1
CTAAGCCAGCCCGGCCTCACGCCACGCCATAACACGGTGTAACAAGGGGACTATGTCGGCTTGGAAGGGTAACTTCTATTATGCGTATAATAATCTTTCAAGGGGCTTAAGAGGTGCTTGAGGAAGCAGAATCTCGAGGATCCCTCTCAAGAGGTCGGCTTTCTATATAGGCCTCCCTGTGGTCCGTTCAGAGGTACGTAGCTACAAGGTACATGACCTGCGGCTAACGCGACCTCGCTGGAAATGCAAGTCCCTCACTCTCATGCAGCCTTCGGTCTGTTGTCACGGCGGTTAGACAAAGAGAGACCCCTCCCATCTCTGCTAAAAAGCCAGAACAATCAGGACTAGCTGCAGTGCACGTCAGGGCACGCCACGCCGTAACATCTGTTAGGCCTTGGCACATTCAGGCATCAATTCCTTCTTGGCCAACGGCGATCCTCCCTCGACCTACATCGGTCTCGGGGGTAGTCCTCGTGCGACACTTATTGCGCAGCTACGAATCAATGCGACAGCCATAGCAGTCCGGACGGGGTTTAAACGTGGCCATTTTAGAAATAAAAAGAGAACTGGAAAAAAGGAAAGGAAATGGCAAAAAGGAAAGGGAATTAGAAATCATGCAAGCAGACTGGACTTCGAATGTCTTGCTGCTTTGGATTTGCATGCCACTGTCGCCGTGGAGAGCTATCTTGCACGGCAAATAAATGTGCACCGCTGGATGCTCAGCTTCCATTGAGAACGATCGTCCCTTTGGGAGAGGGTAGTACTCAACAGGGATCGCCGCTGTCTGGCCGGCTGGCATGATCACTGCAGCTTTACTCCACACTCGTCGATGAACTGGGACTCCCGCCTTTACCGTGACGATCGGCACGTTAAAGTTCTCCTGTGGGAAGGTGATCAAGTCGGCTCCCAGGTCGAGCGTCGCCTCTCGTGACTTGTAGAAAGCGACTCCAAGGATCATGCCCGCGCCCAGAGTCTCTACGAGCCAGGCGTACGCCGTTTGTTGAAGAATTCCGGGTCGGCCGTTGAGAAAAAAGCCCGGAGTGAAGAAGGTCATTTCGGCGAACCTGGTGACCTTTCTCGGGCAAGGGGAGTTCCATCCGCTCAAGATCGGCTGAGCCTCCGGGTTCGTCACGTCATAGATTTTATGCTTGAACCCGTTCTTCTCAAGGAACTCTAAGGTTGTCAGGTCTCGTCCGGAGCCGGAGTCGGCGCAAATCTGCACCTTTTGGCTGTTGATTGAAGGCCGGATATTCATTTTGGCGTAGGAGTAGCCTCCGAGGGCTGTCGTCTCCGCTGAGGCTTTGGGTCCCTCTTTAATCACGTCGGACTCGTTATATTGGCGAACCGAGTCATCCTCCGTCGTTTGGTAGACAGGGGCTCCAGGACAAGACGCGAGGTGCGCGAAAAGGAGGTTGCGCGATGGGGTCGTCACTCCGCAGGTTTTGCAAGTGTGACTCGGTGTAGTGATCCGCGACGTTGTAGGCGTCGTCGTCCGAGAGCGAGGCACCTCCGTCACTCTCGTAGGGTTTATCACCCGAGTCGTCTCCGTCGCTCTCCCGTGCGTCGGACTCGATGTTGTGGACGCGGTCTCGACCGCGGTCTCCATCGCGGTCTCGGTCGCGGTCTCCATCGTGGGGCTTATAATCTTTGCCGCGGTCATTTCGTCGGTCGCGGCGATCGTCTCGCTTGTAGTCCTTGCCGCGGTCGTCTCGCTTGTAGGAGCGGTCCTTCTCGCGGTGTCCGTCGCGGTCCCTGTCGCGATCCTTGTCGCGATGCTTGCTCCGGTACCTATCGCGATCCTTATCGCGATCCTTGTCACGGGAGCGACTATCCTTATAGCCGCGAGAACTGTGCTTGCCTCGAAAGCTCTCGTACTTGCGAGAGTCGTCCTTGTCGTTCTTGTTGTCCTTTTTGTCTCGAAGGTCATGCTTTCGCGGAACGACGTCTGGATACCGCTTGCGTGCCACGGCGACGAGAACGCTGTTGTTTTCCTCGATGTATCGCAGGTACTCAGTGCGAGTCTCGTCACGTTGGGGAGCACGCAGCCGGGTCTGAATGTCGAGTCCCAGCCGGACTGGGTTCTAGTTTTCGACCATGGCCGTAACAAATTACACAATACAAAATTCTGCTGGCAGAATTCTTTGGACACGCTCATTACATAACACAAAATCCTGCCGGCAGAATTCTTTGGACAAGCCTGATTACATAACGCAAAATTCTGCTGGCAGAATCTTTCGCACGCATTGAATTACACAAAATAATTCTGCCGGCAGAATCTTTCGCACGCATTGAATTACACAAAATAATTCTGCCGGCAGAATTCTTTGGACACGCTTAATTACGTAACGCAAAATTCTGCCGGCAGAATCATTTGCACGCATTGAATTACACAAAATAATTCCGCCGGCAGAATTCCAATGTAACACTTGTTATGGTGCAATGTGCGCTTTGCCTGTTACAAACAAGCGTCTGCTCCCATCCATGCTAATGGCGGCTGTACGCACAGCACAGGTGTAACGATTGGGATGAACCTTCCCCACTACGCCACACGCCCACAAAAGGGTACGATGCCAAGTCACGACGTGTGGCTTGACATTAAGGTTCATATAGGCGCGTGCGACGTCGACCCCAGCCGACCGTCACAACAGGCACCACCAAGCAGTATAACGCTGCAGGTGCTAACCGGCCTGGACACGCGGTAGAATTCCTGGGTCGGCAGCGACTGTCGCCGGCGCTACCTGGACCCAGCCTTGCCGCGCCGATAAGCCTGCTCGGCCTTATGTCTCGATTTTCGCGATTTTCCCATTTGAGTCGACCAAAAGCTTGCCGCTTTCGTCGCGCGTTATGTCGACCTGGTCGATATGGTCCTCCCAGCTTCCATGCCGCCGGCTTACGCTCCTTGGGCTCCTCCGAGCTGGCCGCGTTGCTCCCGTTGAGACGCGCGTCTTGGCCGAGGACGCTTCGCCGGTCGCCGGTCGGCCGCGCTTCTTCAGCTTGATTGCCTTTTGCGTCTTGGCGTACAACGTTTTAACGCCTCTATTTTAGTGAGGTTCTCGCCACAGCCTCCGCACGTCCGCGGGCCCGGAGCGAGACGATGGAACCGGGCTACGGACGCTAGCCTTTACCTCAAAGCCATACGAGGCAGCACACTGCTTCCCCATGCTACATTCCCATGCAGCAAACTCGTTTTCTTATCTTGCGTCTGGTCTTGGGGACTAAGCGCGGCAGCCTCTCCGCCTGGCCTTCACTTTACTCCGGCACATTGCCGGCCGACTGCTTTCTCTACCACCAACAGCTGCGCTCACAGCGCCCCGGCGTTTACTCGCCCTACAGCCGATCGCCCGCTCACTATCAAGGAGCGCCGGAATGCGGCTCGAACTCCGTGTGCCTTGGGCTTGCCCCATGGTTTGCTTTGTTAGCCGCCTCGATAGCAACATATAGCCTAGTGTTAAGCTTAGGTAGCGCTAGCGCGTCATATGCCCCCAGGGAGGCAGGGAATGGTAGATCCCGACTGAATGACGTTAAATATACTCCTCCTCCTCCTCCTCCTCTGGTCCTACGTACGGAAGGACCCAAGGCTGCAGCCAGTAGCGGACCGGCCAGCGGGCAATACGCGAGATATCCTTTGGATCACTGTCTCCGGGTGCACATTCGTCAACGTATACAGGCCCCCAGGGGACTCCTTGGAGCCCTCTTTGGACTTGCTATTACGCTGGCGCCCAACAACGGAATGCATCGTGGCTGGGGACTTTAACGCCTCGTCCTCAACATAGGACCCGGCCCGGGGTAACAGGAATAGGGGCAAAGAGATAGCCCAATGGGCTGACACTTGCAACCTCTTTTTACTTACGTACCCAGGTAGGCCCACGCACGATCAAGGGGGTGTGCTGGACCTTACCTTTACCAACGCCTCGTTAGCAACAGCGGAAATCGACCCCATGCTAGCAACAAACTCAGACCACCGCACAATACGGATCGAGGTTCCCTATCCCAATTACGCTATTCCGGATTGCAGGCGCATTACGCTCCCAGACGACAAACTTCCAATGTTTGCCAACGTGGTAGCAACCGGGGCCAGCAGCCTGCCGCCACTTGCGGGCTACAGGGCCGGCAGCGTACCGCCACCTACAAGCTCGCACACTACAAACTACCTGGACACAGCAGCTAAAGCATTAATTAGCCTGCTAAAAAGCGCGCTGGAAACTTTCGGCAAAAGGCCTAAAGCCAAAAGTACAGGCCAACCGTGGTGGAACGACAAATGCGCTACCGCACAGAGGGACCTAACCAAAGCCATTGCGGGCGGGGGCCCCTTTACAGCCGAAGCCCACGCTCTGCAAGCAGCGGTTCGGGCAGCCAAAAGACAGCATTGGGCCAATGTGTTGGAGGAAGCTGACTCCCCGGAAGCGCTATACCGCGCGGTGAAGTGGCACAAACTTACACCCGCTATACGACTTCCCTCGCTAAATATCGATGGAGAGGTTATTGTAGCGCCAAAAGACAAAGCGGAAGCACTGGGCCGGAAAATCCTCCGCAGGTTCACAGCGGAAGACGACTTACAGGAGGACCCGTTACACCAGGGGGCCCCTCAGGGCATCACTCAACTCCCGTGGGATCCCCATGTCCCTTTGGAAGAGTGCCGGAAGCACACCATTGGCACGGCAAACACGGCCCCAGGCATCGACTCCCTATCAGTTAGGCTGCTTACAGCGACATGGCCGGCAATAGGGGAAGACATTAGGGCCTTGCTCGAAGCATGCCTTAGGGTTGGGCACCACCCAAGTCCTTTTCGTACAGCGGAGGTGGTTATGCTCAAAAAGCCAAACAAATCAGATATGACCGATCCAAAGTCATACCGCCCGATAGCGCTGCTTTCGTGCTTAGGAAAAGGGCTGGAACGTTTAGTGGCCTCGCGGATGGCTTCCCTCGCCCTACAGCACGGGCTAATAGCCCCGCAACATGCCGGGGCGACCCCTAAAAAGGCCGCCACCGACTTAACGGCGTGCGTAGCCCACGAGGTGGAGCGAGCCCTCCAAAATCACAAAGCGGCCGCCCTTGTCGCCATGGATGTCCAAGGGGCTTTCGACGCCGTGCTCCGCCGGAGGCTCCTTCAAAGGCTGCTAAACCAAGGATGGGACCCAACGTTAGTACGATGGGTATCATCTTTTGCAAGCAACAGGCTAGTGCACGTGCGTTTGGAGGACGCCACGGCCGCCCCCTTCTCCCCGGACTGCGGGCTACCCCAAGGATCACCGGCCTCACCGGTCCTATTCATGCTATATATGGCCGAAATCCTACCTAAAGCCAAAGGCGTAAGGTATGGATATGCGGACGACATTGGCATATGCGTCACGGGCAACTCCCCAGAGGAATGCTCCCGCAAAGCAGGGGCAACGGTAACGGAAATCCTCCGTTGGGGTAGGGCTAATAAGGTCGCTTTCGACCCGGGAAAATGCGAGCTTATGCACTTTTCCAGGCAAAGGGATCCCACAACCCCGCCGGTCACAGCGGAGGGCCTCACCATACAACAAGCTAAGGGAAGCCCTGGAAACCCTGCAACTCTACGGTGGCTGGGCGTCTTTTTCGACCAAAGGCTTAACTTCGGGCCACATATCAACAACAGGGTTGCCAAAGCCCTCAGCGTTGCAAACCACCTTCGGAGGCTTACCCACTCGGTAGGAGGGATACCGGCGCACTCAGTACACAAAGCCGTCACGACGGTAGTTATCCCAACAGCGCTGTACGGGGCCGAGGTGTGGTACAAAGGCAAAACTAAACCACACCCATATAAGCCTGCACAACAACAACATACCCGCCAAGGCCACCTGATCGAGCGGGCTAACAAAGCCTTAGTTACGGCCCATCGGGCAGTGGTACCAGCATGGAAAACCATACCGATAAATGCGTTGCACTATGAGTCCGGCATCCCTGGCGCCGAGGCGCTTCTGGAACAAGTCCGCCTCCGTTTTGCAGCTCGCATTAACGCGGTCCCAGAAGTCCACCCCCTAACCGCAGCAGCCAAGCCGACGCTGAACACCCGGGGGCCTAGGGCGGGCCTGCCTAGCAAACAAACGACCTGCCTGCAAAGAACAGCCAAGCTTGTCCCAGCCTGCACTCGCCTAGCCTACCTCCCGCATAAATATACGGGGCTTACAGTGGCCACACAAGAAAAACAAGCAGCCGCCAAAGCATTTATGACGTGGCTTAACGCCCTCTCCCCTACGGACGTTATAGTCTACAGCGACGGATCTAAAGCGGAAGACGAAGCAGTTGGCTACGGCTGGGTTATACACCAAGCCGGCCAACGCAAACTGTCCGGGCACGGCAGACTGGCGCACCCCGCCGAAGTATTCGATGGTGAAGCGGAAGGGGCCCGGATGGGCCTTCGCAAAACCGTCTGGAACTTCCCTAACTGCACATACTATCTATGCCTCGGCAACACATCGGCGGCCAACGGCTTTTTAAGCACGGCCCCTGATAGCTCGCAAGGGGCCTTTAAGGAGGTTTATTGCTTTATGGATAAGCACCAAGTACACGTCCGTTGGTCCCCAGGCCATACGGGAATCCCCGGAAACGAGGAGGCCGACGCCGAAGCGAAGCTAGCCACGGCCCTTCCGGTACCCCAATACACCAAACCAACAGTAGCCGGCATTAAAGCACTGGCCCGAAAAATGTCCCGGGACGCTCGGAACGCTTGGTTCGAAAATAACCTCCCAGAACGATACAAAGATATAGGCCTCCCGCCGATACCACAACGCACACCCGACGCCTTACAGCTACACCGGAAAGTACTGCAGCGGTTGATAGCCGCACGCACAGGCCACGGGGACTTTAACAGGTACCACCGAAGATTTAAGCACGAGGACGATAATCCGTGCCGCTGTGGGAAAAACAAGTCTCCGTCCCACCCCGCATTTTGCAGGTTGGCTAGGGCTACGGAAAACAAGTGGCCGAAAGCGGACCCCTCCCCGGCCCTTGACAGGCCCGGGTATTGGAAACGGCTGCTGGAAAAGCCTACCCTCTTTGCCTCGTTCGTTGAGGTCACCAACTACTACACTATCGCTGGACGATAACAATAAGGCTCCAAAAGCCTGTATACAACCTTTCTCCCTTTTCTCCTACACTTCCTACCTTTTCCTTCGTACTACCAGGACCAACAGTAGGCACGTTGGCCCCCACGATCCCCGGCCGGGCCTAGAGGCGGTCCCAAGGACCCCCGGCCTGGCCTCGCCCCCTTTTCCGGCACACTTGCCGGCCCAACGCAATACTACCACCCGCAGCGCTCACAACGCCCCGGCGTACATGTACGCCCTACAGCCGATCGCCCGCTCACTATCAAGGAGCGCCGGAATACGGCCCGACCTCCGTGTGCCTTCGGGTTTAACTCTGCTAGCCGCCGGATAGCAATATGTAGCCTAACGTTTAGCTTAGGTAGCGCTAGCACGTCGTATGCCCCTCGGGAGGCAGGGACTGGTAGATCCCGACTTAACGACGTTAAATATGCTCCTCCTCGTCCTCCTTCCGCATCGCGTGCCCGGCGCTCCGCGCCTCTCTCCCTTTCCCTCCCCATAGAAGAGTCTTTCGTCCATAGCATCAATTGAGCCTGGCCGCGAATCCTACTCTTCCCGATCGTGACAGTTCCCATGCAGCAAACTCGTTTTCTTATCTTGCGTCTGGTCTTGGGGATGCACATTTCTATGGCGCGCTAGTCACAGATATACGGTTCATTGCGTACGAATACCTTAATTAATAAGTCAGAGTACCCCCTGTCGGCCACCCCCCCAGACGGCCACCTAGATCCCCATACAAACAGGCAAAAACTCACTATTTTCACAACGCAATTAAAAAATTTGAAAAAATCGTAGAAAGGCGGAGTAAGTTGAATTATATAATCTAAAAGCTAAATTTTACAAATAAGATAATTTAATAATAAAATGTAGCGTTTAAAATGTTAAATTTACAAAATAAGCTTTTACATATAAATTACATATAAATGAAAAATTGAAATAACTTTTTAATTAATAACTTAATTTAAATAATACTAATTTACATATATGAAATACCCTTATGCATTTATGTTTTTAAAACCTTGGAATTTATAACATTTTATTTTAATTTTATATAATAAAAAATGCATTGTACTGTATAATACACTGTGTAAGTTGTCCATATTAGCTTAAGTAGTTATATTACATAATATATAATGTTATGTTGTAAAAGCCGGGATTTTTCCGATTTAAACGCGGGTTATTTTATTTTGATAGTTAATATATTAAAAA
>NW_008804592.1:0-15476 GCF_000145635.1 Gaeumannomyces tritici R3-111a-1
GCGGCGGCAGCAGCGGCGGCGGCGGCGTTGGCCTTGGCGCGCCGGTCCAGGCTGTCGCGGCCGCTCACGACGGACCCGAAGCCCTCGCCCGGCACGGCGCCCGGGCGCTTGAGATCGACCGACCCACCGCTGGCGGCGGCGGCGGCGGCCTCGTACGTCTTTCGTCGCCGCTGTCGTTGTTGCCGAGCACGCCGTACCGGCCCGCCACTGGAGCAGTCGCGGACGCACGTCTGTTACGTCTACTACTACTACCGCCGCCACCACCGCCACCCCACCGCCCTTTGTGACCGGGCCCGCCGTCCCTGCTCTCCTTGCTGCCTTTGCGGCCGAAGAAGGCGGCGGCGATGCCGCCGAGGCTGGCGTGCGAGGCGTGGGCGGCGCCGGCGCCCGAGTAGCGGTTCGCCACGGCCAGGTGGGTGCGGTACGCGCGCACCTGGCGCCGGTACAGCCACGCGCAGAAGCCGAGGTACAGCGCCAGCAGGCCCGCCAGGCCCGCGAGCACGGCGGCCGCCACCAATCCCGGCGCCGGCTTCCCCTGCTCCCCGTCGCTGCTACCACCACTTCCTGCAGGTGGCGCGCCGGTCCGCCCCGCGCCCCAGGCCGTCTGCGTGACGGTCGAGCCGCCGGCGGCCGTGACTGTAAAGACGGGCGACTTGCCCGTGGCGAAGGGCCCGTCGGTGGCGCGGCTGGCCGGGGCGGTGGCGGTGGCGCTGCCCGAGGGCCCGCCGCCGATGACGCTGATGACCCTGTCGGGCACGCGGTAGCCGCCGCTGCCGGCCATGACCGAGTTCTCCGGGTGCAGGTCGGGCTGCCGGGAGCGGGCGTCGAAGCGGTCGGCCCACTCGAGGCGCGTGGCGTCGAAGACGTAGATTCCCGGCGAGTCGCAGGCGGCGCTGGCGCCGACGTAGCCGCCCGTCACCACGATCTGGCCGTCGCGCATGTGGCACGTGTGGCCGGCCCGCGGCGACGGCTGGTTCCGGCCGGCCTTGTCGACACGGATCCAGGTGAAGGAGGGGATGGTGAGGATGTACATGTCGTCGTACTGGACTTGGTCTCCCTGGATGTAGGGGGGTAGTGAGGAAGCTGTGTCAGTTTTGTGAAACGTGATTTCTTTTTTTTCTTTTTTTTTCGGAATAACACGGGGAGGCTAGGAACATCTCACAAATGGCTCCAGATTCTGCCCACCAAACACGTGGATCTGGAAGCTGGACGCGTCGGGCGCCGAGGCGACCACGGCGCAGAGGTTGACGCGGACCGATGGTGGGATGCCCGAGGTCTCCTGGTGGTACCACTCGGAGCGGGCAATGTCGTAGACGTCGAGGGTGCCGAGGTTGTCGGCAAAGGTGGTATTGGTGCCGCCACCGAGCCCGATGAGGACGCCCATGTCGCCCCAGCCGGGTATGAAGACGAGGGCGCCGTCGGCGCGCTCGAAGAAGGCGTCCTGGCGCTGGATCCTGCCCTTTGTGATGTTCCTGTACGCGCCCATTTCGCCGGCGCCGCTGGCCCGGAGCGAGTCGACGCCCGTGTTGGAGTAGCCTGGGTGCGTGAACTCGAGCAGCGACTTGAGGTAGACGCGCGCGACCTGGTTGGACCAGCCCGGCGTGGTGGACATGTCCAGGTGGCCGCCAAAGTACCAGCTCAGCCCCAGCTCCGGCACCGAGAGCCCGGCCCCCTCGGCCGAGCGCTGCACCGCCGCGCCGCCCGGCTCCGAGTTGTTGCCCGACGAGGTCTTGGGGCTCTCGTCCTCGGTCCACGACCCGCCCCTGACGCTGTACCGCCACACCGACGGGCGCGAGGGCTCGGCGAAGGGGTTGTCGGCGGACTGGCCGCCGTACAGGTAGAGGTTGTTGTAGTCGTTCCAGAGGTAGCCCATGGCCACCTTTGGCGGGCCCGACGGCTGCGGCAGGCCGTTGAGGATGGGCGTCTTGGTGTCCCACGACTTTGTCAGGTCAAGGGTGAGGAAGTTGTTATCTGGGCGCGCGGGAAGGAAGCAAATGGTCAGCACCACCGGGCTGGCGTGTTGTATCCTCTCCAGTGGGAGGGGTGCATACTCCATGTGTTGGTCTTTTGATCAGCCGACGTCTTGGTTTGCCCGCCGTAGATGTAAACGGTTCCGTTAAGGAGCGCAGCTGTCGTTGTCAGTCGCCCTTCGTCAGCTGATGATGTGTATCATTTGGCAGACGCCCACTCACTCTGATGCGCCCACCGAGTGCAGACCTGGGTCGGGCTGTTGGCTCTGGGGACGAGAGCAGATCCCCGGTCCCGGTCCTGGTGCTGCCACCATTCCCATCGCCGCCCCCTTGGGCTATTGACGACGCCGGCGTCCGCGCCACTGACCCCAACCTTCTGACGGCCGTTGTTATAACTAAAGGCGGGGAGAACAACAGCAATGAGCATGGCGATCATGGTCACTCGGGAAAGGCTCGTGACTGTGGGAGGGGGCGGCGCACTGGCGGCGGCTTTGATCCTCGGTCGCCGGCCCATGGGTAGCTTGCTGAACCACGACTGCTTGGTGGTGGGAGAGGTGGGGGAGGTGAGCACGGGGGTGTCGACGCCGGGGGTGGTGGTGGTGGGGGATGTGGCATTCTCGATCTTGGGGTTGGTATTGTTGGTGTTGCTGCCGGTTATAATGCTGCCGGTACTGGCGCCAGTCGCGTGGTCGTTGCTGCGCGCACCGACCGACGGTTGGGCTTTTGACGAAGTCGATTGGGCCGGTTGCGCCTGGGAACCACGGCTCTGCTGCCTCAGCTGCTGCTGTCCCCCGTTACCGCTCTCTCGTATTGCCGTGGCCGCCCCTGTCGCGCCAGGCGCACCGCCACGGCCGTCCGGACCCGCCTCCTGCTGTGACACGACGATCCCCGGCAGCCCGCCGCCGTCATTCGTCGCTTGACGAGCGGTCGAGGTGGACGACAGGGACGCAAGGTCGCCGAGCTGCTGCCCCCTGCTGTCCTCGGGGAAGGCCGGCGGTGTGCCACTGCCTCCATCCTTACCGGCGTTGGCGTAGTCGTCGTCCACCAGCCCTACCTCCCTAAACATCGACCTCCTCTCCTTCCTCATAGCGGGGCTGGCGCTGCCCGACATGGAGGGACATGTAGCAGGGAGCCGGTTCGTGCTCTCTCTTAGTCGGTCCTGGGTATTGTGGCTGTTGAACCGTGGCCTGTGTGGCTCCAGTGTTGAAGGGTCGGCTGTCGTCGACGGTGATGGTGATTGGGTTGATAGTCTGCTGCGCGAGATTTCGCGGCTGGGGAGTTTGACAGCGGGCATGGCCGGCTAAGCTAATTGTATTTATTGGATTGTCTCCGAGTACAGCACTTGGCTAGTTGCTTCCCTGACAGGCTGCGAAGCGTGCGGGCGTGCCTAGGGTCGCCACCAGCTACTGCATGGCCAACTGGTGGTGTAGGGGGCGGGGTGCCACGCCTGAAAAGACAGCATATGACAGGTCAACCGTTGCGATGAGGTCACAAGGTCACAGCCTGTTTTGGATATGGAAGCAGTCGCAGCTGTCTGTGGTGTGTTTCTGTTCGGAGAATTTTTGATATACGATTGGAAACCAGGGGTAAAAGCGACAGCGGGATGTGTGGAGGGGTCTGGGGAAATAAAAGGCAAGTCTGGATCCTGAAGTAGGGGACAGTTCCTTACCATCCATCTCTATTCTCAGTCTGGCCAACTTTTGAGAAGCCTGAAAAGGGTGACAGTAAAAAAAAACACCAGGAACAGAGCAGCCAAGCACGCCGTGATTCATCCATAGCTTACACCGACGGGCTGACGTCGATGATATCGCTGGATACCACATCGTCACGACTACGGAACCAGGGGCCTGGGCAGGCGATGGATTGGGGCCAATCAGTGCAAGACCGGCATCGGGAGAATGGCAGCTTCGACGATGGCTGCGAGGGGACAGCATTTCAGAGGCCGTGGCCGTGGCCGAGGACACCCATCCTGACGGAGACCCCTTGAACCGACCGTTGGGCATGCTGTTAGGAGGGAGCTTTCCTTCCCCGGGTCAATTTAAGAGGAGCAGGGGAAGAGCGCGAAAGACTGGATCGCGACATCATCGATGATCAGAGACATGTCCGATGATTGGGTGTCCAGGGCCGCGTCCCAGATTTTATCCCTGCCACACCCCAAAATCAATGCAGCCGCCGTATCGGCTGGGGTTGGTGCGTGAGAGTGCGGTGCAGCTGGGGTGCTGGGCAAGGGTGGTGGGATTCTTTGGACTCTGGGTCCGAGGTTGCTCTCCATGATTGGCTGACTGCACACCATATGACCTCATCGACCACCACCGCCACTCTTGCTCCAGTGCGGGCGGGCGATATTCATGGCGGCGATATTGGCTTGGCAAACAGATTTGTCCTCTCGCGATTCCAACTTGAGCTCTCGATCGGCCGTCCTTGACTATCCCGCCACTTGCGTGCCTGTCTCAGGCCTACATTGTTAGAGCTGAACAGCACCTAGGTCCCATCTCTCCCAGGAGCTACTAATAACCCTTGTTTCTCTACATTCCAACAGATGCAAATCAAGACGGTAGGGCTGCGTGTCTTGGCTCTAATATCGCCATTGCCCGTGAAATCAGGACGTGCTGATTTTAGCTTCAAATCTGAAGCCCGCATTGTTGAGTCGCTCGATAAAGGGCTGCCCAAGGCAAGCTGGAGTGTAGATTCCGCCCCCAAGCTGCAAGTCGGCATAGTCTTCCAGAATACTTAGAGCTGCCTGGGCGAGAATGATCGCAGTGACTGTAAAGAAAAAGATTCCGCCGTAAAGTTAGCAGTCGTGTACTAGTTAGGTATCCGCGGTAGATATCCATAGAAGCGTGATTGTCAAGCACGTACGGTGATACATGCTCCCTTGAAACCGGGCTTCGCAATACGCCCGCTTAGCAGCTTCGGCCGTCGTATCCGCATCGGCGACTGCCCGCAACTGGAGGCTCTCGCGCGCGCCCTCCTCTCGACTCTTACCCTGACCAGGCTGGGTGAGAAAGCGTCGGGCCAGGCGCCTGAGCGGCGACGGCGTCATCACGAGCATGAGGCCACCCAGCGCGAAAGCGAGGTGCATCGCGAACCCCCGCAGTCGACTGGGTGCCCGCATGTACTCCCTGAAGCTGAAGTTGGGCCCATACGCCTGCGGCTGTCGCGAGGGTGTCGTCGCCAGCAGACCCCAGGTCCGCTCGACGATGGCGACGTTCGTCCGGCCGGTGAACGATGTCGTGAGGAGCCCCAGGCCGGGCACGGTGACCAGGCCGGTCAGCCGACGCATGAGTGACGGCTTGGGACCGCGTGAGCGGTTGGGGTTGGGGGCAGGGGACAGGGCATAGGGCTTCAAGGAACGCGAAAGCTCCTTGAGGGAGAACCTGTCCAAAATATTGAACACGGTATCGATTGTGCCCCCAGATGGCGCGGCGCTGTATTGGATACCATTTGGTTAGGTAACGAATCGAGCATGGCTAACCAGCATTTGAAAGGCCCTTCTGGCTATGTTGGGTTACTTAGTATCAGGGGCTCTCTTACTCCATATTGAAGGACAGTGTGACGGTCCCGGTTTGCGCGCCCAGCTTCTCCCTGATGATAGAAGCGAGCGAGAACGCCATGAGGTCTGATGGGGCCGACTCGATCCCGATCTGGGGAAACATGAGCGCGCCATTGGATTTGGCCGTACCCTCGTATTTCTCGATCATTTTCAAGACCCAAGGCACCTCTCCGGTGACATCCAGATAGTGCGTTCCATTCTCGGCGCAAGCCTTGAACGCGTGCTCGCCATATACGCAATATGGGCCAACCGTCGTCATGAGTATGGCCGTCTTTTTGGCGAGGGCCGCGAGGCTCTCATCGTCAAGAGAACACACTTCCAGGGCTACTCGACGTGGGATTTAGAGTGCAAGAGACGTCAGCGAGCCTTGCGCTTGCTTTTAGTATCAGACAAGTTATTGCAGATGCCTACCGGGCTGGCTCCTGTCAGGATGCTGGGCCTTGAGATCCGTTGCTATCTTTGCGAGCTTGCCCCGCGATCGGCCCGCAATAGCCCAGCTGAGATCAGTAGGTAGGGAGCCCGCTATATACTCTGCAGCATAGAGACCGGTATAACCTATGGGGGCAACATGTCAGCTTGGAAACGTTGCTCTGAACCAAAGCCTCTATTGCCGACAAGGTTGTACGTACCGGTGGCCCCAAATAGGACGAGATCATATTGGCGACTGTGCTGTAGTTTTCTGGATGGCATGCCGCCTGAAAGTATATTCGAGGAGTGAGGAGTGAGGATTACCCAAGGTACCCAAAGTCCGATGGCGGTTGTCGTGGCTGTAGTGGCGGTAGTGTATTGTGCTCTTGTGGGTGTGCGTTAGTTTGAGGTTTGATGTCGCCTGGACAGTGGTGCATTTGGTTGGAAACTGGACATGAAGTCCCCCAAAAATTCAATGCAATTGGCCCTGCAGCTAACCCAATTCCGGACCCTGGTAACGCAACTGCAGTACGCGTATCATGTCCGACAGTGGATGCCACAGAAACGAAGAGACGACGACTGCCACCGATATCTATGCCGCCTAGACGAGCTAGACTTGGGTGAACTTGGTGAGTCAAGGTGTGCAATCAACCATCTCGTCTGAATGACGTAAACACCTCTTGCCGAGCAGTATTTTCGGAATCTGGGGAAGTGTGGTGGCACAGAAGATCACATGCATGGTTCGTTTGGTCGGCCAACGTGGCGCCAGTACCAATTGAGCGCCCGTGCCGTGATGGGTGGCTTTTTTTTGTCTTCATTTTACATCCCCGCATTCTGCCACACCAACAGGCAATTGAACTGAAAGCCCTGGAGCATTGATCCCATCTGGTCTGGATGCTCAAGACGGGCCACCCCAGCACTCGCTTCAGTGTTCCAGTGCTCCAGTGCTCCGCAAACATCGTCGACCCCCGTTTCTGCACACTGCCCCGTCAACCCGAGAAAGGGCAAAACGGCTGCTGACGGAGTGGAGCCAGACGCGCACGCGGAAAATCTTGCAAGACGTCATTTGCGCTGAATCGCTCGCCCAAAACACACGCGACAGCGCTCGCAAACACCAGACACGGACACGGACAGCTGGCGGGAGTTGAGCTTCGGTCGGAGCCTCCTCGTTGACCACCAGTCAAGTCGCCCACCAATTCGTCCAGCCTTTGCTGCCCGCGCCGTTGCCAACTCTAAACCGACCGCACTAGCTCCCCTTCTCCGTCGCTGCCCCATGAGCCGTCGTCGAATTTACTTTTGCCCTCTCCCTCCCCTGAAACGCAGCGTCGCCGGCCCGCCGCTGCTCTCCCAAGCTTTTGCTGCCAGGTGACGAAGCACGCCCGCCTGGGAGATCCCTGCACTACCGGCAAACCACCCAACAGCTCGCTGGACAAGGCGACCATGGCCGACGCCTCCTCAGAGACCTCGCCGCTGCTGCCGGCCGTGTCGGCAGGCAGCTCGCCCGTGTCGCCACGCCCCAACGCGAGGCGCACCGTGACCTTCAACCCCAACCCGGTGACGAGGACTATCGAGCCCGACCCACCCGCCGTCCGCCGTCGCGTCTCCCACGACGTGTCGCACCACTCTCGCCCTCACTCGCTGGGCGGCTCGGCCCCCTCCACCCCGGCCAGCACCATGAGCGTCGGCAGCCTGGCCGCTGGCCCGCCCATGTTCGCCACAATAAACAACAAGCTCCGCCGACGCAACTCCCATGGCGCTATTGGCGCCACCTACCACGGCGGAGCTGCCAACACCAATGGCCACAACCTGCTGCCTGCCCCTGGTGGCCTCGGCCTGCACCCGGGCGCTATCAAGGTCGGTCCGCAGCGGAGCACCAAGAAGGCCCAGAAGCTCAAGCTGTTGCCGACCCCCGAGCAGATGCTCGGCGAGGAGCTTTCCCCCGACGAGGAGAGCGGCCGCGAAGTCTACAGCCAATACACGCGCATCAAAGACCCCACCGCGCGTAGGGACGCCGCCCGCCTCGGCAAGGCCGACCGCGACCGCCTGCCCCGCGTCACGGCCTACTGCACCGCGAACCGCTACCAGATGGAGGGCCTCATGCGCTTTCTCAAAGGCGGCCGTGGCAGGGCAAAGGGGGCGAACCCCAAGCTGATCGATGAGTGTATATACACCCCGTACCAGTACAAGGACCTCCCGCTTCCCGAACGCGGCGCCAGGACCACCGTCAGCAAGGCTTCTTCCACTGCCGTTGGTAAAGACGACGGTAGCAATCCCGAGGGTGCGCAAGGAGCGGGGGAGAGGGGGTCGCCGCCATTGAGACGCCACTCGACGGGCGAGGTGGATGCTACAATTCCCAGATTTAGCCACGGAGACCTTATAGACTTGGAACCGGAGCCGCTGCCAGAAGTGGAGCCTGAGACCCCCGATCTGGGGAGACCTAGGAGCCGCGAGGGCCAGAGCCACGGCGAAGACCACGAGCACAACAACGGTTTCCACCCGGAGAGCACGAGCCATACGCACGGCGACATGATCGGCGGCCCCGCCGCAACCGTCGTTGGCGACGATCGCGCGCTGACGGAGAGGCCGGCCGATCTGGACATCGAGGTGCACACGCCCGAGGTCTTCCTTTTCGACTACGGCGTCGTGGTCATATGGGGCATGTCGATCGCGCAGGAGCAGCGGTTCCTTAAGGAAATTGCCAAGTTCGAGACGGAGAAGCTGGCGCTCGAGGACGTCGAGACCGAGTACTTCAACTTCTACTACACGCGCGAGTATCAGCCCAGGATATACAACGACTTTATCACGTTGCGCGACAAGAAGAATTACATGACCAAGCTGGCCATTTCGCATGCGCTGGCCCAGAGTGTCAAGGTAAGGATAACTGGCACACACACGCTTGACTTATCGAGAATGAGGTAAACTGACAAACACCACCGATAAAGACGTCCCTGTTCGAAGAGCTTATCGCATCCACCATCGACACGTGCAAGGATATCCCGACGCAGATTGCGCTCACAGGCAAGATCAACCTCAGCCGGACGCGTATCAACATGCAGATCGGGGAGCTCTTCATCCTGCGCATCAACATCCACCTCAATGGCTCCGTGCTTGACACGCCCGAGATCTTCTGGGTAGAGCCACAGCTCGAGCCGCTCTATCAGGCCGTGCGCACGTATCTGGAGATGGACCAGCGTGTTGGCTTGCTGACGGAGCGCCTAGACGTCATTGCCGACCTCCTCGCGGTTCTCAAGGATCAGCTCAGTCACGGTCACGGCGAGAAGCTCGAGTGGATTGGTATGTGGTGCTTTTGTTTTGTCCGGAATTTGCATTAGGAGTCATCTATGCTAACCTACCACCTTTGTCAATAGTCATCGTCCTCATCGCCGCCGAGATCCTGGTGGCCTTGATTAATATCGTTGTAGACTTGTACGCAGGCGTTGACTGATAACAGTCGTACATCTTCTCGATTTATCCCATGTTATTATATCATATATCTTGTACTTTTTGCCAGCATTCCCTTTGTCTTGTTGCTTCTGCGCCCCCACAATTAAGTTGCTTCTTAGGGGCGACTTCATCCTCATAATGCATTTGACGTCGCGGGCGGTTTTTTGTTTCCTTTTCTTTGCTTGGTGTGCGTCCGATTGGCGCCCGAGGAGTTGCGGAACCATCTAAAGCGGTTTCTCTTTTTGATTTTTGCTCGCTCTGCATTCGAGGTCTAGGGCCAAAAAGAAGATAACGAGGAGAGGTCTAGGCGGCGCGACGGGTTGTCACGCCTTGACAGCCAGCACGGGTTGAGGTGTAGGATTAGTTTAGTCGAAGACAGGTGTATAATCGCACATTCCCCAAGCACACGCTCCCGCGAGGACAGGAAAGAGACAACAGTAACGACAACATGGAAAGAAGTTAGGGTTGGAATAGCATAGGGAAACGACTAGGACAGGCTGCCATTCTTGGAACCACATTCCCGCCATATGTAACCGCCGTGACTCCATATACAATAGCCACATTTTCCTTCGTCAGCTGCCCCCTGTCCAACAAGCAAGCTATAGATAAGAGTTTCATTCATATGCGGCGGTGCAAGTCTTTAGTAGAAGCCATACTGTCTTCGCTCTCGCTCTCGCTGGATGAGGCCAAGCAGCCAAACAACAAGCAGGTCCATATAAAAAGAAACCAGCCTTGCCCCCCCTATTATCATGTCCTTAAGTGTTTTGAAGCGCCAAACTCCACCACGCCCAGATATCCTTCCATTTCGGTAGACAAGAAAGAAGCCGCCAGAGGGAAGCCAAGAAAAAAAGCACTGAATTCGAAGCATTTCGCGAGGTCAAGGCAACACTGCCAAGGTCAAAATGGAGGTCCGGTGGACCCCGGCTGCGGGCTTTCCTAAAGAGGCTCTTGGAGCAGCAGGTAGGGCAACCAGTCCGAAAATTGGGCGCCCTACTCCTTGTCCCCGGCGTCGGGCTCCGTGTCGTAGTTTGCCATCTCGACGTCCTCATCCTGCGCCGCGGGCTCGTCGGCGGGGCGCTCGATCTTGACGATGGGCACGGCCGACGACGACGGGGCGCGCTCGGCGCGCTCGGCGGCCGCGTCGTCGTCGTCGTCGTCGTCGTCCTTGCCGGCGCTCTGCTGCTGCTGCTGCTCCTTCTTCTTCTCGTACGCGTCCTTGTCCTTCTCGTACTTTGCCACCTCTTTCTCGTACCGCGCCTGGAACTCGTCCCTGTCGGCCTCAGGCAGGTCCTTCCAGCGGCGCTCGAGCTCCTCGTCGATGCCGGCGGCGGCGTTGTCCTTTCCTTTGTCTGACGGCTCGTCCCTGATGGTCTCGTCCGCGTCCGCGTCGTCGGTGTCCTTGTCCTTCTGCTTCTTGTCACTCTTGTCCTTGTCCGCCGCCTTGTCGTCGGCCTCCTTAGCCTTGTCGGCCTCGAGCGACGGGCGGACGTCGCGGCAGTAGAGCTCAAAGGCGGTGCTCGGCGCGCGGGGCGGTCCCGGGTGCTTGCCGTTGGCGCCCGCGTTCCGCTGGCTTTGGGAGTCGGCGTTGGTATGCGACAGGGCGTCCGAGGCGGCGGGCGATCCGCCGCCAAGGCCACCGCCCGACGTCTGGCTGATGAAGGTGGACCCGGGCGCGCCGGCGGGGTCGCCGCTCGGGTTGGCCGACATTTTCCTATGTCCGCGCTTCGTCCTTAGGGGCTTCTCCTTGGGCTAGAGGAGAGGGTGGTCAGTTTTCATTCCCTGGGCATCGTCATGCGAGATAGGCCCATGGCTCGTCTAGAAAAAGGGATATGACCAAAGACAACCAAGAGAGCGCGTGAACTGACCGTCGGGGGAGGGCTAGGGCTGCCGTCGGAGTCCTCGACGTTTGGGCTTATCCTCTTGGAGAGCTGCTCGAGGAGGAAGGCGCGCTCGATGCGCATCTTCTCGGCCTGACGGTTCAGACGGGCCAGGCGTAGACGCGAGGCCTCATTGGCCTCTTCGACTTCGGCGGTTCGCTGCTTGAGCTGGATGCATTTGCGCCGGTACGCCTCCTCGACCGAGGGCGGGAGCGCTGGCGTTGCTGCGCTGGCTGCGCCGTTGGGAGGGGAGTCGTCAGCCTGCGAGTCCATTTTGACGTGGGATGCCAGTTGTTGATGCATGTATGGAGTGTCTGTCTATGTAGCAAGGAAGAAACTGCGGCGCGGCAAAGAAGAGCAGAAATAGGGCTGGGATTTGAGTTCAGAGGCGGAATTGGGGCGCGATAACAAGCTCAAGCAGGCGGGAATGGAATCAAAATGGGGCTTGAAGAATTGGTCGGGACTAATGCACGGGTTGATGCTTACAGGGAGCCATTGTGCGAGAAGGCTGTGTGGTTTTAGTTTTATTGCGGCCGAGATTGGAAAGGCCAAGATGGCGTCGCGGTGACGCTTGGGTAACCCGATCGACGACGGCCTGTCCAACACGCGGCGCGCAAATCAGCAGTCAATCCAGGGCGTTTATCATGTCGACTCGGGAGCTGGGGTCACTCGCTCCCAGGTACCTGAGGTGCTGAGGTGGGTGATGTGGACCCCAGTTGACTGTGCTGCAATTGGCTGTCACCTTACGTTACCCACCCAGAACTTTTTGGAGGGGCCCGACATGCATCGATAGCAGCTACCGCCACTTGGATCACCAAGTTCACCACCATCGACGGGCAAAACTCGTGCTTTGGGATCCTTCAACTCTCCAGAAACGCCGCCATGTCGTTAAACATCCCAAACGCCCCCAACGCGGGCCTGTTCAAGGGCGGTTACAACAAGTAAGCTGTCAGCTGCTACCCTAGTTGGGATAGAGCAGAAATCCCAAGCCCGCGCGACCCCCACCTTCGCCTTCACCTTGCTCTCGCATCTAGCAGGCGTAGCACACACCCGTCTGCCAGGCACTAACCCCTTGACCACCACCACCCCAGCTACGACTCGGAAGATGGCGCCGTAATCCGTAATATCGAGGCCTGTCGGGCAATCTCGACGACGGTCCAGACCTCGCTGGGCCCATACGGCCGCAATAAGATCGTCATCAACCACCTGCAGAAGATGATCCTGACCTCGGACGCCGCCACCATCCTGCGCGAGCTCGACGTTGTCCACCCGGCCGCCAAGCTCCTCGTCATGGCCAGCCAGCAGCAGGACGCCGAGATGGGCGATGCCACCAACCTGGTCATCGTCCTGGCTGGCGAGCTGCTGCGCAAGGCTGAGGATCTGCTGCGCATGGGCCTCAAGACGGCCGACATCGTCACGGGCTACGAGCGCGCCCAGATCTTTGCCCTCGAGGCCCTCGAGGAGCTGGTTGTCAACAAGGTTGAGGATCTGCGCAACCAGGAGGAGCTCAGCAAGGCCCTGCGCACCGTCATCGCCAGCAAACAGAACGGCAACGAGGACTTCCTGGCCAACCTCGTCGCTGAGGCCGTGCTTGCCGTCCTGCCCAAGAACCCCGCCAACTTCAACGTCGACAACGTGCGCGTCGTCAAGATCATGGGCGGCAGCCTGGATCAGAGCAAGGTCGTCAAGGGTATGGTCTTTGCCAAGGAGCCGGATGGATCCGTCAAGAAGGTTTCCAAGGCCAAGGTCGGCGTCTTCACGTGCCCCATCGACATCAGCCAGACCGAGACCAAGGGGACAGTGCTGCTCAAGAACGCCAAGGAGATGCTCGACTTCAGCAAGGGCGAGGAGGAGCAGCTCGAGGCCGCCATCAAGGAGCTGCACGACGTCGGCCTGCGCGCCGTCATCGCCGGCTCTACGGTTGGTGACCTGGCCATGCACTACCTTAACCGCTACGGCATCCTGGTCATCAAGATCCTGAGCAAGTTCGAGCTTCGCCGTATCTGCCGCGTCGTTGGCGCCACCCCGCTTGCCCGCCTCGGCGCCCCCGTGCCCGACGAGATGGGTTCCGTGGATGTGGTTGAGACTGTCGAGATCGGCGGTGACCGTGTCACCGTGTTCCGCCAGGAGGACGAGGCCACCAGGACGGCCACCCTGGTCCTGCGCGGTGCTACCCAGAACCACCTGGACGACGTCGAGCGCGCTGTCGACGATGGCGTCAACGTCGTCAAGGCTATCACCAAGGATGCACGCCTCGTCCCGGGTGCTGGCTGCACCGAGATCCAGCTGGTCGAGCGCCTGCAGGCCTTTGGAGACAAGACGGCTGGCCTGTCGCAGTACTCTATCAAGAAGTTTGGCGAGGCCTTTGAGGTCGTCCCCAGGACAATCGCCGAGAGCGCTGGTCTGGACGCAACCGAGGTCCTCAGCAGGCTCTATGCGGCTGCCCACAAGAAGGAGAAGTGGACTACTGGTGTTGATATTGAGGTAAGCCCATTCCCCTCCATCTGGGAACCTCTCTGTGACAGGCGTGTTCTAACCAGTAGCAGAACGAGGACGAAACCGGAACCCTGGACGTCAAGGAGCATGGCATCCTGGACCTGCTCGTAGCGAAGCAATGGGCCATCAAGCTCGCCACCGAGGCCGCGCGGACAATTCTTTCTGTAGACCAGATCATCGTCGCAAGACAAGCCGGCGGACCTAAGCCGCCAGGACCTAACCCGGTAAGTGCACCGCCATTGCCATGAGCCACTATCCACTTCACACCTGAGCCACAAATCGCTAACGCATAGTTATCTTGACCGAAGAACTGGGATGAGGACTGAATTTCGGAAAAGTGACGCATAGCGAGGGTATAAAGGCGCTTGGTTTGACTTTGATATCCCAAACGCCCATGGGTTATGAATCAGGACTTTAGGGGCGTCTAGACAAAATACATGTTGCTAGGCTTGATGCGTCGTGTCTTGATCTCTCCCCTGCTGGGGTTACTGTAGATGTATCTCCATAGTGGTGACATATGGGGCGCGTGCATGGCACCTAGATTATTGGGTCCCATATCAGGATTTGTCGCTTAGGTCTACTTTCATGTGCTCTTTTCCGCCGTGACTTTTAATGTTGTCTGTTCACCATGGTATAGCTTGCGTTCTCAGCGGTCCTTCACAGTCCTTGGAGAAACTTGTCATAATGGCTTTAGAGCATACATTTCATTACCTAATTAGCTGGAAGCAATCTTCAAACGCCCACTGACATGACCGCTGTATATCCTCAAATTAGCGTAGCTTTTCTGGGTCAGGTGGGCTCCCCTTACAATCCATCTCTGACCCTGGCGCCAGGTTGACCCCTGACCCCTGACCGGCCGCCTCCTCGCCAGCCGCCCCGCCAGCCGCCCCGCCGTTCGCAGCCCTCTTCTCGTCAGCGCCGACCCTGCCGCCAATGACACGACCCCTGACATGCTGCTCGACCTCGTCCAGCTTGATATCCCGCATGAGCAGCGACAGCAGCACGATGGGCACGCACACGCACACGGCCACGGTCAGCAGGCGCGTCATGCCGCGCTGATAGGCGCCCTGGACCGCGACGCGCTCGGGGCTCCCCCACTCGAGCGCCATGGCGACGACGTGGCTCGAGTAGATGGCCGTGGCGTTCCCCTTGCTCCCCTCGGGCAGCAGCTCCGCGAGCGCGGCGGGCACGACGCGGGACCAGACGGCGCCCGAGACGGCGGCGCCCACGGCGCCGCCGAGCTCGACGAGGGTCAGGAACACGGCCGTGGCGGCCGCGACGGACTGGTGCGACGACGCGGCCTGCACGCCCAGCTGGGCGGGCACGTTGAGCATGCCCCCGCCGACGCCGACGCAGATCTGCGTGCCGACCAGCTGGCCGACGGTGGCGTCGACGTCGCGGTAGCGGATCATGAGCCCGACGCCCGTGAGGTAGAGGAGCGCGCCGGCCGTGACGAAGTACTTGTAGCGGCGCGTGTAGCGGATGGCGACCGAGACGAGGATCGAGGTCACGGTCGAGGTGAAGCTGAAGGTCTGCGAGATGCGCCCGGCCGCGGGGATGCTGACGCCCTGGACGACGAGGAGGTACGAGTAGAAGTAGGGCTGGTGGGACATGTAGAAGACCACTGGTTTTGCTGTTAGTGGGTGGAGAAGCAAGAGAGAGAGAGAGAGAGAGAGAGAGAGAGAGAGAGAGAGAGAGAGAGAGAGAGAGAGAGAGAGAGAGAGAGAG
>NW_008804593.1:0-2322 GCF_000145635.1 Gaeumannomyces tritici R3-111a-1
CTTGGAGCGCAAGCTCAGGGCGCGTTCATTATCGACATCCCAAAGGATTGCCGATCAGTGTTGCCAGAACGGCCGGTTGGGGAATCGGACTGCACAGTCTATTATCCGGAAAAGATTGAGTCGGGATTCTGGAGAATTCGCAGCGAGAAAAGAAGGAGGCGGTTCCCCCATTTGGATGTCGACCCAAGCAAGGCCAATCCCAACATCGGTGCTGCCATCCAAGAGTTCCAGATGCGCCTTGAAAATGGCCTTAGGGGTGTCGCATACGAGACCGATATCCCAGCGCACACTCGCGAAGATCGCGCACGAGCTTCTCTGCCTGGAGAAAGCTCCCTTTGGCCCATCCCAGGTCAACTGCCTAAGGACGGTGGTATAGTCGGACTCCACACTCCAACTGGCTACATAGGGGCGCCCGGGGCACCGTTTTTGTGGCATTTCGAAGACCTTAGGCTGGGTGCCATGAATACCCAATACTGTGGGCATAAAGCGTGGTTTGTTACTCCGCCGAACTTTTTCGACCGGGCAACTGAGACATTTATCAAGATATTGGGGTTGAATCCGGACCACGACCAGTTCTTAAGGCACGAAGCACTGCATGGTGGTGTTGACTACCTCCGGGCTAAGGGCATTCCGACGACAGGTTTTTTACAAAGGCCTTGGCAGACGGTTGTCCTTTACCCAGGCGCCTATCACTCTGGATTCAGCGTGACGAACACTTTGGCCGAAGCTGTTAACTACGCTGGTCCAACATACACCTATCCGGAAGGCTATAGGCCTTGTAAGTATGAATGCGAAAAGCGTCCCCCCATTACATACGACTTGGTCTTTTCCCCTAATCGGGGAAATGAGGCTGCTCGTACTGGGGAGGAAGAGACTGCCCCTGGTGGTGGGGAGGAAAAGACTGCCCCACGGACCTTGCGCCAAAGACGGCCCATCACCTTACGCCCTGTACTTGCCGCGGCTTCCAGGCCCCCAAAAAGGAAACGACCCGCAGGCAGGCCAAGTTCCGCGAGTCGCACAGGCCAAAGAGACTCGAGATCACACGAACCAGAGGAGCAAGACGAGTTACAAGACGAACCGATAACGAAGCGGAACAAAATCAGTGTCGAGGTCCTGGCGGAGGAATTGCTTCGTCCCGAGGCAGAAGAGCGAATCAGGAGCCATGCACTGGCATTGGCCGAATACCGGACACTCGGGTTGCCAAAGCCTCGCGGGGATTCGGATTGGCTCAACTATGCAGACTACTGTTGCGAGTTTGGTGCACGTTGGGATCGGGGCATACCATTTTGCGCAATGATGGGTTTGACTATGAACACGCGCAGTCTCGAGACGATGTATCATAAAGCCTTCGGCCCCGATGAAATGTACACTGCCGCCGGGACGCTGAAGCAACTACCGACCGATATCAGCGACCAATTCAGAGCCAAGCGACGCGAGATGACGGACGACGCTTTCGCCACCTACTTGAAACGCCTACGGAAATATCTGAAAATCGACCTGGACTTCCTCCCTTTTATGCCTTATAATCGGGGGGGCAAGACCGCTCTATGGCATTACGAAAGATTATCCGACCTGCAAATAGAAGAACTACGCGCGCTCACTAACACTGACAGGGCGAAGGAACTCGCGGGAATTGGCAGAGCCTTTCGGGCCAAGATTCTTATGGGCGACGCTATATGGACAGGAGTTGAACTAGAGGATCTTAAAAGGATGCCTATCAAGCAGCTTTTAAGCTACCTGGACTGAGCCAAATGGGTCAAGAGCGGGCGAAAACGGGGAAGATAATGTGTACAATAAACATGTAAGATGCAAACGTAAAAGTATGTACATTTTCCGTCGTCCATTTGAGAAAATCCTTAACGAACGTTTGCTTAAGAGTGAGGCCGTAGTTTTTTCTCAGGTTTGTAGCAATCCACTACCGCGGCTTTTTCTGTTAAATGACAATGACAAAGCCGGCAAGCAGGGATGCAAGGGGCGTACGTAGGAAATATCCGAAACTGGTCCCCTTCCGCGAGTTTGTTGGCCACGAACGTACTGTAATTTCCATAGCCTCCTGTTGTCGGGGTCGGCGAGTCTCTTTTTAGGACGGTTTCGTCGGCTGCTAAGATCAAGGTCCTTTAATTACTTCCAAGCAGTCTCAAACGCAGCAACACAGGGCCGAAGCTGGCCCCGACGGCGCCCGAGCAACAGGAACGGGTCACCGCCGCCTTCACCCCGACAGCAGCCACTCCCGCCCTGGGTCCGGTAAGCCCAGCGCACCCCTAAGCACAGGCGCGGCCCCACGGCTATGCTCGCGGGGCAGCCCGCCGTATCCCGCACCCG
>NW_008804593.1:3036-4522 GCF_000145635.1 Gaeumannomyces tritici R3-111a-1
TGTTGCCCAGCCACCTGGTATTTGTTTTGGGCGAACACCAAAGGCTGCAACTGCCCTCTCTGTTGGCGGTTAACCTTTACAAGCCGAAGCCCCATAGGTGGATGCATGTAAACACGATGGAATGAATTCTGGGAAACCTGGCTGGCCTACCTGCGGTAGCCCTGAGCCCAAATCACACAGCGGCAGCAGGGAACAAATCAATGTCCGATGGCAAGAAGGCCACATAAGCACACCATCGATAATACAGGTTGAATCAGTTGGGGGTAAACTACATGGCACACACACGGTACCCGCTCTCGGGTAGGAAGCAATGCGGCGACACTCTCGGAAAGCCTTGGGACGCAGTTCCGGTACCTCATAAAATCTGGGCGGGGGATAGCTACACTCTCTAGAAGGTTGACAAGGGATAAGGCGGCGTCAGGTTGTGGTGCACCGTTGGTACGAATGTGACAGCCAACTGTGCCGTGGACCTTTGCATTGCTCACGCCCAAATGTTTACGGACGGATGAACCAACGGAAAGAAGGCAACTCGGCCCATCCAAGTGAAACCAGTATGCAGGCGCCAGCCACCAGCAGGGATGCTCCTACCCAATTATACTTATGTGAATTTTCTAGCGCAGTTGCCAAGTCAGGAGGGACGGCCTGGTCTTCGCAGCCTACTGGTTGTACAGTCAACTGGTGCCCGAGTGGGTGGCGATGGGATGTGATATATACTGGCTTGCATATGCAGCCTGCTCATCAAAGGTGTATTTATGCCGGGGGATGGGCACCTTCCGACGAGAGGGTGGGAAGGTGTGTAAGCAGAGATGAAACTCCCACGCGCAGCACCTGCCACGGACTACCCACCACCTGTTTACCCCGGTCCCAGCGGCGTGTCTGCTCGTGGTGCCTCACGCCCCCTACTTGGTTGCCACCCATCCTTTCTTTTCTAGCTTTGCAGGTCCAGAACGAGTCGTACGTGGCACTGCGTCTTGCATAAAGCCGTGCTGACAAGGGCGTGTTAATAAAGAAAATTGCATTTTGGGTGGCTGGCATCAACAACCAACAACGAGCGAGCCACCGAATATCGCCGGCTTCTGGGAAAAACTGCCGTTCTCTAGTTCCGAGATCGCCATCGTCACAAGCAAGAAGTTGACCGTGGTAATCTTCAAGCACGAGAGGAGACGGCGCCCCTTTCGGAAGTTGACTCATCGCTACGAAAGCTGCTGCATGCCGACTCGGCAAGCCGCACGAACGCGTCCCCAGCCGATAGCGTCAACGCTTGTCGGATCGTTAGGGTTGAAACGGCTGCAGGGCAACGCAGGATTACGCTTGCTGATTCGCTCACACTCGTTGATCGCGGTTCATGTCGTTTTCACGGCCCATGAATTCTCGCGCACCGGTAATACTTGGAGACAGTTTAAACAAAACAGTGAGGCAAATAGTAGTATAAAAATTCAGCGCAGGAAAGATGCAGTGCGGAGGCCGGATACGAGGTAACTAGTAG
>NW_008804593.1:5862-7961 GCF_000145635.1 Gaeumannomyces tritici R3-111a-1
GCTCCCTGCACAAGCAACAGGCGCATGGCATTGATCGCACCAGCCTGGCCGCCGCATGCAGTGACAGGCCCACTTGACGCATCTAAACACAGAAGTGTTAAAGCACTCTCTCTAAAACTCCCCATCCTTTAAATACCCATAAAGCAGCCATAATGTCCTTATTCTCTAGCGTTTATTTACATTTGTCCAAGCCTTTATTTACAATCTTATCAGCTATAAGAATAACATAAAAAGCACCAACAAACAAACAAGCGGGAAAAAAATGGCGAACCAGTGCGTCCATGTTTGGGACCTGATCAAATCAGATACCAACCTGCTCCAGTGGTGCTGCGGATTCTGCCACGATGGCCCTAGGACATATATCTGGCAGTGTAGATACT
Organism: Gaeumannomyces tritici R3-111a-1; assembly: GCF_000145635.1. NCBI lineage: Eukaryota > Fungi > Ascomycota > Sordariomycetes > Magnaporthales > Magnaporthaceae > Gaeumannomyces > Gaeumannomyces tritici. The sequence goes on from NW_008804593.1 coordinate 6,243, forward strand.
GCACGGTCAAGGCGTGCCGCCAATGCGCCGGCGTCTAATCTCTGCCACAGCACGGCTCCCACCGGCCGGGCCAGGGCAGGCAACCGCGCTGGCGGAAATGTCACAGGCTGATGCGGCCGACCGTGGTGTGCAACGATATTCGGGAAGCCTACGGTAGCTAAGAGATGAGACCCTCTTCCAAAGGCATTCAGGAGTCGCGCACCTAGAGGTGAGCTTACGGTCTGGAAAGTTAACCCCTTGCTAACCCCTAAATATCCAGCTGGTCGCGCCTCGATCAGCTGGGGTTACAGGCGCGGGCAATTGGCCTGGCTGATGCTTTCCGCCGAAATGCCGATGGACTACGACCAAAACGGCTCGACCAGCGCGAGCCGCTCGGTCGAGTTCCGGAACCGCTAAACAATATACCCACTAGGCACCGACCTTCGACAAGGACGGCGGCTCGGTGGTCGTGGGGATGCAAAAGGGAGGCGCAACGAGGGGTTCAGGGGAAGTCGGGGATGGAGAAACGATTTTCCGGCTAGTCTTTAACTCGTTCCGCAACGGGCCAATAAAACGCGATAAGGCGCGATAAGGCGGCGCCAAGCGGGGCGGCGGAAATACCACGTGCGTGCCGTTGTGTCATAGCTTTGTGCCCCGCATGCCGCCCGACCTCAGCAGGTGTTCGATCCCGGCTCCGACAACGGCCACGTTCAAGATCCGTCATGGATCCCCCATTCAAAGTCGAGCGTTTGCCGGGTATGCGGGAAAGCGCTGATAGAGTCCGCTTTTCTGCCCGAGACATGACACCGGTGAAAGAGGGGGGAGGCCTATGGCGGTTGCCGAAGTCGTATCTACTGCAACCAGTGAAGAATCTTGCCTCGTTATACAACAGGGAATATGTAAGTCGACAGGTTTACCCGACTAATAACCGTGCTTTACGGCTGCTAACGGTGTTTAACGAGGTGTTAAGTTTAATACCATTGTTGTTGAACAAGTTAAAGCTAAAGGGCTAAACATTTCCTTCGATAACGCCATGGAGTGCCTTTGGGTCGAAAACGGCCTGGTATTAAACAAGAATCAGATGGTGGTGATCATTGTGCTTCCAAAGCCACTGGAGCATAAAATGCCACGAGGATTGGAAGCCTTGATTGACGACCACCCAACGCCGGAGGACCCGCAAAGGTTTGGTGCCGACGTTTAGAACAACGTTATAGGCTAGCAACTGCTAACCAGCTATATTTTAATAGCAGCCAAGCCGGGGGGCTTGATGGGGATCAGGTCGGAGGAACAATCGCTATCGAAACGCTGCGAAAAAATCCCACGGTTTCGCTTAGCAAGTCGAGAGTAAGCACCGGCCCCGAAGCCACCACGACCGTACGCGATTTTCAGCCCATAGAGCTACAAGCTGGTGACATCCTCCAGCTTTATGAAAACGAAGGTATCCACGTAACAAATGGGGGGATTGCTATGATGGCGCTTCGGTACAAAACGAAGTAACTACGTGGGAAAATAATCGGGAGCAAAACCATCCTGAGTATCGCTAGGTAGACTCTCTAAAAAGTCTATGCCCTCCCACCATCCGTTGTCTGGTTCAGGTATCTGGTTGCCATGCGAAACGTTAGCGAATAGGTGCAAAATTTGTGGCTATCGCAAAGGTTGGGGTAGTTACGTGCCGTGGCTTCGTTAAGTAGTTGGTCAGCTGCGGGAGGCACTGGATGCTGCGGGATTTCGGAGGCAGAA
>NW_008804593.1:8801-10639 GCF_000145635.1 Gaeumannomyces tritici R3-111a-1
CCAGTAACGACATTGAAAATCTCAGGGTCGGAGAAGATACGTTCATCCAATCTAGCCCTAATGCGCGGGCTGGCTGTGACGAGATCGTCGATCACTTCCTGGTTACGAATCTTCAAGTCCCTGATCTTAACAGCTATACCCAGAGCGATGAGTTCTTCACACCCGAGTTTTTTTAAGCTGCTTCGTTTTGCATCGGCAGTTTCGTCGAGGTCTTCGGCGAAGACGAAACCTATTATTTTTCCCAGGTTGGTTCGGTCAACCTGGTTGATCTAACGATTCGTATCGTATAGTGCCTGGTGCTGAACTACTTGGCGAGCTTCCACAGCCCGTGCCACGTGGTCGAAAAATTCTTTCTCAACCTCAGAAGACCACATCAGTTCAAGAAACGTCTGGAGGAATCCCATAGCGCCGGGTAAATGGTCGATACGGGTGGCTCGGGCGGCTCGGAAACCAAAATTTGAAATTCAGTATGGGCGACTGCAGAAACCCAAATATTTGAAATTCAGTATGGGTGACTGCAGAAAAATAAATCAGGAGGCTGGGGTGGGGGAACCCGAAACCCGTCAAGCCTGCAAATCCACGCTATGTATTTTCGGACAAAGGGGTCCTCCGCTCGTGCTCCGCTTTGTATGCACCCCTATGGTGGGCCTTGGGTGTGTTAATAGCGATTCACCCCAGGGGTCCGCTACGGAACAGGGTTTGTGCAGAGCAGGGGGTTTAGTGTGCTTAGCTTACAGGATCGCCGGTATGCAGTTTGAAAGGGTGTAGTACTTTTTTTTCTTTGGTCACACTCGTTAAATTCCACGAACAATAAGGAAAGGTGAAAATGGGCCAAGCTAAGCCGTATCCGCAACCTCCCATCCGGATCGCCGTTGGTCGTGCGGGGCTGCGTGGTCCTTAGAGGCGACCCGGTACGGGAAAGTTTCGCACGGTGCGGCGGGGTAGCGCTCCGCGTGTTGAGGCAAGTGAAAATGCCCGTCGGGGGCAAGCTGCCGTGTCGGGGGCAAGCTGAAAACCAGGGGAACAAACCAAGCCTAGATAAGAATGGCCAGGACAAGGGAAGCTGGAATAATTCATCCATAAATGGTACTGTCCGCGGGCAAAAATCAACTTGCAACGTGCTTTTTGTATCGCTGCTCGTGTTTTTCTTTTCCACAACTAACTCCAAGCGACCTATTTATCTAGGTGCATTGGTTTAACCCCTGTACTTGCACACTCTTCCCCGGCCCAGGGAGAACGCTTGTGCACCGGTTTGGCGGCCAAAACATACAAGGTGCGTTGAGATAAAATAAAAAACCTTTTGTCTTTCCCGACCGGTGCGCTCCCTGACTGGTGCCGCCAATCGGGCCCTTAGTTTGCTATGGAAGGAACAGAGCCGCCAACAGCTCGGCCCTGACCGGCCCAATCCTTTTGGAGGCGGGCGTTCAGTTTAGCGCGATTATAACGTCGGGTCGTGATAGAACCTGTTTTGAACCTGGCCTTTGCATACGCCCCTGCTGGCTGCCTGCGTCTGCTGCCACGAGAAACGGATGGCTGGCGTAACGTAATCATACCATAAATAGCTTGTATTCCCTTCTTGAAATTTCACTTGATGCTTTTAGTCGTTCCAAACTGCCTTGTCTCTCACCTCGTTGATTTTCCAAAATGTCCGCACATAAGGAAGAGAACACCAAGCCATCGGCACAGGAAGTCATCAAAAACGCCTGGAGGCCCTTCTACCGGACTCCTTCCTCTGTTCCTCTCAAGATCCTCCCTTTCTATCACGGTGTACCCTCGACGGCTGCCTTTCCGACAAACGAGCTACTCAGAGAGGGTTACGAGCGCGCCGCCAGGCAGTG
>NW_008804593.1:11431-15283 GCF_000145635.1 Gaeumannomyces tritici R3-111a-1
ATGGCTGACCCATTTGGTAATGGGGAAGGAGAGTGGGATGGCATTGTGGAGGGCCATGCTTACTACGTTACTAAAACGACGACGACCGGCGATAACATCAAGGTAGTTCTGCTCAGGTAAGCTTATGTTTTTTTACACTTTTTTTCTCGTTGGATTTTGGCTAATACATAAAATGACGCGGTTAACAGAAATCCCTGGGGTACGGGCCAAGGCGACTGGAAAGGTCCGTACTCAGACGGGTCCAAAGAATGGACTCCCGAATTGCAAACTGAGCTACAGCATTCGTTCAGCAGCAACTCGGGTTCATGGATATCCTACGATGATATGCTATCCAAATTCCAATACATCGGTCGCACCCGCCTTTTCAGAGAGGACGATTGGCGCTGCTCTCGGTGCTGGATCGGTGTCGACGTGCCCTGGCACACGCAATGGCAGGAAAAGTTCCATATGCGCCTAACTCGCGATTCGCCTCTAATCGTCCTCGCGCTTTCGCAGCTCGACAGTCGCTATTTTAGAGGCCTGGAGGGCCAAGACGTGTTCAAATTGCGCTTGCGCGTCCTCAAGCAGGGAGCGTCCAACCCGGAGGACTACGTGGCGTGCTCGCGCACCTCCTTTATAGAGCGAACCGCTAACGTCGAAATCCTGGATATGGCGGCCGGCAACTACTCCATCTGGATTATGGTGAAGGCTTATCGACAATCGGGCCAAAAAAGCGTCACCGATGTGGTGGAGAACGAGTGCCGCAACATTGGCGATAACGAAAAGCTAGAGAAGGTCGGGCGCGCCTACGACTTAGCCCACGCCAAGGCTGCCTGGTACCAGCAGGAGCTTGCGAAACGACGGGGACATGGCAAGCGTGAGGTGGAGCGCGAGGCCGCGGCAGAGAGTGCTGAAAAGGAAGCTATCAAGAAGGACGCCAAGGCTGAGAAAGCCAAGGGGGAGCAAGCGCCTGGGGAAGTCGAGGCTTCGGAAAAGCCGAGGCCGGAGTCATGGGACAAGATGTGTGTGATGGGCTTACGCGTATACAACAAAGACGAAGGGCTCAAGCTCCGCGCTGTTATAGACGGCGAGGTACTGGATGACTGCGGCATGGGTGATAAGGGCACCACGGATGTGGACGATGCGCAGGCTTGTGCTGGGGATGATCCGGGTGCGGGGGGTGATGGCGGACTTATGTATGCGCTCGGCAGAATTCTGGCCACCCTGTGGAAGTTCATTATTGGAGCTTGTCTCAAGGAATGGAGCGGTTAGAATCGTCCAGCACCGGGGATCTATAAAGGGATCTGGCAGGCCAACCAGGAAACAGGGATAAGGGATTAATTAAAGCGTGAAAATCCCCTCCGTGGATCTCCAAAGAGGCGTGGAAGGTCCTGATCTATACACTCGTGATCCCGCCTCGGGGGGCGAGCCACTGGCAGAGTTTTTGGCGCGTTGGGATAGGGAGAGAGACGCTGCGGGTGCGAAGATTGGTCCCCAGGGGCCCTAATCGCTCTACTCGCCGCCGGGGTATCGCCGGCGGTACGGCGTAAGCTCAACCTGGTAGCAACGTGGCCAACAGAGCTGCAGGCCTTTTTGGACCTCCTTCGGGGCTTTGAAGGAGCTTCCGAGGGCGCACAGGGACAAGGAGCTGCAAAAAGACCCGGAGGGGTGCCGGGGCCGGGGCCAAATGCTGTGGCAGGCGAGGGCAGTAGCAGCAAAACTTGCAGTAGCAAGAAAAGGAGGCCCGCAAACAACACCGACAAACTGCAGGACGTCGTAAAGCCACGGTTAGGGAAGCGCAGGCGGATGGGGAAGACGGACGAGGACACGACAGACAAGGACACGACAAACGAGACGGAGGAGGCGCCGGCCAGCAGGAGCAACCCCCTATCGCAAGAAGGACGAAGCAAGAGACGCAAGCCCTCGACAAACGAGCAGGAGGAGAAAGACGTCCCGAACTGAGGTCGAAGAAAAGGAAGGTGGCCAGCACGAGCAACGGCCCAAGCAGCATCCTGCGAGCTTCCGGGGCGCCTGCGGTCTCGGCTGTCACCACCACCACCACCTCCACTACCATCCATACCTCGTCCTCGCCCCACCGTCGGCGACTTAAGCGCATGGCAACACCATAGTGGTAGCGGCAGGAGCATTAAAACCGCGTGGAGCGCGGATAAAAACGCTGCGGCCCCGGGTCAACGGGAAGGTGGCTATCAACCTAAAAATAATGGCGACATGGTACCAAAGCAGCCCAAAATCAAAAACGCCAGTGTGCCTCCCGCCTCCTTCCATCCAATAGCGCCATGCAATGCTTAAAACAACAGGTGTGCGGCTATTAGCCAATCTTTACCCTGTACTCCCAATCGCAATCGATCCTTTCCTCTGTATTGTTCTCTTTTATGCCTCAAGCACGCGTCCTCTGCCGACGGCCCCTGGTGATCGCACCCCGCTGCTCACGGGTCCTCCCTGTGGTTCTGGCGCCTTGTCTGGACCGTAGATTGTATCTTGATACGCCGCCGCCGCCGCTGCCGCCGACTGACTCCTCCGCCTGTGCTGCTACCCTGGCTGGCTTCCTGGGGACGGCGGCACCGCCCGTCCTGCGGGGTGCTGCGGGCTTCCTCTTGGTCACGCGGCCCTCCATTGTCTGGGTTCCGGCGTCTCTCACCCGGGCCGCGGGGCGCGGTGGCGGTGATTGCGGCGGCGGCGCTATGGGCGGCTGCTGTTCGGGCGACTGCTGTTCGGGCGACTGGTTTTCGGAATCTGAACTGCTTCGCGGCGGCGACGGGATAGGCGGCTGCAGCTCGGGTGGGTGCTCTTTCGGCCCCGAGCTGCCCCGCGGCGGCATCGGAGGCAGGGGCGAAAGAGGTAAGTGTGGCAAGTCCGGCTTCTCCGGGGGGTCGCTGCTGCCATCAACTCGTTTACCGTCCGCATCGATGCCCCGGTAAGGTTTGCCCGCCAATCTCGCCAATTTCGCCTTATTGCCATCGAGCAGTTGTTGTTGCTTTTCGAAGTAGCCGTCCGGGATAAAAATGGCGAGATGTTTGACGAGGTTGTCAAAGGTGCGACGATGGGCGAAGCTGACGATGGATTCCCAGAGATTGGGGACATGGCTGGTTAAAGCCGGATGGCGAGTGATCGCAGTGGCGATTTTGTTGAAGGAGTTTCTCAATTCCGCCAGGCGCTGTTCTTTCCGTTCGCCGAGCAGGCGGTAAAACTCCTCCTCTGTGGATGCGCACGTCGCAATCTCGCAAACGTCGTGGTGGAAGGCTTCGGCCTGCTGGATGGGCGAAAGCTGCATGTTGTACTTTTGGTAGATGTCGGTAAATAGCGTCGTCATATCGATGCCGAGTTTATCGGCTGGCCACCGCCACTCGGGCATGGTGGCATAATCGATGGGCGGTAGTTGGACGTTCATTTTGGCCGATAGCACAATACTGCTGGGCGATTGCGGCAGCTTTGATGGTGAGGTGCGGTTATGAATTAGGTGAGGTGCACGATGACTGACTGTCGCGTTTGGCCGGCCGTCAGGTTTTGTCGCGCCGTGGGCGAAGTTGATTAGTAATGGTGCATAGACCATGTAGGCGCAGACCGTGCAGCTACGCTGTGCAACGGTTTAGGTGCTGAGCTAAGTAGCACGTGCCTCGCCGGCGCCGTAAATTGAGGGGTTAAATCCAGCCCCTCAATTTATGGCGCATTCGCAGGCGCAAACAGAGAGAGACGAACGTATTACGTTAGCGCCCTTTGCACTAGATAGCGCCAGCACGCACCGGCTTCGATTTCTTCCCAACAAATCCCACTTTGACCTCTTTTGGAGCCACCCTATCGAGCGTGGCATTACCAGTCGACTGTCAACTGCGGCCAAGCGGACTGCCGTGGCCC
>NW_008804594.1:0-2767 GCF_000145635.1 Gaeumannomyces tritici R3-111a-1
AAAAACTCTAACTCCAGGCAGGGTCTTGGGTGGGCACGGCAGCCCCCCCCCCCCCCCCTGTGAGAATGACACAGACCGTGAGAGTTTACGCGATGTGGGCGTCGTCGTATTATTGCAAATCCTGTCGCTCACCGGTCCCGCGTCCGACAGGGGAGACTGTTTATCGGGGGACGAAATTAGTTAGACAGATGGTCTTTAAATCCCCCTCGAGCGCGGCGGCTGATTGTCCGACGTGGAAAAGGCTGTGCCCGTCGCAACACCATCCACTCCCATGCCGGTCAACGCTGTGCGTGCGGCACGCGAGGGGGGGCAAGCAAGACGCATGTGGTGGGCATGAGGGCATGGCTCATCCGCGGCCGGGCGTGGATCGCCGTCACACGCAACCCCATTGGCACTTTTAGCCGCCCTCGGCATCGAGGACGGCGGCCGGATTTGGATGCGCATCATCGATCGGTGTCACATGCGTCCAGTGGTTCTTGGCTTTCCACATGTCGGTGCCCCTTCCGAGCCGGCGTTGGCGACTTCGAGGGTACGGGTAATTATGAAGATTTGAAGTAACACCGGCGAGAATTGACAGGAGTCCATCTTCATGCCTTTCTCTAGAGTTGGAAGGTCCCATGTTCCACGGTTGTTGATCGGTGGTCGGACCTTGTGGCCAACCGCTGTTTTGGGATTGCCAATGTCCCGGGCTCATGCTATTCCTTTCTGGAATTTTCAAGTCGCATTCGTCAATGTCACGTACCTGGCTGCATCGGCATGTTGTGCGGATGGAACCTGGGGAGAGATGATGTTGTCACGAGACAGGCCGTGACCGCTTTTCTAGATCGCAATAAAACCCGCCAATCAAATGGGGTTGATATCTTTCTTCTCAATGCCCCAATGTCCATCATTCCATTTCACATGGAAGGCACGTTTTGCCCCGGTTTTGCCCCGGTTTTGCGGAGCAGCTGCCTCTCCACCCATCAGTCAGTAGAATGCTTCCAGAACCCTATCGGCCGACGGGACGCCTCCAAAGAAAGTGCGCTTGCCCGTTGGAGAGAGAAAAAAGCCGTTTTTTTGTTGACCGTCCTTGCCGCCCTTAAAGTTAGTCCACCTATCGAAAACGCGCCGAGTTCAACGCTCGGCACATGGCATGTGAAGAAGAGACAGTCCTTTTGCCAAACGAGGTCCGGTTCGACAGTTTGCGCCGCCGCCCATCCTGACGAGCAACGTGGAGGTCTCGCCGTGGCTGTCAACGGCGTGCATCCGAACCAAGCCGGGCTGTCTTTTTGTGCGCCCGGCAGGCTGGGAGATTACGTTGCGTTGAAATGGTGACGAGTCAAAACGCCGGACCTCTAATTAGGCGCCATTCCCATGCTATATTACCCTTGTCATCTTTGAGGCCACCCTAACGACATGGTGTCGGGACCTGGTGTCGGGACATGGTTGGCCACATGCCTGGCAACTACCACCTACCTACTAGGCATGGGTACGAATACCACGGCTTACGTGCTGACTTGCTTCCAGGGCAGCATTATGGTCGAAGTGGTGGCCCCGCCCCGTTGCGGTGCTTCCCGGTGAAGCCGAGGATGGCAAGAACCCGTCCGCGCTGATCCTACAGGCGGGAGGGAGGGTGTGGCACCTGGCACCTGATGGATGGCTGATGCTGACGGCCCTGGCACCGGTGAGCTTCCTTGGTGATCACGGGTGCTCAGTTGGATTACCACCGGATGCTGTCCCATGGGCGTTGTGCCAGCGATCATGGAGAGGATGGTCCGGGGGCCCGACGGATCATTGAATGCGTACCACGTAGGTCGGTACTCTTAAGTTGGTATGTTGGAAGCAATCTACCCAGATGTATACAGCAGTCAATACCTAGAAGCTACCGTGTACAAGCCAAGACGTGGCTGCAGAAAACGGTTGCAGGATGCAACCATGGTTGAATATCGGCTGACGCATGCCTGGTCAAGCGGTATGTATGGAGGTGTTCCGACGGGCAAGGGCTGCGCGTGGACGGGACGAGTACCGCGACAGGGCCACCTCGACGACGTGCCTCCCGGTCCTTGATCCCGGCGGACTCACATCCTGGCGTCCGAGCGCAGCACCTGCCTCCTGCCTTACACAACGGGCACCCGATGCTGCGTTGCCGTCGACTTTTCCGGGAAAAGGGTTGGGAGCATGCGCGTCCAGCGCAGTTGATCCGCCGGTTTGGTTCGCCCAGCGCGGCGCCTCACGACCTTGATATAGAGCCAAGGTTCACATCTTCTGTCCTGCCCTGCCGGCAAAATCGAACGGGGGAGGGGCAGCAGAAGGAGGTGTGGAGGCGGTCATGTCGGAAATAAAGAAGCAGCCGTGGTGTGTGTGGCACTCTGCTTCCGGGTTGAGCGACCCCCGCCGCAACTCGTCCGCAGTTGATTCTTGCGCACGCGCAAACCGCAGCCAAGCAACTGCCACATGGGGGGTTTCCTCTCTCGGACCTCGCGTGCGTGCCTGGTCTGGCAGCATGAGCTAGCCAGACGCTTGGCCACGCTGACAAGGCCTGGAGAAGCAACCGGCGGGCCCAGGCTGGAGTGGCGGTCCCACTTGGCGCACAGCGAATCCCAGCCGCTCAACCCCCCTGTGTCAGCCACCTGATCCCCATTTCCTTCTGGAATCAATCGCTCGGAGCCTTCCGTTTTCCCGCTGGCTGGCGTTGGCGGTCGCGTCGAAGCCTCGAAGGCCACACACACACACACACACACACACACACACACACACCACCCCACCCCACCACCACGTCCGGTACCCT